>NC_133010.1:17885781-18188811 GCF_048564905.1 Vicugna pacos | reverse complement strand
TCAATTAGGTGTCCTCTTTATAAGTCATCTGAGGATCCTAGACTGTGTCTCTGGCCAAGCTTTTTTTCCTGCAGAAACAGAACTTAACATGAAAAGTGTGGGTAAATAATGAAAACCTATGGAAGTCAGGTAACTCTGATGCAGGCAGAAGAGTAAAGATGGCTCCAAAATAAGGCAAAAAGGTCTTGAGAGCGAGACTGAGCTATAAAGGAAGGTAACTAGGCGATTGCATTGTGATGTCACCCTCGGGGACTGAGTGTAGCCTGCAATCACGATGCCTTCCCTCAGCTTTCTCCACTGGAGTTTTCAAGCCATTCCAACATGCTGTGTGAAGTCTGAGTGACAGACAGGGCTTGAAAGTGTTCTAGTAACTTCCTCCTTGAACACCACAGTCTAGTCATTGAAAGCAATACAAAAACCAAGGTTTAATACCAACTGCACCCTCTCCCCCCATATTTAAAGTGAACCCCAGGCAATTAATTCTCTCCTCTGATCCATGATTATTTCTTCCGAGTGAATCATGTGCACTTTTAAATAAAAATTTGCTTTTGCTCTGTTTTCTCTGAAGGCCAAATGGAGCAGCCTATAGAATGCTAGATGAGCAAATGGTTCTGCTGGGCAGAGCACTGCTTTCCTTTGTAGTTCCTTACTACCCTGAGGAGTTACACAGCCGTGTACCATTGTACTAGTTTTCTGTTGCTGCTGTGATAAAATACACAAAATTGGTGGCTCAGGACAGCACAAATTGGTCAGTTCACAGTTCTAGAGTTCAGAAGTCTGAAACGAGTTTTGTTTGGCTGAAACTGAGGTGTCATCTGGGCTGTCTCCCCTTTGGAGGCTCTAGGGGAGAATCTGTTCTGCTGCCTCTTTTGTCTTCTGGAGGCTGCACACTTTCTCTGGCTGGTGGCCCCTTCCTCTGTTTTCAGAGCCAATAGTATAGCACCTTCAAAGCTCAGAGCAGAGAGCTTCTGTTGTCACATCCCCTTTCTGACTCTGACCCTCCTTTTTCCCTCTTATAAGGACCCTTGGGATTTCATTGAATCAGTTCCAATTATCCAGGATAATCACCCCATCTCTAATTTCTTAATTTTATCACATATGCAGAATCGTTTTTGCCCCTTAAGGTAACATATTCATAGGTTCTGGGGACTGGGTTGTGGATATTTTGGGGAGCCATTCTACTGCCTGCCATGACCATCACGATATAGGAAAGAAAAGAGAAAAAAAAAAAACAACCAGAAAATCATACAACAAGATTGTGGGAAAACAGAGAAGAATCAGCAAATCTCTGCTCAGCGTTTCTACCAGGTAGAAGTCCCCCACCTCCCTTGCTTCCTTGTTGACATGTCTCACTCTGCCTACTTCATCCATAACTTAACCGAGAGCAGGACCCTGTGGAGAAAGAATAGTGCTAATTGAGTGCTTACTGATTTGATGCTCACGCCGGGTAGGTGCTTCTGTTATCTCAGCGTGGTGATGACAAAATGGAAGCAGAGAGAAGTTAGGTAACTTGCCCAGTGTAACACAGCCAGTAAGCGACAAAACAAACCAAGACTTGATCCAGGTCTCTGTGATTCCACAGCCCGCTTACTTAACTGCTGCCTCTTTCTACGTCTTAAGTCTAACAAAGGTGTGGGATAGCTAAAGAGGGTAGAAGGGAAGGTCAGAGAGTTTATATTTTTTTCTGTTTGTTTTCCCCTGTCTTAAACCAGCCCTGGAGAAAGACAGTCTACAGCCCTGCCTGTGTTCTCGTGTTTATCGTTAATACTCATTACTCTTCACGCCCTTTCCTTGCTTTCTATTGCTATTCACTACTAACTGGGCCTAAATGACCTATTCTGTGTGTCTCCTTGAGCCTAATTCTGATCCACCAAGGTCTTGGGGACTGGAGGGTATCTAGCTACCCAGTGGCTAATGGCTATGCCATCACTGTCTCTCTCTGTTTTTTTAAATAACTGAAGCCAAAAATCAACAGGATTTCCCAGTTAATAAAAGCCTAGCCATGTATTAATTTATATATTCAGGATACTGGTTTTGAGCCCTAACTAAGCCAATACAGTTATAATATTAAAAATGTAAATGAAAAGAAATTCCAAAACATGAGGAGAGAAATTAAACTAAAACAATAGTCTTGCTACAGACTGAAATTACCAAGAAAAAAACAAGTGCTTTCAGTTAACGGCTAGACAGAGGGAAGTATGACTTTATATAATCCTTACCAAGTTTTTATGTGCACTGTTCTGCAGTCCAGAGAAATTCTAATCTTTTAAGGAGTCTAAATCCAAGAGAGGGGACTATTTAGTAATGTGGCCCACTCTACTCGTCACAGTTTGCCTCCATAAAGCAGTCACAGCTTATAGAGTGTAATAGAATTGACAGATATCAGGCCCTGTTGAGGGGATATGATGGTTGCCAAACTTCCCTGAAAAGGAACTTTTGCTGTAAGTGTTGGGTACAAGTAATTCAAGATGTAAACTGCAGGCAGCCCCAGAGTGGCACTGGCCACCTCAGGCTCCACGGCACTTTCTGGGAATAGAAGAAAGCATTGGTTTTGCCTAGTTATTAAGATAAATATTCACTTACATTAACGTAGTAATAACACAACCTCTAAAATAAAAGACTCATAATTAGAGCATATTTAGATCAAAATCATGGCCTCAGGCAAAATGCTGGTCTTAAGATTGTAGATGATAAATCTTCCTCTGTAAACCTAAAATATTATAGGGACATATATTTAAAAAAATGAATATTTGCATTTTGAATCCTGATTGGCAAATTTGATCCATTTCTAAAGGCCTGTCTTTTGTGCAGATACACCACACAAAAGTTCTGTAACCTTAGAATGTGGTTTTATCATTTTAAAAAATTGAAATTGCCCTTGTGTTTATCATTAGTATTGTCTGGAACATTTGGGATAAAAAGATTTAAATTTTCCATTGCTTTTTCTCTTTTGTCTGTCCCAAATCCCAACAGAGTCATGAAAAGATAGCTTCCTGTCTCTTTGATTTATTCGAAGACTCCTCTCTTCTACTGGAGCTGTGATTCAGTGATTCTTTTCTTTGGTACCTTGATGGAACACACAAAGTTGTAATTTTCTCTGAAACTTGCTTTTGGGAAAGCTCAGAGTAAGGGAAGCAGAATGTGGCTCATTTGAACTTTCATGCTTGCTAGGTTTTCCGCCCCTTCCACCATGCATCAGCTGAAGTCACTTTTGTAAATGTCAACACATTTGAGATATAAATAGCCAACAATTAAAAAGCAGAGATTTGTGCAGGTAAAATTTATAGGGCCACATTTCCTCTAAGACAAGTTTCCCATGCCATATTCTCCCCATGTCAATAGTTCTCAAACTTGAGCATGCATCCGAATGACCCACAAGGCTTGTAAAAATGCAGTTTTCTGGGCCTCACCCCTAGAGTTTCTGGTTCAGGAGGTCTAGGGTAGGACCTGAAAATTTGCTTTTCTAGCAATTTCTCCAATAAGATGCTGATGCTGCTGGTCTGAGGACCCCACTTGCAAACCACTGCTCTACACCATCAATGGGAATGTAGAAGCTTATTTCTAGAGTATTTACATAGAGATTTAACAATAAAGTGTGGGGGGGAGGGTGGAAACATGTGCCATAAAATAAGAATATATTAAGTATGTATTGTATCTTGTGGTAGGAACCGTTTCGTGTGCTTTATATGTGTTACCTTGTTCTATTTGTCAAACCCTTGGAGATAACTATTTTTATTACCTCCATTGTACAGATGGAGAAAGTGAGGCTTAGCCAAGTTCTGTGACTTGGCTCAGGTCCCCCAGCTGAAGGTGATAGGGCAGGGAGACAGGCTCCTTTTCTAAGACTCCAAGCCGACATCCTTACCGCCTTGAAATACTCCCACCCAGGTGCTTGTTTAAAAACCTGATGATGTGTTTCTATAGGAATATAACTCTCATCCTCAATAAGAAGACTCCTTGCCGAGGTCACAGGGTTTCAAAACGAATCTGTGCAGAAACACAGGGGCGGAAAGGGTGTGTTTTGGCTGGTGCCTGCTTCCCTGAGTCGGCTCACTCCGGAGAAACATTTCCATAACAAAGGCAAGTTCTCCTCCCAGAGAAGAGCCGGTGGAGAGCTGCAAGTGTTTGCCTCAGATGTGATCCACATTTAATGCTTATCTGGGTGAGAGGGAATTTGATTAGAGCAAATACAAAGCACAATTCAGAGAACAAAACCACTAATTCAAAGGTGGTTTTCCTACGGATGTAAAATACTTCAAGCCTGTTAAAAAGACTGAAGAGAATTCCACCGAGGAGTGGCTTCTATTGTGTCTGATTTCTCAGACTGGAGCACTGCCAAGGGGGCTGCTTAGGGGTTTGGGTGGAGAGGGGAGAATGGGCAATTCGGGCTGCTCACGGGACAGGCAGGCACCTTCTAGCCCAAAGGCAACACAGGCTCAGGCTGGGGGCAAGGGAGGCTGTGCATCCCGCAGACCCTGCTCCCACTCCCTCTGGCTCACCAAGGAAGCATCTCTGCATCTGGTGGCTTCCCAGCCTAGAAGCATCCAAGCACTGCAGTGCCCTGATATGTTTGTTTTCCTTTCAGCTAATTTTATCAAGGTCTGAGGTCATTATTAGCCAGATCACAAAAGTAAGAGCTCATTAATATGTATCAGCTCCAAACCCTATGATTTCATCTGCTAATTTGATCTTGTTTTTCCTTGTTTATGGCAATTAAATCAGACCTTGATAAATCTGAAAATGAAAAAAGGAGCCACCAGCAAGCACAGCTATTATGATCACTCATTAGAAAGCCAAGCAGACTCTCTGATAAATCGTGCCAGGGTTTTTAAGGAATAGATGATTACCTGCTTAAACAGCATGGAAGCTACCAGTAAAATGTAGCAAAATGATTAAAGAAAAAAAAAGAACACCCCCATTACATCCAAGTGAAACAGATGGACAGTTGTACTTTGGGGAATGTTCATGGAGTCTGTTTCCTCCCCTTCAAGCTAGGGAGGGCAGAAGCCACAGGCCCTCCAGGGGACAACGAGAGCTGGCTTCCCCTACCCTCCTCCTCCTCCCCTACATCCTCCTGGCGGCTGCAGGAGGCAGGCTCAGCTGCCACCAGGGCCTCCCTCCAAACTGTGCGGTGAAGAGAGGTGCTGAGTACGGGGTGCGCTGGTGGGGGCAGGTTTGCAGAGTAGGGCCACAGCGAATGCCAACATGGATAAGACCTTTCCTGCCACACACGAGGCTGTTCATCAGGCCAAGGGTCACCGAGGTGGGCGCTCCTCATTCTTCTGGGTCCCTCAGTGTCCCAAGGACTGTGCTGTGTTTAGGGGAGCCTCTACCTTCTGCATCTTCCTGGGGGGGTGGAGCTGCCTTCTTCAGTTGGAGCTGAACATGCCAAATGCTCGCTTTCCTGGTTCCCCAGAGATAGGGACACTCCCCATTCTGGAGTCTGGGGTCTTTGAAGACCCTCTCTCTGGTTTTAAAGCGTTGGGATTCCCGGGGCCATTAATGAGCCTTGGAGTCTTGGAGGGACTGGCTGTGGTGTCTGGGCTAATGGTGGCAGCCGCAGGAGTTCCTCCATGACAGCTCTATGGGATGTTGGGGCTGAGGATGAGCTGCCCTCAAAATGCCAGAGTGGCATACTGATTATTTTGAATTAAAGTTACTTAAGAAATGGCCAGCAAAAGAGGGGTACTCTGACCCTCCTTTCTGTCTTCCTGAAGGGGACATAAATCTCTCATGTGAAAAGTGCACTCCCTGCATCTGGAGGCAGAGGGACACCTATTCACCAGAGATGGGAAGTTCTGGCTGAGAAGCCTGTATGAACAAACATTTTTCCTTCTTTAATTCACTACCCCAAGCCCAGACTCTTGTTTAGATTCTTCATTAATTGAGCACCCAAAGTCTAAGTTTCTTTGTCCTGTAAATTTCTTACAAATTTATTGTTTCTTGGTCTAGAAAGTATAAAAGCTGCCTCCTTTGGCCACTTCTTAAGTCCTGTTTCTATGAGACTTCCATGTGCATGAATTAACATTTGTTTCCATTTCTCCTGTTAATCTATCTTGTGTTAATTTTATTATCAGTCTAGGGACAAGAACTCCAGGGGGATGGAGGGGCGATTTCCCCCTCCCCGACAGTAGAGTTTTGGACATCTTCCCCTAAATCTGGTTCTCTAGGTGTTCCAGCACATCTGTGAACGAATCAATATCTTAAAAACTCTGTGCTTAACTGAGCCAGAGTTGATTTCTGTTGCTTGCAGTTGAGAACCCAGACCTCAGAAGGGCAGTGAGGGCTTGTCCCGTGCAGATGGCCAGTGAAGGGAGCCAGTTCCTGGTCTCCAGGGCGGCAAGCCTCATCCAGCATCCACAGGGAGAGAGGTGGGTGGGAATGGGGCTCAGATCCCTACCTCATGCTGCCTCAGGCTCAATCTGTGTTTGAAGAGTGTCCACTGAGCTTTTCAGGAAAAGCCTTTTTTTTTCAGGGAAAGTTTTCTTTTGAATCTCTCTCTCTCTCTTCCCCATATAATCATGGTATTTCTTTAAGCTCCTCCATAGCAGTCTGGCCCCATTTGCCTCGGAGGTCTCTGCAGGGATCCGTGTGCAGCCAGCTTGGCACCTTGCTGTCTTCCAGTCCCCTAACACTTGGTCTGTCTTGTCCCTGTGCCCGCAGGTCTGTTTGCTTGACGAGCATCCAGCTCCTCCCAATCCCTTTGTCTTTCTTCATGTTTTCAGTCTTCTGCTGGACCTGTGAGCTGGTTAAAAGTGGGTCTCCTAAAGTTCATTGTCTTTATTTGCTCACTTCTCTTTCCTTAAATTCTGGTGTCTGACCTCTCCCATGGTTGCTTCTACAGCCTTTGTTTTCTCCCTTTTTTAGATTCTTGACTGGATTCTCTCTGTAATTTGGCTTTCTCTGTCCTCTACAGTAGAAAATTGCCCCTGACACTCTCCAAAAATTGATTTGAAAATATTGGCTTGCTGATTTATCTTTTCCATAGGTATCTGGGTAGCTGAAACCCTATCACTACACAATTCTGGGCCTCGGGTGCTTTGTAAAGTTGCCAAAGGTGCTTTGTAAAGTTACCAAAGAAATTATTGTCCACTTTCTTATCTTTTAATTAACCTGTGTTTTGCTAGCATTCACCACACTTACTACTGCAGGCTATTCAACATTTCACAAAGTCCCTTCAGATTATTCCTGGGGGTTCTCAGGGAGTTTCGCTCATGGGCTCATGAATAACTACTGTCAGCTGCCAGGTGGTGTCCATCAGTTTTTGTTCTTATCTGCTCAGGCCCCCTTGATTGATACCTGCTGCTGAGACTTCTGCCTCCTGCCAAGAGTGTAGACCTGCCTTGTCAATGACTGTGACAGCAGGCAAGTGTCCTCACAGGGACCCTGGTGCGCAGGGCTCCACCAGGGCTGAGGGGCATGGACACAGGCTGTGCTGTGCCCTCTGCACCCCCATGGGATGCCTCTCTCCCAGTATGTATGGTGCTTCCCTATACATGGGTCTCTAGGGGCCCTGATTAAAGCTTTTGATAAAGAGTAAAAATTTAAAAATTTCAGTTTTCATATACAGTCTTCCTTTCCACTAAGTACTCACCTCTCTCTTCCAATGATTTACCATCGGGGGAAAAATAACTCGCTTGTCTATCTGAGTCCCTCTTCCATCCAGGAATCTTTTCAGAAGTCTCGCAACCTGGCCTCTCAAGCTAGTAAGTTTCCAGTGGGCTGCCTGGAGCCAGTCCAACATGCCGAGCTGCCCGAGTGGAGATGGGTGCAGCGTGGTTCAAGCTGGAGCCCTTCCCACATTGGTTAGCTGGTCTAGACTGTAGCCATGAAATCGCTAGAATTATTTGTTTTTTCAATTTGAAAAGCTGTAATAAGTAACTGATAAAGCTTAGGCTTTAGAGCCTGAGGGTGCACGTTTTTCGTCATGAGATATCCTGGCGAAATAAGACCACCCTATCTTTTAGTTCCTACCCCTTCTAGCCTTTCTGCAAAGCCAGGGTCATTGCAGGCTAGAAGTCACTACTGGCCCTTTCCACCACATCTCCCTGACCCCCTGGTCTTGGGAAGGACTTCTTAACTTTCTCATCCCATTCTGCATTTCTTCTTGTAGCTTTTGTCATATCTGTAACCTAAAAACATTATTGTGTGATTCATTATTTAAGGCTCATCTTCCCCAGGAGAGCGTGGAGGGGATGACTCTGCCTATTTGTTTACTGCTGTATTTTCAGTATTGAGAGCTTCACCTGGCATTTGACACCTAATAGGAGCTCAGTAAGTATTTGCTGATAATTGCATGAATATCTGAGATTCCACAATCATAAAATGGCTATGCTGAACTCAAAACTCTTGTTTTGGGGAAAACAAGTGAACTTGATTCTTTTCCTTTAGGTGGTTCCTTGGGGGTAAAGAGAAAATACGACTCTATGGGGATAGTTTCTCCATCACATGAAGTCATCTCAGGCTTCTGTACCTGTCTTTCCCCAGGATTACCACCCCCCAGAGAGTTGTAGTAGTTGGTGAGAATGTCTGGAGAAATATAAGCAGGGCTATTCTCAGGCAAAATTATGAAGTTAGGGAATGTTTATTTTCAAGATGGAAAGCGTCCCAGCAATATTACACAAGCTCCTAGTATCATCTTAAAAAATTCAAAATCCACAGAACCCACAGCTCTGGAAAATGGTTTTGCAGAAGCTATCATCACCAGTTCCTGACACATCCCGACTGGAAGTATCTTGTATCTCCTATAAATACATGTAAGCATATGCTTATGAACAAGTATTGTAGTTTTCTGAACCATATTCCTCCAAATCCCTGAAGATTTGCTTTAAACCACTACAGCTCCCTCCCCAGAGTGGGACTTGCCACACCCTCCTTTAGCTGTCCACTTAGAAATATGCCAAACTGCTCCGCTAACATGCATGGCAAACTCCCTTCTCTGCAATGCTATATTGACACCATCGATTGTTTCCATTTGCAAAGTTTTAAGATCCAAGTAATAACTGATGGTACCAGTGAGATCTGCGCCTTAAGTAAAGTTATTAATTTGCCAAACATTTTGGTCTTATAGGAAGCAGAGAATAAGAGCTACAAATTACGGCAAATGTTTGTACCCCCTGGTCATGGTTGGTATATGGGGACAACTGGGAGGTATATCCTGAGGACTTGGAAATAAGATCACCCTCTGAATATTAAAATAGAATTTCAATATAATAGATTAAAGCAGAAATGAGCAAGATCATTTGATTTTGTCATTTTGTTTGAGACGGGCCATGTCTCCCTGGCCCACGTGGAACAGGCCTCCTAAAATTTTTATGTAATTACTTGTCACTAAATCATCAGCTGGGTTCATCTGGGTTTTTGAGATTTAGCTAAAACTGCCACAGATCCCCTTTCCCATGCCCTGTGGTAGTTGCAAAGCCTTTGAGATCTCTGTGAGAACCCAGGAGTCTGGGTTCTTGTGGTCATTCTGGCTCTGAGCTTCTGTGCCTTGTCAACTCTTGACTGTGCTTGTGTTCCCGGTCTGGGGCTTATTCCCTCTCCTGTGCTCCCACCACTCTAACAACAACTGCACAAAGCCTTCGTGAGTGGCCAACTTTACTGAAGTTTGGGGGTGAAGAAGAGATTTTACATCAGAGACAGGAAAACACTTAAGACTGGATGTACACGTTCATGGTCACTGAGATTCTATGAGAACACTCACTGGCAGTTTCTCTCTACTCACATTTTCCCGAAGACTCAATGCTGCTGCCCTGGCCCCCTCCTCTCTGTGCAACTCTACCACTTTCTCTGTTTTCTCTTTTGCTCTCCTCTGTTCTTCATTTTTGTTTTATTTCTTTTTTTTTAACATAGTTTTTCTGAATTACAAATTGCCCAAATAAAATCTATAAAAATACCTAGGTATATAGATTTAAGACATTTCACTTCTCTTTCCAGTATGAGCTATTGCCAACATGTTGAAGTTTTGCTCATCTATTGGCAAAAAGTAGTATCACCTTGTGGCTATAATCTGTGTTTTTCTGATTACAAGTGAGGGTAATTTTTTCTACATTGTTCACTGGCCCTATGAGTTCCTTCTGTGAATCATGACTTTATATCTTTTGCACTAGAGGCTAATCACTTCTGGAGCCACTAGAGAATCAGATTTTTAGAGTTTATAAATGAATATCAAACCCAGGAGGTGGTCACTGGGCAAGTGCTCTCACGCTGTGGGGCCTCCCTGGTGACCCACTGGCATTCTCCAGGAGACGTCCATCCAGCTCTTGTCTGCCACCTCCAGTAACAGTCATCTCCTTCTGATAAAGACCCTTAATTTCTGGTTGCTCCAAAATAGAATAAATCCTCACAACCTATCAATCTGGGGGAGCACTATGGCCAATGGATACTTTGTCAACATGTAGGCAGTCATCAGGGGTTCTAGAACTGACTCAAATTTTGGGTAGAATTGGTATTTGATTAGTAACCAATGGTGTTTGCTGCTGGTACAGGAGGACCATACTGTTGGGTTTGCCTGGGATAGCTCTGTTTCCAATGCCCTGGGGTCCCATCAGATAGTGTCTCCACTCTCTCTCACAAGTGTGCTGGTATGGATGCTAAATCACAAGGTCACCCTGTCTCTGCGTGGTCTTCAGCAAGGCATTTGGTTTACAAACCCCTTACCACACAAATGATGGATAGACACTCATAGGCTGTGGCACTCTTTTTAAAAATGACAAGTCTACTAGTTTTATAAAACTTGACAATGTGGTGGCAGCCTACAACTAAAGGTTTCTATCAAACACAGATTCAGAGAATTACAAAAATTTTAAGCTGACGTTAAAGATCATTTAATTCAGTGTGTTTTTTGAGGTCATTGTCTTTGAAAAACTGTTAAAAACTGAGGACATTCTCACAGTTGACAAACACCAATACACACACCAAAGATTTTCTACATCATTTCAGGGTGTCCACAAATCCTCTGAAACCCATCAGAAGGCCCAGCTGAAGAATTCTTGGTCTAATTCATGTTACAAAAGGAAGACACTGAGATTCAGAGAGGTTAAATGATGTATCAAAAAGCAGAACAGGTTAGAAGGAGAAATATACTTAGGGTCCCTTAATTTCTATTCAGTGCTTTTTTTTTTCATGGTTTCCCCTATGTTGCCAAGACTGTTCTGTTAGTGAGAAGTTAAAGCCATTGAAGAGATTTCTGAATGGGATGTAATTAAGAACTTGGAATATTCTGCTTTTTAAAAGCAAAGTGTGAGCTGGCTCTGTTCTAGTGACTACTTCTCAAATCATTTATGGAGTTCTTGTTAATATATATGCAGTAATTCCTGCTGCTCAGCCTTTTTTTTTGTTGTTGAAAGGACACTACAAATATTTATGTCCCAACTTACTTGCTGCTATTCTTTGTGCATCCCTTGTTTAGGCCACCAGAGCTCTTTCTTCAGCAATGTATCCTTTTAGTCTTGTTCTTGCTCACTTTAATTTCCTTTCTCTAAATATTTCTACCCATCCAGTAAGATGTTTTCAGTGGTGAATTCACTTTATCTTTCTAGTTTTCTTAACTCCCATAGCAGAGGTTGCACTCCTTTCCCTCTGCCTCTATAATGCTTTGAGAGATTTCAGTTACGACAAGGGATATATTGCATTGATTGCTTTATTTATCCCTTTCTTACCTTATAACCCAACAACTAACTTGTGAGTTTTGCAGGGGCCAGGACGGTATCTAATCCAGGTCTGCATACTAGCAGCTAGGCCAGTGTTTAGCATGTAGAATATCCTCCAAATGTTTGTTGAATGATATGAACAAATAAATCCTCATTTTTTTTACATCCCTATTGATCAAATAGAAGCTAAGTAAGGACTAGCACATGCTTCCCTTGCTTTCATAGGGTTTACTGTTTATTGCTTTAGCTTTTCTTCTGTTTTATAGGTCAAGGCAGCATCTTAGAGACCTGGCGGTCCTTTTTCTCTTCTTCAGGATTAAGTCTGTTAAAAAAACAAACAAAAAAACTTGATCTGCAATGCTTACTGTCACAGTTTTGGAGGAAGTCAAAAATACTGGTGGATAAATTGCTGTGCATCCCAGAGGGAAAGCACATGAAATCCTTGCCAAATTTCTATGGCCTGGGGCACCATAAAAGATCTTTTTTTCCTTCCCAGGTATCTGTGTCAAAAAGAGTTTGCCAGGGAGCCAAGATCTTCATCTGTTTATGGTTTTATGACTGATGAAAAATGCAGGTTCATTAGAAACTAATTACTGGTTTTATGGCAATATTTATCATAAAAGCTAATTTGATGTTCCAGAAGTCACTTTGGGGGCTAGCTGAGCCCATTACTAAGAAGTATTATAAAGTTTTTTTTCTCTTTTAAAGTTACACAAATACTTCACTAACAAACCGAAACCAATTGGGGAAGACAATAGACTAGCATGGCCTGACATCTCAATGGTTTCCATCTGGCCTGTGTAATTTCTGAAATAGTTTGTTTCAAAAGCATTCCTCTCTACTTAGAGGAAGATGTTTCAAAGGTTCATGTATGGAAAATTTGATTGAGTGTGCTTTTTTGTGTATCCTTAAGAACTAATGATTTTAAAATGCAGTTAAATAGCTTACTTGCACAAGAGATATAAAGATATATTCAAATAGAATCACATGTCCTAAATTTCAAAATCTATGAACTATTTGCCAACTCCTATGTTTTCCTACTATTGCTTTTGCCTTCTTTTCATATATTGCTGCCCTCTAAACGTGAACCTATTTGCATTTATACTTTCTTCACTTATTCATCCAACAAATAAGTGCTGATGGTACATAGGATTTTATTTCATGGATTATATTTAGTTTTGGAGAGAAGATGCATGAGACCTCACAAAACAGACTTTAAATCAAAAAAAGGTTACAAGAGACAAAGAAGGAAAGTATATGTTAATAAGGCATTCAATACAGCAAGAAGATATAACAATTATAAATATTTATGTTCCTAATGACAGATAATGAAAAATATGAAGCAAAAACTGATAGAACTGAAGGGAGAAATAGACAATTCTACAATGTTAGTTGGAGACTTCAATACTCCACTTTGAATAATAGCTAGAACAAGCAGACAGAAGATAAGTGAGGAAATAGAAGACCTAAACAACACAATAAATCAACTATCTAACAGACATGTCCAGAACACTACATAGCAACAACACATTCGTCTCAAATGCACATGAGACATTTTCCAGAATAGACTATATGTTAGGCCACAGATTAAATCTCAATAGATTTAAAGAAGTAGTAGATATGATACAAAGTACCTTCTCCAACTACAGTGGGATAAATTAGAAATCAATAACTGAAGTAAAACTGGAAAATTCACAAAATTGTGGAGATTAGACAGTGGACTCTAAAGCAACCAGCGGATCAAAGAAGAAATCACAAGTGAAATTGGAAAATACTTAGAGATGAATGAGAATGAAAATACAGCATACTACAACTTGTGAGATGTGGCAAAGCAGGACTAAAGGGGAAATTTATAACTACAAATACTTACATTTAAAAAACAAAGATGATCTCAAACCAACAATCTAATTTTACAATTTAAGGAACTAGAAAAAGAAGAACAAACTAAACCCAAAACTAGCAGAAGTAAGGAAATAATAAGAATTAGAGCAGAGAGAAATAAAATAGAGAATAGAAAAACAATAGAGAAAATCAATGAAAACAAAAGTTGTTTCTTTGAAAAGACTAATCAAATTAAATCTTAACTAGATCAACTAAGAATAAAAGAGAAGACTCAAATTACTGAAATTGGAAATGAAATTGATAATTCTACAGAAATAAAAAGGATTATGAGAGTACTATGAACAACTGTACATCAACAAATTGGATAATGTAGGTAAAATGCACACATTTCTAGAAAAACAAGACCTCCTAAGGCTAAATCATGAAGAATTAGAAAATCTGAATAGACCTATAACTAGTATGAAGATTGAATTGCTAATCAGAAATCTTCCAATAAATAAAAGTACTAGACTTGAAGACTTCACTGGTGAATCTATGAAACATTTAAAGGAGAACTAATATCAATAATTCTCAAAATTTTCCAAAAAACTAAAGCAGAGGCAAAACTTCCTAACTCATCCTGAGGCCAGCACTACCCTGATACCAAAGCCAGACAAAGATACTCCAAGAAAACTACAGACCAATATCCCTTATGAATATTGATGCAGAAGTCCTCAACAAAATACTAGCAAACTTAATTCAGCATATTAAAAGGATTATACACCACAACAAAGTGTGACTTATTCCAGAATACAAGGATTGTTCAACATACAAAAAATTAATTAATGTAATACACAACATTAATAGAATAAAGAAAAAAACAGATGCTTATCTCAATGCAGAAAATTCAACACCTTTTCATCATAAAAACACTCAATGAACTAGAAATAGAAGGAAACTACCTCAAAACAATAAAAGCCATGTATGAAAAAAAAAAACAAAACAGCCAACATACTCAATAATGAAAGAGCAAAAGCTTTCCCTCTAAGATCAGGAACATAGCAAGAATGCCACATTTGCCACTTCTATTTAACAAAGTATTGGACATTCTATTCAGAACAATTAGTCAAGAAAGAGAAATAAAATTTATTGAAATTGGAAAGAAAGAAGTAAAATTATCTCTGCTTGTAGATATGATCTTATATGTAGAAACCTGAAGATGTCACAAAATCCATTAGAACTAATAAATGAATTCAGCAAAGTACCAGGATACAAAGTCATTATGTAAAAGTCAGTTGCATTTTTATACACTATTAACAATCAGAAAAAAATTATGAAAACTTGGTTTACAATAGCTTCAAAAAGAATGTAATACTTAAGAATTAATTTAACCAAGGAGGTGAAAGATTTGCACAATGAAAATTACAAAACTTTGCTAGAAGAAATTAAGACACAAATAAATAGAAACACACCCTATGTTCATGGATTGGAACACTTAATATTGTTAAAATGTCAGTAACACTCAAAGCAATCTACAGATTGAATGCAATCCCTATTAAAATCCTATTTTTTTTTGCAGAAATAGAAAAAAAAACTATTCTAAAATTCATATGGAAAAGAGAAATGAACTTATATGTAAAACAGAAACAGACTCACAAACATAGAATACAGACTTGTGGTTGCCAGAGGGGAGGAGGGTGGGAAGGGATAAACTGGGAGATCAAGATTTGCAGATACTCCCACTAGCTAAAAGAATTAGAAAAAGAAGAGCAAAAAACCCCAAAAGGCAGCAGAAGGAAGGAAATAATAAAGATCAAGGAGGAAATAAATAAAATAGAGATTTAAAAAACCATTGAAAAAATCAATCAAACCAAGAGCTCGTTTTTTGAAAAAGTAAATAAAATCGACAAACCTCTGGCCAAACTCACAAAGAAGAAAAAAGAGAGAGCACAAATAAGCAAAATAAGAAAGGAAAATGGAGAAATTACAACAAATAAAATAGAAATACGGAATATCATATGAGAACATTATGAAAAACTATATGGAACCAAAATGGATAACCTAGAGGAGATGGACAAATTTCTGGAAACATACAGTCCACCAAGACTGAACCAAGAAGAAACTGAATGCTTGAACAAACTGATCACTAGAAATGAAATCAAATTAGCAATAAAAAACCTCCCTACAAATAAAAGTCCAGGACCGGATGCTTTCACTGGGGAATTCTACCAAACATACAAAGAAGAACTCATACCAGTCCTTCTCAAACTCTTCCAGAAGATTGAAAAGGAGGGAATACTCCTAAACTCATTCTATGAAGCCACCATCACCCTGATACCAAAACCAGGCAAAGACACTACCAAAAAAGAGAATTATAGGCCAATATTACTGATGAACATAGATGCAAAAATCCTCACCAAAATATAAGCAAATAGAATCCAACAGCACATAAAAAAAGATTATACATCATGACCAAGTGGGGTTCATCCCAGGGACACAAGGGTGGTTCAACATACGCAAATCAATCAGTGTAATACATCACATCAACAAGAGAAAGGACAAAAACCACATGATCATCTCAATAGATGCAGAAAAAGCATTTGATAAAATTCAACACCCATTTATGATAAAAACTCTCACCAAAGTGGGTACAGAGGAAACATATCTCAACATAATAAAAGCTATATATGACAAACCTACAGCCAGCATAGTACTCAACAGTGAAAACTCAAAAGCTTCCCACTAAAATCTGGGACAAGACAAGGATGCCCACTATCACCACTCCTATTCGACAAAGTCTTGGAAGTCCTAGCCACAGCAATCAGGCAAGATACAGAAATAAAAGGGATCCAATTGGAAAAGAACAGGTAAAAGTGTCACTATATGCCAATGACATGTTACTATATATAGAAAGCCCTAAAAGGTCCACACAAAAACTTCTAGAGCTGATTGAAGAATTCAGCAAGGTAATAGGTTACAAGATTAATGTTCAAAAATCAGTTGCATTTACACTAACAATGAATCAACAGAAAAAGAAAGTAAAGAAACAATCCCCTTTAAAATAGCACCCAAAGTAATAAAATACCTAGGAATAAATCTAACCAAGGAGGTGAAAGAATTATACACAGAAAACTATAAACCATTGATGAAGGAAATTAAAGAAGACTTTAAAAAATGGAAAGATATCCCATGCTCTTGGATTGGAAGAATCAATATTGTTAAAATGGTCACACTGCCCAAGGCAATCTACAGATTTAATGCAATCCCTATCAAATTACCCAGGACATATTTCACAGAACTAGAAAAAATCATGATAAAATTTATATGGAACCACCAAAGACCTAGAATTGCCAAAGCATTACTAAAGAAAAAGAAAGAGGCTGGAGGAATAACTCTCCCAGACTTCAGACAATACTGTAGAGCTACAGTCATCAAGACAGCATGGTATTGGTACCAAAACAGACATACAGACCAATGGAACAGAATAGAGAGCCCAGAAATGAACCCACAAACTTTTGGTCAACTAATCTTCGACAAAGGAGGCAAGAACATACAATAGAATAAAGACAGTCTCTTAAGCAAATGGTGTTGGGGAAACTGAACAGCAGCATGTAAATCAGTGAAGCTAGAACACTCCCTTACACCATACACAAAAATCAACTCAAAATGGATCAAAGACTTAAACATAAGACAAGATACAATAAACCTCCTAGAAGAAAATATAGGCAAAACATTATCTCACATACATCTCAAAAATGTTCTCCTAGAACAATCTACCCAAGCAACAGAAATAAAAGCAAGAATAAACAAATGGGACCTAATTAAACTTAGAAGCTTCTGCACAGCAAAGGAAACCATAAGTAAAACAAAAAGACAGCCTACAGAATGGGAGAAAATTTTTGCAAATGAAACCAACAAAGGCTTGATCTCCAGAATATATAAGCAGCTCATACGATTTAATAAGAAAAAAACAAACAACCCAATCCAAAAATGGGCAGAAGACCTAAACAAGCAATTCTCCAAGGAAGAAATACAAATGATCAATAGGCACATGAAAAAAATGTTCAATATGACTAATTATCAGAGAAATGCAAATCATAACTACAATGAGGTATCACCTCACACCAGTCAAAATGGCCATCATTCAAAAATCCACAAATGACAAATGCTGGAGAGGCTGTTCAGAAAGATGAACTACCTTGCTGATGGGAATGCAGTTTGGTACAGCCACTGTGGAAAACAGTATGGAGATTTCTCAAAAGACTAGGAATAGCTTTAACATATGACCCAGGAATCCCACTCCGGGGCATATTTCCAGAAGGAACCCTACTTCAGAAGGACACCTGCACCCCAGTGTTCATAGCAGCACTATTTACAATAGCCAAGACATGGAAACAGCCTAAATGTCCATCAACTGATGACTGGATAAAGAAGAAGTGGTATATTTATACAATGGAATACTATTCAGCCATAAATACGACAACATAACGCCATTTGCAACAACGTGGATGTTCCTGGAGAATGTCATTCTAAGTGAAGTAAGCCAGAAAGAGAAAGAAAAATACCATATGAGATCGCTCATATGTGGAATCTAAAGAAAACAAACAAAACATAAATACAAAACAGAAACAGACTCATAGACATAGAATACAAACTTGTGGTTGCCCAAGGGGGTGAGAGGTGGGAAGGGATAGACTGGGATTTCAAAATGTAGAATAGATAAACAAGATTATACTGTATAGCACAGGGAAATATAAACAAGATCCTATGGTAGCTCACAGAGAAAAAATTGTGACAATGAATATATGTATGTTCATGTATAACCTGAAAAATTGTGCTCTACACTGGAATTTGACACAACATTGTAAAATGATTATAAATCAATAAAAAGTGTTAAAAAAAAGATTTGCAGGTACTGACTGGTATATAAATAGATAAACAAGTTTATACTGTATAGCACAGGGAAATATATTTAATATCTTGCAGTAGCTTATGGTGAAAAAGAATATGAAAGTGAATATATGTATATTCATGTATGACTGAAGCATTGTGCTGTACACCAGAAATTAACACAACATTGTAAACTGAACTATACATCAACAACAACAAAAGAAATAAAGTAAAATAAAATAAAATTCATATGGAATCTCAGGGAACCCTGACTAGCCAAAACAATCTTGAAAAAGAAGAACAAAGCTGAAAGAATCAAACTTCTAGATTTTAAAACTTACTGCAAAGTTGTCATAATCAAAACAGTGTGGTGCTGGCATAAAGACAGATATATAGACCAATGGAATAGAATAGAGAGCATAGAAGCAAACCCTTGTATATATGGTCAAATGATTTTGACATGGATGTCAAGACCATTCAATGGGTAAAAGACAGTTTTTGTTTTTGTTTTTTCCAGTAAATGGTGCTGGGAAAACTAGATATCTACATGCAAGAGAAAGAAGTTGGACCCTTATCTTACACCATATACCAAAATTAACTCAAAATGGATTAAATACTGAGTATAGGAGTTAAACCAATAAAACTCTTAGAAGAAAACATAGGACAAAAGCTTCACAACACTGTGTTTGACAATGATTTCTCAAATATGACACCAAAGGCACAGACAACAAAAGAAGAAAAAAAAACAGACAGATTGGACTTAATGAATATTAAAAAAAAGTGAAAAGTGCTAAAATGAAGACTCAGAGGTAGGGTTAGTGACATACAGATTTCATAAGGAAAAAAACCCCACTCGACTTTTCCATATCATGCTGGAAGAAAAATCTGTGGCTACTAGTTGTAATTATTTGCCTTCTCCTTGATTTTGGCACTCAAGGCAATTTTACAGGGTCTCATGCTTCTTATCTTTGCTGGAAGATTTTCTTTTTACAAATCTATGCATGCTATTTAATGACCTTGGCAAAGACATGTCCATAGTTTGACTCTTGCAAATATATTTTCCTAAAAGAAGATCGCATTAGAGGTGCCGAGATTTTCTCATGTCATGCCTTATAAAACTCTTGGGTTTCTGTCTGCCTTTAAATTCTGCTTTTGTGTTGTGTCATCTGTTGACACCAGAGATAGGCTACAAAGAACAAGTACTAGATGGGGAAAGGAGATGTCATAAGTCTCAATTCTAGATTTACCACCAACCAGCTGTGTGTTCTTGGGCAGACCATCAAACGTCTCTGGACATTGGGTGTGAGATTGGGGAACTTCTAGGCTCCTTTTAGGTCCTAAACTATATGAGTTGTTATTAAGAATCATTATATGGTTTAAAAGACATCCTAGGAGAGTTTATTTTAACAAAAAATATTGAAGTAGCTATACCTTTCCTCTGACATTAAGAGGCTTTAGATGTTCACAGGTAAAACCTTTGAGGTCAGGACTCATGTCTTACCATCTTAACCCCCCTGTTGTGCCCAGCAAGGTGCCCTGCACTTAGCAAACACTGTGTCTATTGATTGTTGGATGAAAGAACAGCTTTCCTTCCAAAAGGAGCTGTGTTTTCTACAAAGAGAAACGTTTCTGTCACACTTGGGAAAGGCTGGTCATTGTGAAGGGCTCTTTCTCACATTAGAAGCAGCTTTCAGTACAATGTGCTGTGGCTGTATCCCAGCCTGAGACATTAAATTCCTTGACTGCAGGGACCACACTATTCAGCTCTGCACACCCCACAGTGCCTAGCACAGGGCTTGGCAAATGGTAGGGGCCTCAATTAATCCATTTCAATTGAATTTAGTCAACTTTAAAAGCCATTTGTTTTCATCAAATCACTCTCTCTCCATTCTTTCATTCAGCCTTGCAAATGTGTAAAAAATTTCTGAGCTTCTGTTTCACGTGTCAAAATACATTGGTGGCATTTAGATTTCCAATAACAGTTAAGCTTGTATAGACACCTGGTCTTTTTTAAGACCACTTCTCTTCCTATTACTCCCATGATCACAGGGAGAAGAAAAAGCAAAAAGCAAAAAGCAAAAAGCAAAGCAAAAACAAAACCAACCCAAAAAACAAACTAAAAAAAGCCCATCACTGAAGCATCCCCTGAGAGTCACTGCAAGTTCGACTGCCATGAACATGACTAGAACAGAGCACAAAGACAGAGGGTGGGATTGCTGTCAGATTGGCTGTCTTATTCCTGTTAACTGTGGGGGCCAAGTCCTCTGGCCCTGATTTGTTTTAAGATTGAAGTGCCCATGATGATGGGGAAGTGGTCCTCTGGATGAAATCCAAGGATGTCCCCCAGGAAACAGGCATCTCTCCCAGTGCCTCCAACATTGTTTGCGTCATGCATCTATACACAATGGACAGGTGAAGTGAAATTGACACAGAGGAACAGAGAACCAATATCTTGCAAAAAGGATACATTCGGATGCCTCTCCTTCTCTGCCCCAGCCTGGTTCTTTCCCATAAGTCCATCTCTGTGAAGGGTAGCCCCATGTACCCAGTTATGGATATCAGAAACCAGAAGCTACTCTACTCTTCTGTCTCCTCAGACCCACATGAAGCCCGTCCTTGGATCCAGGAGACTCCATCTGGGAATCTTTTTCAAATCCCTCCCTTCTTTCCCAAGGCTTCTACAGTCTAGCTCCATCCTATCATTCCAGCCTTGCCCACCACTGTGCCCATGATTTAAGTTTACAGCTGTGCTTCTTCATGAATTCTGCCTTTGTGTATAATCTCTCTTTCTGCAAGGCCCTCTCTTCCCCACTTCCTGTCTTGAGGAACTCATCCTGTCTTCTTCCAGCTCATCTCCAGTGTGAAGCTTTTCCAGCCCATTTCAACTACAGACTCTCACAGCCACAGTGCTGATCACAGTACAATGCAATTATTTGTAAATGGCTGTTTCCCTGACTTGAATGGGAACTCCTAGAGGTAGGGTCTATGACTCTATATCTCTGTCCCCACAAACCCAACAGGCACCTTGTACATAGAAGGTAATCACTCACTCCATCAACGCTTGGTGAATAAGTGACTTGGGGATGAGATCAGAGTGGGGATAGGAATGAAGAGAAATTGGAGAAACTGTGGCTGAGTCAGAGGTGATGTTTCTTCTTCAGTGAACTGTACATATTTTATAAATTAAAAAAAGTAACAGTGGCCCGTGGTTAATATGGAAATTGAATAGGGAGGTGGAAGTGTATGTAATATTCTCTTAGAGAAGGCAGAGCACTCCAGCCCTATTCACAAGGTACACAGTGCTGAGAAGGAGAGAGGTAAAACTTCTTTCTTATTTCCCTTGCAAATGGTGGTTTTTCTTTCTTTTTCCATAATCCTTTGCCATTTGGAGGACACTCGTTAATCTGCAAAGCAAGCCCCCTTTCCAGGCCATTAGTGCCAGGACGATGTGAAATAGCGGCCAGCCTGGGCCATTAGTGCCATGGTCATTTAAAACACCAGCCCGCTCGGGTTATTAGCAAACCAGGGCAATTTGAGTGAACAACCTGTCCAGGCAATTAATGCCAAGGTAATTTAAAGGGCCACACCATCACAGGCCTGTCAATTAGCAAGGTGTCTTCCGTTTTACAAATGGGTATGCAAGGCCTTGAGCACATCCAGGGCCTTCCATAGGGTCCGGGAAGAGTCTGACCACTGAGTGCTTTCACCGTGTGGTTGGTACTCCTGACTTCAGGCAGGTTTCTGGACTACAGGCCTAAGGGTGGATGTTGAAAGACGAATCTTAGAGATGCTGGCTTCTGTGCCCGGTGGCACCCTGGACAAAGTGTAAGATCCTTCTCCACAGCTTCGGAGCACGTATTGTAATGCAGATTCCACTTCCCTTCCCCAGATACTCTTCAGGGAGACAGAGCACGATTCACAGCTTCTGCATCGGCCCTAGAGAGTGCCAGCATGTGCCAGCTGCCTGGGTATCACATAGACCAGCCACACTCTTGGCACGCCAGAGGGGGTTGGGTGCCATCTCCCATTTTATGCAAAATCCAGCCTAGAAGCACAGATGAGCTCTGTGTTCTGGGGTGTTCCTGAAGAGATTAGCGCTGTTGTCTGTCACAGACATCACGATCGAATCTGGGGAAGTTTGTGGAAGGCGCAGGGGAGGGCCAGCTGGCTCAAGCAGACCCTTCTCTGCCTGCCGCCTCCTCCCAGGGAGGTTTTCAGGTGGCTTATCGGAGCTGGCTCACAGACACGCGGCCCTTCCAGGTCGGCTGCGGAATGCGGGGTCAGGAACCATAAACTGCAGTGTGAGATGAGGGCTGTCAGCTTAGCGGAAGGCAGAAAGCATCAATCACTTTTATGAGGTGCTCTGACCTTGTGGGATAGCCAAAACAACTTTGCAGACCCTAAAACATTCTTAAGTTACTTATTATCATCTCAATAATTATTCAGCATATACAAAGCTCTTTTGCTGAAATACATCCTGTATAGTCTTTTCTTGGTTACTGTGATTAATCATTCCCATTCAGTGGTGGCGTTTAATCCATTAATTTGAAAACCTTTGTTAGAGACGTGTTCCGGCAACAGACTAAGAACTCTGAAATGGAGTTACATTGGAAAGGCCTCTGCCTCCAGGAGTTTACAATCTTATTAGATTTCTCTGTCAAATCCTTTGTGGCACTCACCATAAGCATGGAAAAATTTCACAGATTTCAGAAGCGAGGTGTCCAAAAAAGACAGCAGAGTTCAGGAAAGAATGACAAGAATTTAAGTCAAGGGATTAGAATAGGGAATAGTGAAGTGGCTACAAAATGATTCTGTGGTGGTTTGAAATATGATATGAAGCAAATTTAATTTTTCTGAGACCTATTGAAAGCTTCAATCCAGCTCCTCTGATCCTTGGCTACAGTTGTTCCAGAATGTTCTGTGGCAGGAAGGAAATAAGCTGAATTCTCAGACACAGGGAACTTCCAATGGGGAAACTGAAATATACCAGCAATAAGTTCAGTTTTACCTGCTATTTTCTATGTATCAGAAAGATTTACTAAGTATTCACATGTAGGTAGATCCCTTGGACTATTCACTGTAAACAATAAGGAGCTTGTTCAACCAGGTCATTATGAAGACATATGAGCCCGTGAAACGTTCTCTCATATTTGCTAAAACTCTTCAAGGTCAAGGTCAAATGCCTTCTCCTCCCTGAAAGTTGCTTAAATCCTTTCCAAGGAACCCATATTACTTTGTAATTTTATTACGCTGTTATTCCTTTCTATCCTGTGTTACATCCTAGATTTGCGGGAACCAGACAGATTAAGATGTTCATTCTTGTTTTGTCCATGAATGACTACATTCTACAAAAATTCCTGTGTTTTCCAGCACCTACATTTCTCAGCCAGAAATACAACAAAACTTTGTCAAAAAAAGTGTTTTTGGCTTCTCATAAAGTCATTTCATTTAGATTCCAAACAAACTAAAGCAGAGAGAAGAGGTGACCACAAGTTAATTTGTCCATGTGTGAGCTGAGAACCCCAAGTTTCTGGCTCCAGCCAGCAGGAGCTGCGGACACAGCCAGAGTCTGGGCCCCTTAGGCCACCATGGTCCCCCAGACCTGCCCTGCCTGGGCAGTCCATAAGCCGGGCACCCAGCACAAGTGGGGCCCTGTTGGTGCCAGGGCGAAGACGGATATGTCACGGGTTCATGAGGACATAGGTGATGGGCAGCCCCTCGGCTCTTGGCTTTCTGTTTAGAGTCTGTGAACTATATTTGTAGCTGTTTTTAAGTGTTTTCCACTTTTAAGTATAACTTTCATAAAGGCTGTGATAGGATTTCTCAACTTCTATTTCCTCACAGTGTTCGTAGCACTGTGTTCTAACACTGCTTATTCAGGAAATTTCTGTAATCGTGAATCGGATATGTTTTATTTCTGTAGCTTGTATATTAAATGCAGTAAACTCAACAGGGCACACATAGGAAATTACTTTATTTTTTCTCAACTCTGATTTCCTAATATCTTTGGGCAAATTATCTCTTCACTACATCTTTGTAAGTTCTTTGAGGGATCCTATGTCCTCAAAGTCACTTTCAGCTAAACTCAGAGTCCCGTTTGGATAGTTAAGATTCATTTTCAGTTATTAAGCAGTCCAGTTTAGTTATGTTTAAAATTTCAATCTCACATCCAGTTAAAAGCTCTTCCCTCTCCTTTGCTCAGTCTTAAACCATGACTGGGGGACCTGCAATGAGTCTTTGGGCTTGAGCCTAGATTCTGAGACAATAGAGGCCCCATCCTATTTCTTATTATACTATCACCCAGATAGAGAGGGCAGACACATCTTGGGCACATAATGTAATATACTTGGGTCTACTTGCTTCATGTGGACAAAAACCTAGATTAAGGTTTAGTTTAAAGTATTTTCAGTTGTAAAATTGTTCATGATTTTATAATGTGACTATAGCAGCATTAAAGACTTTAATCACCCAGACACCAAATCCAAATATTTTTGCAGCACAGAGTAGAAGTATTTTTTGCAAGGAAGAAGCTAATAAAACTTTTGCTCTGCATTCTGAATTTAGAATTAGCATCTGACAATCCCCTTGGAATTATAACTCTTGCATTGTTACACACTAAATAGCTACACTTGTCTTGTTAATAAAATCATAGTAATTCAGTAGCATTTTCATTAAGACACGAATGTGGTTCATTTTGTAGATAGATGAAAAAACAACCTGAAGATTCCATAGAAACTCTGTCTCTCTTTTTTTTTTTTTGATTCAGATTGCACAGAATCCATATTAATGGGAAATTGTTTTGAAAAAACATATCAGCAAGTCGGGTGCCATAGCCCCTTCTGGGGTCAGCACTACACAAGCCCCTGCCCTGGTGGTTGTCAAGTGTTCTTGTTTCCGGGCTGCCTAATTAGCTGGCAAAGTGGCTGCATGTCTCTATGTTAGAGACCCACTTAACATTCCCGAAGTGTGTAAGAAGGACTGCCCCAGATTTAACAGCATCTTGGAGCAGAGGTGGACACAGATAGAGCTTCAGTGAAGATGTTCTTGCAACCACACTGCTGGAGTTAAGTCACCCCTTGTGTGCACACCAAGCACATTGCATCATGATCTAATAAAGCCTGGTGTAGGATCCAGAATCTAGGTTTGCTATGAATTCTTCCTCTATAAGAATCAGCAGGATGAACTAAGGGATCTACTAGGGTGGTAATCAGTAGATTCAGCCTTCAATGTGCTCCTGGGTACCACTTTCTGAGATGTGCTTGAACTCCATGTGCATTCTCTGGACACTTTCTAGTAATGAAACTGAGGTCTCCCAGTTATGTGGCAGGGTATGGATGGAGATAGTGGAGCATCTTGGCAAGCTGTCCACATCTGAGCAAGTGCTCTCTGCCCCTGACGTGTGGAGAAGGATGAGGCATAAGTAGCAACTTGGTGTCCAAATCATAGATATTTGCACAGACCCTCAACTTAAAACAAAATTAGGCAAATACAGAATGAAACTAAGTGGTAGGCCAGTTAATATTTCAATAGAGACTTAAATACCATTTCAGCACTCGAACACCATGCTTCTTTGAGCCATAGATGCCATCAGGTGTTTGGCAGCAGAGCACTAAACCAGAAGGGAAATTTCACAAATCTCAGTTGTAGTTCCTACCCTCCAGAACCTCAGAAATCTCCATTTTAACCATCTCCTTGGCAAATATTTATTTGGTGGCAAAATAGGTGCTGTAGGTCAAATCAAGATAAATCATAATCAAGAGGTACAAACTTCCAGTTATAAAACAAATGTCATGGGGAGGATGTCATCTACAGCATGGTGACTTAGTTAATATCTCTGTATTATATACTTGAAAGTTGCTAGGAGAGTAGGTCTTAAAAGGTCTCATCACAAGAAAAAAAACTTGTAACTATGTGTGGTGATGGATGTTTATTCGACATTGTGGTGATCATTTCACAAAGTATACAAATATTGAGTCGCTGTGTAATACACTTGAGACTAATATTATATGTCAGTTATATCACAACTGAAAAAAACAAAGATAAATCGACTAGATCTTGCTTTCAAGGTGTGATGGCCTGGGTTTAAACTGTCTCACTGCACTTACCGTTCCTGTGTGGCCTTTGGAAAATTACCACTCACTAGACCATGCTACAAGTTCTTGTGCTATTGAGAGGTGAATAGAAGGTTGAAAAGTGTGTGGCATGGTTTTAGAACAATTGGTACAGGGACTTGGAGAGGAGAGGGCGGGGCCAGAAAAATGAAAAGATTGCCATAGATCAGAAATTCCAGCAGGCATCACCATCAGTGTCACCCAGCAGTTGTGAAAGAGAGCAGTTCATTCAGAGTCCCACTGGCTAACCCTTAGAAGAGGGAGGGTGTGTGTGTGTGTGTGTGTGTGTTTGTGTGTTTGTGTGTGTGTGTGTCTATCTGTCTGTCTGGGGTGAGAGAGAGGGAGTGAGAGGTGGGGAAATTGGTTCATTAGGTTGACAAAGCACCAGACAAGCAAGCTTCCTAACAGAGCAATCTGGAAACAAAACTATGAAGTTGTATGTATGAAAATATAAAGTTGATTGTATGAAGTCTAAGCTCACATAGCCAATCAATGAAAGAGGCAGGATTAAAATATGCATCCAAGGTCCCCCCACCCCCCAGCTAGGTGGGGAAGATAGCTTTCTTCCTGTCATCTTCTCGAGCTGACATTACATTTCCCAGTCAGATTTGCCCACAGATTGCTTTTCACACAGAGTACCTTGTAGCCCTAGTGTTTCAAATGGCAAAATAGGCAGTCAGTATAGAGGGATGTAGCAAGGGGACTCTCCCCTTCTTAGGGAATCTTCTTTGTATCTCTGTGTGTACACTCAGCATTGGCATGAATCACTCCACGACTGCACACTTGCTGAGGGCAGAGATGGGCTGTATTCATCTCTGTGCTCCCTCCACGACCAGAATAATTCCTAGTGAGCTGTAGATGCTCAATAGAGCATACATTTCACTCACTTGAATGAGTCCCGGAGGCCAGCTTTGCAGAATTGGTGTTTGGTGACCAAGAACTGGGCTGAGGAACAGGCTCGGGTTCTCTCTATTCAGACAGCTGAAGAACTGTCTGGATTCTGAGGCCACTGACGGTCCTTCCTCTCCTCCACTCACTCCTGGCTGAAAATCACAAAGGTGGCTGATCCCAGGAGACCAGGAGCATTTACCCAATAAGGGAGCCTAACCCAGTGAAAGAGAGTTAACAGTCCAACTTCATATATCTGCCAAATAGAAGGAGTTATAAGGTGCTGTTTAAATGAGCAGCTAATAATGACCTAAAGAGAAACAGGCCCCAGCTGGCCTTGGTGCTTTGATGTATGGTCTGGGGGTAGCAAAAGACATGACAGACCACAAATGAAGCCTCAGAGGTCAGTTTAGTTTCCATCTTCCATTGAGAGTTTCCCCTACTCCCTGCAAGGCGTCTCCTGACATAAATAGGTTACCTTGAAGGGAACACACACCAGCCCATGATTATCTATTACTACTTTAGAAGGGTTCACTTTTAAGCACTTGAGCATCATTGCCAGCCTTTAAGGAGCTCAGACTCTGGAACGTATACTTTCTGTGATATTCTTTCAAGTCTCAGCTCTGCCATTACAAGTTGACTGACCTTGGAATCCACTTCACTTCTGAGGGTCTGATTTTCTCCAACACTAAAGTGAGTTTCAAGTCTGTGGCTCCCTGTGATTCTCCGGAATCAACTTGGTAGTTGCCTACTGCTTCTGCGAGTGCTCACAAAGTAGGTGATGGCCATCCACCCTGGTTTGTCCCATCAGTGAGAAGAATGATGGCTCCACTTGTCTTTCATTTATTGCTGTTGATGTCTCCAGGGGAAAGGAATTTGACTTTAAGGATTGAGTAAACCCCTGGTGCCTTCATTATTGATGATTCATTTGTACTATCCCACAAGTCTGACTACAAAGAATTTACTAAGTGATGTTGCATAATGTAGTAAGATTCCACTCATAGTGAAATATATTAAAAAATGTTTGTAATATATTTCTATCTATGTATCTATCCATCATGTACCATCTATTTATCTGTCATCTATCTATCAATCTATCCATCCATCTACTGCAATCTCCTTATTTGTATCATTGGTGTATTAATGTCTGTCTCCTCTACCGCATGGTACACTTGAAGAGTGCTGGAACCACATTTGTCTCATTTACTCTGTCAACTCTGTTTGGAACAATGCCTGGCATATTAGGTGCCTATAAAATTTTGTCGAATGAATGAGTGATCCTTGTAGACCTTATTCCCTACTCCTGGCCACTCTTCATTCCTAATGTCTCTCTTCTTGTCTATCCTCTTTTACTGCAATGACTTTCAATTAAAAAAATTTTTTATTGAGATATAATTCATATACATAAATTTACCCATTTAAAGTACACACTTTAGTGGGTTTTAGTATGACTCAAACAGTAGTACAGCCATCACCACTGTCTAATTCCAGAACCTTTCCATCACCCCAAAAAGATACCTCATACCCATCAGCAGTCACTCACCATCTCATCCTTCATTTTGCCCCCGGCAGTCCCTAATCTACTTCTGTCTCCATGGATTTGCCTGTTTTGGACATTTCAAACTAGTGGAATCATACAATATGTGGTCTTTTATGTCTGGCTTCTTTTGCTTAGCATGTTTTCTGATGTTTATCACGTTCATACATGTAGTATGTATCAGTACTCCATTCTCATTTATGGCTTAATGATGTTCCATTGGAAGTACATACACATTTTGTTTATCCATTCATCAATGGATGGACATCTGGGTTGCTTCTCCTTTTTAGCTATTATGTATAATGCAGCTATGAACATCCTTCTACAAGTTCTTGTGTGAACATGTGTTTTAAATTCTCTTGGGTATATCTTAGGAGTGGAGTTGCTGGATCATTGTTTCATTCTTTCTGTTGTTGTTGTTGCTACTGCATGTGTTTTTTTTTTCCTTTTTCAGTTTCTTAGGTAGAAATATTACTGCACATACACATTATATTGCATGTAAATACATACTATTTCATTCATTTTTGTAGGTGTCTTTCCAGTTTTTTATTTTAATTCACTATTTCTTCTTTCTGCTTTCCTTCGGTTAGGACATTTTGTTTTAATTTTGTTGTAGAGTTGAGAACCCCGTTCATCACCTGACTATGCCTCGCTCTGTGTGTGGGCTAGCTGACTGTCAGCTGGGAATACAGACTCACTGGATTATGCAAGTTCTCTTCTGCAGGCAGCCATCTATTTCAGCCGGGGCTGTACCTGAGTATTGGGTACAACACAGACGAGGCTAGTCATTTCATTCTCTACCACTTACTGTTACCTCATTTGGTTCCAGAAAGTCCACAAAGAACCCCTTAAAGATGCTTCAGAGCACCAGTGCTCCTTGATGGCGCATTTTAGTGAAAAGCCCATGGACCAGCCTGACTCCACAGGAGATGGATGAAGATACTCGCTTTTGCATTGCAAAGAAGTGATCTGGAATCTTGAAACTTCTTGCTGATGGGTCTGCTGACCATCAGAATGCTTCTTGGCTGTCAGCAAGTCCAGAGTAGTGCTGGGGAAGGATAATGCCTGACAGCCAGTTAAAAGGTTCCAATCAATGAGAGGAAACTTGTCTATGCAATGGAAAACCTTTCACCGTGTCTGACAGAGGCAGGAGTGCAAAGTCATAAAGAAAAGAACAAAAATTTGCTTGCCAGTTCCCTGAAAGCTCCCTTTTAAGCACTGAGATTTCTAGAGCTGGGTCGGGGGAGGTGGTGGATCTCAGATGCCATCGGATAGGTTATTAATGTTTCAAGGATTGCAGAATCATAAAAGTAAACATGGAGAGTAGCTATTAATCTTTCTAATTTCTCAACTGCCAATACCTACCCCTTCCAACTTCCTCTCCCTGCATTCAGGTAGGTTGTCAGGTCTGGTTTAAAAAGATGTCTGTGACAGGGCTTCCTCCTTTGGCGCAGGTGTCTCTGGTGAGATTTGACAGGAAGTTGGCCTGAATGGTTTCCTAAATCAGGGACATGAGAAGTGGAAGTGAGGATGTTCTGGTGTGAAGCTCAACAGCAAGGCAATACCTGCTGGGGGAGGAGCAGCTGGAATTCACAGCTTCAAAGATGTTTTTAGAGGCAGGCAGTGAAGTGGAGTGTCTTTTTTTTTTTTTTATTGGCAGCTAATCCTATGCGCTTGGTCATAATTAAAGACGGTGGCCACCCAGGTGGTTGGATTGAGATGAGCCTGGAGGGCCTCCCCATTCTCTCTACCTCGTATGTGATTATTGGGAGCCTCCATGAGCAATTCCTTCCTTTGGGTTAAGACATGATTCCCTATTAAAATGCAAACACCCCTGGGAAAAAGAATACATTAACCCTGATAATCATTCACCTTGATCTATATTTAAGCATCAGGTCCTTTCCAAATAGTATCTCCTCCTAAAGGCAAATTTTGATGGGACTAGGATGGGAGCAGGATAGGAAGGAGGAGAGGAAAAGCCAGCTTTGCAGGAGAAGCACAATCGGTGGAAAGCTTGTGTCTCTGGGTAGAAGAAGGTACTTGTTGGGGAGGAGGATTAAACAACGTGAAGGGCAAGTCCACACGTACCTTGGGCATTGTCTTGACTCTGGCCAGTTCTGTGGTCGGTTCTCAGCTCCTGCACATCATGCCCACTGCTGTCAGCTGGTGACCACCAGGGCTGACTGTGCATTCTTGTTTCCTGACCCAGCTGCTCTCCACTAGAGGCAGGACAGTACTGGACATCAAAACAACTCAGCCCCTCCATTTCACTTGAGACCCTGAGCGCATTTCCAACTTAATTCACACCACTAATGGTCCAGCAGGAATCTGGTTCTGCAGACAACTGGAGGCTGCAAGCATACTCCATCCCTATATGTGGCAGGCAGAGTAATGGCAAAGATGTCTGTGACGTCCTCATCCCCAGACCCTGTGAATAGTTACTTTATGTGACAAAAGAGACTTTGCAGATCTAATTAAGTTAAGGACCTTGAGATGGGGAGATTATCCCGGATGATGTGTCCAATATAATCACAAGGGTCCCTAAAAGCAGAAGCAGAGAATTATTTCCAGCTGTAGTCAAAAAGAGGCTGACAGAAGAAGGGTCAGAGAGATGCTAGGCTGCTGGCTCTGGAGATGGAGGAAGGGACCCAGAAGCCAAGGTATGCAGCCAAAAAGTAGGAAAAGGATTCTCCCCTTGAACTTCCAAAAAGGAATGCAGCCCTGCTGGCACCTTGACTTTAGCCCAATGAGACTTGTATTGAATTTCTGACCCACAGAACTGTAAGATAGTAAATCTGTACTGTTTTAAACCACTAAATGTGTGGTGGTTTGCAAGAGCAGCCATAGAAAACAAAATACCCTGGAAACTTGAGAGGAGTTAATCCTGCCTTGTCCCTCACCCTGTCTTCCTGGGTCATTTCCAAAATCAAGACTCTCGCCATCCCCTCCCTCCCAGATATTCATTGCCATTTAGTGCTCTCCTTCCTCAACCAACTCATCCACCAGAACATTTCTGTGCTGCCCTTTGAAGCCCCTTTCAGTGAATAATAATAGATGCCATCAATTGAGCACTTATTTTAATGTGTTACTTATTCACTTTTCATACATTATAAAGCACTTGTGTCTTATGTGCACAGAAACTAAGAATTAGACAGGTAAATACCTTGCCCAGGGTCACACAGCGGGTGGTGGTGGAGGTGGGCTTCAAACCCAGATCCCCAGCTCGTGTTCTCAGCCTATTCCAGTACTTCCCAGAGGGTGTGCCGTAAAACAGCAGCTCCACGGGGTATGCGTGTGGGTGAGGAGAAGAGCTGATTTCATGGTCCAGTTTTAACTTGCTGTTTCCTCACTGCTCTCTGCTGTGGTCCAGGTCACCCCTTGGGCTCCCAATTTGCAGACTCTCTCCACTCTGCGCCTGCCGTCCTTGGGGCTTTTCCGTCTATGCAGCAGGTCCATCTGGTGCTCTTGCTTTAGAATCCTCTCCTCTGGTGCCTTTGTCCTCCACCCGCATCTCTGACCTACCCAAGACAGATCCCTTTCTGGAATGCCAGCCTCTAAGCTGCATCCCCGCACCCAGCCCCTTCTCTCCTTCCTGTTCATCCCTTCCTTTATCTCCTCAACACCTGCCTTTCCTGAAGCCCTTCAATTCCTTGGCTCTCTCTTCTTTCCAAGTCTGTTAGTCTCATCCTGGCATTATGAGATGCACATTAGACCTACCTCCCTCACCACAAACTGCTAAACACAAAAATTCCAAGAGTGAGGGGCAGACACTGGTGTTAGAACCTCCCTGCACTGCCAAGGTTGAGAACCATTGCTCAAAAGTAGCCTAGACTCTTGGGGGAATCCCCTCAACCTCTCTAGGCCTCCTTCCACTTTCTTTCTCTTCCTCTTCGCACTGCCATCCCCTGCAAATGCTCCAAAACCTGGTAAATCTAACAGTCTGGCTTCATCATTGTTTTAATTAGTAATTGTTCCTTGTAAGTAATAGAAACCTCTTTCAGGCAACCTAGGACCGTTTTAGAGGAAATTTCTTATAAGAAAGCTGTGGGGATGCCTAGAGGCAGAGGTGCAGGTACTGAAGGAAGTAGAGGGCATCCCTGCGCCATCAGCTCTGTGTCCCTTTGTGCTTCTGCTGCATTCTTATCTCGCTGCAATTTCTTTTCTGTTTTCCAGACCTCGTGGTAAGAAGTGGTTAGTGCCAATAACTTCTGAATTCACCATTTGAAAGAAGGCAGACTGGATGAGACCTTTGAGATAGTTTTAAATTTCTGAGAAAGGGATTTGGTTGTCCCCAGACTGAATCAGCTTCTTGCCCCAGGACTAGTAACTATGGATGTAAAGGTGGGGCCAGGGACATAAACATGGCTGCTTCCCAAACAACTCTCACCCCCACATGAAAGGAAGGGACAGGCGTAGCTGCGGTCCTCAGAAAACTGGAGATAGGAGGGAGAACTGTGCAGCCAAAGCTCAGCTGGTTTGCTGACTATCCTTAAGGAAGTTTCCCCACATATGAGAAGTGGGCCTATCGCAAATTTTGTTTTACAGTGTCAGCTGGGTCCTTAACAGAGCTTAACAATCCTTCTATTCATTTGTAGTCAGTTTCTCAGTCACCTCAGCCGATTCTCAACCTTCCCACAATCTTTCCACCACCTCCTACTTTACAGGAAGAATGAAAGTCTTTCACCTCTCAGTTACCTCTAGCTGAGAAACTGATCTACACCCACACCTTCAGTCTCACACACTTTCTCCTGTCGCTTCCTGCTCTAGCAACATGCCCGTCTACGGTGTCGGTGTCTTCATCTGCTTTGCCTCCAGGTTCTTACCTATAACTATAATCATGGTCCAAAGTCAAGCTTCTCCTCTAAATCTCCCTGTGGCCCTTGCTCTCTCTTCCTTAATTTATAGTCAGACTTCTACCTTCAGATTTTAATTTCCAATTTCATCCTCAATACATTGAGTCTGGCTTCACCTCTTCTAGCACCAGTTCCTGATAACCTCCCTGGCTAAGGTCACCAATGACCTCCTAATTGCCAGACCCAATGGGTGATTTCTAGCCTTTGTCTTAATGTGCCTCTCTGCTGCATTTGACACGATCTTCTAAATACGTCTCGAATCATTGCTTTTCTCTCTGTCCCAGTGGCCATGCCAGGCCCTCTTCAAATCTCCCCTGAACTCTTGTAATAGTGCCCTTAATGGCTTCCCTGTCTTTAGTTTTACTCAACTCTTCCTACTGCTATTCAAGTTATTTTTCTGAAACAAAATCTGATCAAGCCACTCTCCCATTTAAAATCCTTCCATTGCTCTCCATAGCCCACTACATGGGTTCAAAATCCTTAGCATAGCATATAAGGTTTTCTGTGCCATGAACCCACCAGCCTTTCCATCCACAGCTTCTGTCCCCCTCCCCTCTGCCTCCGTGACCATGCATACCAAGCTGCTTCTAGCTTCCTCAGCAAGCCACCCTCTTGCATGTACTCTTCCTCTGCCATGCGACCATGGCATAGTTCCCTGTTTTCACATCTCAGCTCAAAGATCCCCTCTTCAGTGAAGCCTTTTCCTGGCTGCTCCAGGCAGAGTCTGTTTTTCTCTTCTTGATTTCCAGGCCCCCTGTACGTTTCTCAATTGTAGGGCTTCTCACGTTGCATATTTATGATTTCTTCACATGTCAGCTTTTCCCATAAGATCACAAGTTCCTCAAGGGCAAAGGAGGGGGTTTAATCATTCTTAATCAATAAATATGTAATAAAGGAATGAATAAATGGGAAGGGGTATCCACAGAGACTGGGATGGAAAGCTGAGGCAGTGAGGCACCACCAGTGGACGGAGGAGACCGGGCCACAGAACCGTGGGCCGTCCCTACCTTCTGCCCTTGCTATCCTGTACTGAGATGTAACCTGCTTGCCTCGGGTGCAGAGTCCCTGATTCAGGTAAACAGTGCCTCCTTGGCCTTTGCATCTGCTTTCTTTTATAGCTCTCATCAAGTTATTACTAGCTCCTTCTGGCTTCTACCTTTACTTTTCTCCTTAAAGTCCAATTTTGAAAAGCAAGTTGAGGAGTTCAGCCACTGAAAGATCTTCATTGATTTATTTTGCCTTCCTTATTTATTAATGGGACCACTTTCTCCTTGATATTTCTCTTTCTTTCTCTGATGTATTTGTAAAAGCTCTGCTCCTTCCTTTTAACGTTTCCGCATTCGATCACTCTAACCTCTGGGTTTCCTTCTCTCACCATCCATTCTGACTCTAGTTGAAAAAATTTTAGGTCTCTTTCCTGGAGTCCCTGTGCCCCACGAAATTTTCACATGATCTTGAACCTTCCTGTTGATCCTTAAGAAGTCAAACTGCTGACTTCTTCATCCTTGCATTTTGTTCTCTTTTATACCTTTGGCTCTTGGTTAACATAGTGGTTAAGGGTGTGATCTTGGAGCCAGACACCTGGGGCCCAGATCCCAGCTCTACCACTTACTGACTGTGTGACCTTGGTCAAATTCCTCAAACTCTCTGTACTTTAGTTTCCTCTTCTGCAAATATGGGCTCCACAATAATGTCTGCTTCCTGAGGTCCATGTGAGGAAAGTTTACTGAAAGCTATCACATATATAGAAGAGTGCGGGCATGGAGTCTGCCCGCCATGGTCCCGATTCTTTATTCTGCTGTTTCACCTTCACCTCTTCCCTCACTTTTCTTTTCCTGTTCTCTGGTTGGTTAGCAGGAAGCATTCAGGATCCACTCCTCCAAGCAGGACATTTTTCCAGGCACTAGATGTGCAGTGATCACAGGATGAACATACGTATAAAGAAAAGTCAGGCCCTGTTTATAAACCTTGGGGACTATAACAAAAGAGAAGTGAAAGTGACTTTTTTTTCGGGTGCTTAAAGGGCTGGACAGTGCTATAGGGGCATTACGTAGTTTATCAGCTATCATTTCTTCTTCACAGTAATTGTTTAGGGTTGAAATCATGATCTCATACTTTATCGAGGGAGAAATTAAAATATAGGAAAGTGGAGGTTCTTGTCCAATGTCACACAGCACGAGTTAGCAGAAGTGGAATTGGAATGCAGATTGCCTGGCTATAAAGCTGATGCCCTTAGTCACATGGCTCTACTCGGTCCCAAGTGGAAGAGTGTTATTATTATTCAGTGGTGGGATGTGAAATAATTGCAAGAAGGAACTGATTTCAAGTGTATCTTTGTTCTAGTGTGAGGAACAGGTAAGGAGGCCTGGACGATGAATGACTGTAAAACTGAGATAAATCTGAGAGTAAATATTACAGTTTTTGTTCTTGTTTCTATTTTTCTTGGAGAGAGAGGAGAACAGCAGAAAACACCCAGCCCAGGCCTCTGACATTTTATAGTAGCTCAGGGAATGTTTGTTGAGTGAATACATGAATACCAAAAGGCAACCAGGGTGAGGTGGTGACAGTTCTCTGGGAGCTCAGTGTGGAGTGGGGCTGTGGCAGGGAAACCTGGCAGGAGGTCCCGGGGCCACTAGTCAGAGTGTGTGTAGAACACCACAGCAGTGGGGGCATCAGAAGGGGCTAGAGTTAGATGGGGGAGACAAGGTCAGGGGGACCTGCCGTGCCGGGCAGCATGGAAAGGGTTTGATTCATTAGGAGGAGCTGGGTGAGGCTGCACTCGGCCCTTCTTTCCTTGGCAGTGGTGGACCAGGGCAGCTTCCCTGATCCTGAGTTTCCTCCCTAAGGTCTGGAGTGGACACTGAGGCTAACCTGGGCTAACCCAACACAGGTGCATGGCTGATGTGCCCAGGAGAAATGGTGACTCATTTGAGGTGGCCAGGTGACGCAGATGGGATGTGTTGTTACTAAGGTGACTCTAGTTGCCCTCCTCGATTCCACACTCCCCTGTGTGGTCTGAAGACCATTCTGGACTCTGACCTGGAATACATTCCTCTCTGTTTCTCTTCTCTTCTCTGTTCCTCACGGGAGGAAGCTCATTTTTGCTTCAGGTCTTTGCACTACTGTTCTGTCTGCTTGTTTTCTCTGACTCCTCAAGGGGCTGGCTGCCTCGTATACATCAGTTCTCAGCTCTGATACCTCCTCACTGCCCTGTCTCACACAGTCACCTGCCCAGTATCAGTCTCTATCGCATCACCTTGTTTTATTTTCTTTATAACATTTATTGTTACTCAAAGAATCTAGTTTGTTAGTTTCCTTGCTTAACTTGTCTTTCCCATGAGTTTAATCTCCAGGGGAGCAGGAGCCCAGTCTGATTTGTTCATTTTTGTGGCCCCAGTTCTTAAGATAGGTCCTAGCACATAGTAGATGCTTAGTAAATACATTTGGAACAAATGGATGCATCTGAGCGTCACTCTTAGTGCCCTAGACTTAGCTTTACATGAACACACGCAGTCTCTGTTGCCATTACATTTCCCTGGTTTCTGGTTCAACACTAGAAGTATGAAACAGTGGAATTTAATTGAATGCAATGCCAGGAACAGAGCTGAATTTTTGTAAGATCACAGAAGGGAGAGAACCCACTTGATTGTAAGATACTATAGTATGATTTACTGTAAAGTGAAAAATCAGGTTACCAGAAAGCACTTTTATAATTATTATGTTTTCTTTCTCCATTTAATAAAGGGAAAGGCCACCTTGATGCTCATTTGGGGTTCAACACTTAAAAGTTCAAAATTGAGAATCAGTGAGGGAAATTTGATCCTGCCTATTCATTTGGAAATGTTCCTGTGGAGAATTTCCTGTTCATGTTTTTACTGGTTAGAACACATTTTAGTTCTTTCCTGAAGCAGCTTAACCTTGTCTCTTTTTTCTAGTTTTAAGCAAACACAATCAACCCAGGCAGTGTTTCTCAAATGTCTTAATCGAGTAGCTATTACCAGGGAAGACTATTCATCCTCATGGTTTTAACCTTCAGCCTGCTTCAGAGAAATTCCCTTACTTACCTATTTTTGCTCTGACTCCTCCCTCTTCTCTTGGTGCCATTTCCTCTTGCTTCCAGAGCATCTTTATTTCTATGTCCTGCCTACACTGGAAATTGAACATGACAAAATAGCCCAGTTTCTAACAGCCAGAACCAAACCCCTTCTCAAATTCCCAAATGAACTTCAAAAGTTCTTCTCATGTCTTAGTCCCTAAAAAGTATGATCTTGGAGTTACTTTTTACTTCTTTTCCTACAGAAGCATTTTATGAACAATGTCCAAGGTCTCCTGGCTTTTGGAGACTGGAGGAGCCTCTAAGGCCCTCCTAGTTCTCCTTGGGTCTTGGGCAGACAGAAGTATCTCTTGAGGGTCTAAGAGAGCCCCACTATCTTGCCCAGCACCCCTTAGCATCCGCCCCCCTCACCCAGACCACAGACACAGTCTCAGCCGCTGCACAGGGCTGAGCTGAGGAGGATGCTTCTTGTGCTTGTGTCCATCTGCTCGCACCACTCTCCTTAGTGGAAGACTCTTATCTGTGCCTCCCAAAGTAGCAGATCTATCCTACGATTTCTCAGCAGGCCCCGCCCTGCTTCTGGTACAAGTGTCAGTGATCCCTGGACCCGTGGTCCCAACCTCCCCAAGCCCTCACTCTTCCTGGAGCAGTTAAAGCCAGATATATACTTTAAGCTTATGACTTCTGAAATACTTTGCTTTTAAAACAACAGAACTTTCAAAAATTTCTTTAAAGTAAGCCACTTTTCTCTGACAATATCAAAGACAAGGTTAAGTAGTTTCCTTCATTCAGAAAATATGTATTGAAAATCTTGTATGTGCAGGCACTAAGCTAGAACATGGGGAGTCCAGATGGACATGAAGCCCACGGACCCGAGGAAGACAGGCACTGATGAAATAACCAACACTGGGCTGTGTACCTACACTAGTGATAAGTGACAGTGATAAGAAAGGAAAGAACAGGGTGCTATAAGAGAAAGCAACTCATGTGATTGACTTCCCTTAGAATGCAGAGCCCAGAGTCAAGAACCCACAGAGGAAGTGGCTTTCAACTGAAACCTGAAAACTGGGTAGCGAGTAGGAAAGCAAAAGAGGTGGGAGTGTGGGAATAGTGTGCCAGGTAGAGGAAACTGCATGAAAAGAATTGGAAGAGGGATGAGCTTACCTCTGTGGTGGAGCTTATGAAGCCCAGGGCTACTTGAGAATGAATAGTCAGTGAGAATGGTAGGTATGAGGTGAGGTTGGAGAGATGGTCAAGGGGGCTTTGTAGATCATGCTTGGAACTGATATTTAACTATATAAACAAATGAAAGCTATTGATGTTATTTAAGCAGGGAGGCAAATGATCATATTTACATTTGAAAAAGATCTTTCCGGAGAAGGAGGTGGGAGAAGAGTGTGGAATCAGGGAGACCAGTTAGAAGGTTATTGGAGGAGACAAAACCATACAAAGACTCACGTAGACATGCCATGTCGGAAACTGTCATCTCTGCAGTAAGGAGGAAAAACCTTTAGTTTATAAAATCTGCCAAATGGAAGACTACCTTGACTTCTCTTTCACCTACAGGAAGGTCCTCCATAGAGTTGGTCCAGGGCAATCGAACTCTTTCAATAACGAGCAATTAAAATAAATTAGTACAACATTGTTACAAAAATTCAAAAGAAAACAGGTGAAAAAAGTAGCAATAAAAAGAAAGAATATCTGTCCAAAATTTGCTACTGTAGACTATATAAAAATTATGTTATCATGAAGTTTTAAAAAATGAAATAACTGTCTTTATGAAGGAAGACCCCAAAATAAAAATGGAAGAAATCAGACAAGATATGGCAAGGAGACAAAGTACGAGCTCGCAGGAAAGATGTAGAAGAAAAAACAAACATCACAGGAATGAAGGCAAAATTGGAAGGAGCATAAAAAATTGATACCATGGAACACACAGTGAGAAACAAGAAAAAAGAAAAGAGAAAAGCTAACAGAATAAATAGAAACAAAATAAGAGTTTAAAAAGAGTAAAAGAAAAAGGATAGATACAGACTACAAAGGGCAATCCAGAATTCACAAAATAAGGAGTCTCCAAAGACAAAAACCCAAACAGTGAAACTTTGAAAAACTGAAAACATAAAATAATGACAGAAGTAAGACTGCTACGTCTCTCAACATAAATGAGCTTAACTCTCCCACTAAAAAAATGTATTTCCAGCTTCACTTAAAAAAACAAAAAACAAATCCTAGTTCTGGATATGGGACAACCCTAAAACAAAATGACTCAAAAAGACTGAAAATAAGCTAATGGACAAAAATATATATTGGGCATAGGAAAACAGTAAGAAAGCAGGCATTGAGATGTTAACATAGTAGAATAGTAGAATGCAAGCCAAAAAGCATTAATCCAGTCAAAGAAGGAAGTATGCAGTAATGCATAATAAAGATAGCACAGTCATGAAAAGAATGAAAATAAATGAATTAGGGAGTGGTATCTGTTAGCGCCAGGAATACACACTCCCAGTCTCCTTTTCAGCTTTGAATGATGTCAAATCCAGTGTAAATAGTGAAATGAGAGCCAATTTTGCTGTCCTATAGCCCTTGTCTAAGTGTACAGGTGACTATTTTTCATTCTGAAATATTTGATAGTCTGTCATCCACCACTTTTTGGAGATATAGGCTTAAGATCAAATTAGAGTTAGCTAAACACTTTTCTCCTACTGTCTCGCCCACATGAACATAAGATGAAGAGGTAAAGGAATGCATGGGTCAGGAAAGAGATGAAATTTCAAAATTGGACAATTTCAGGAAGGTTTGTTGATACAGGTGTGGCCAAGGACAATGATTTCCAACCTTGGCTGACAATAGAATCACCTGGAGAGCTTTTAAAAAACATCAGTGTCCCTGGTCTTTCCTTTTGTAGCACTTTATAAAAACCTGTGTTTATTTTATCAACGTCTGTCTTCCTCGAGACTGTAAGTTTCATGAGAACAGAGAACCCTTTTCCATTTGGATCCTCCAGTGTCTAGTTCAGTGCCTGCTCAGTCACTCCAGAAATTTTAATTTAATTGGCCATAGGAGAAACCCATAAGTTGATATTTTGAAGAACTCACAGGGATCCTAAGGAGCAGTAAGGTTGAGGACCACTGGTGTAGGAGGTGCTTAATGGAGAGTGCAATCGCCTGGGTCTAACACAGACTGGCTGTTGTCACCCTAGAGCTCAAAGAGGTCAGCAGGGGGAATAGCTACTGGAACCCGGAAGTGTGGACCAGGCCATCATGAGAGGGGCAGTAGCCTTTGCTCAAGAGACACATCTGATTTGAGGCAAAGATGCAGGGAGAGAGTCTGACCCTGTTTCCCTCCCTCCTTCCATTAACTGAAGCCCATTGGAGGTCTTGGGGACAGAATCATTGATGTAGTCACACTGTCAGCCTCCCGGGGCTGTGAGCAGGATGGCAGAGACCAAGAGACCATCCGGGGGAGCAAAAGGAAGATATCCAAGCACAGGTGAGGGTGCTCCCTACCAGGAACTGACGTCCTCGTTCATGTATTACAGTCATTGGAGGAGACAACTGAAGACAAATGAGATGATGATGAGTTGTAAGTTTTTGTGCTGATAGATACCTTTATCTGGAGAGATCTTCTAACCCATATGTGTCAACGGACAAAAAATAGAATGAATGAATGATGAGGAGGAGGTAACAGAGAAGTTGAGCTAGACTATCAGAAAAGGTAAACTTAAAAAGCAAAATGTGTGAGACACAGCTTTACAATGCTGGTAGGCTCTCACCTGTCCTTCCTGCTGCCCCGGGGAGCGGTGGGGAGCAGACCTGCTGCTCCTGCAGGACTTTGCACTAATGCTTCTGGCAGCATCTCCTTACCCACAATTCTACCCTGAATCCAAAGCACAGGGAAAGCTCTTTCTTTCTTACATGTATTTATGTGCATGAGGCCTTCTTAGCCAGGGTCACACCCGGTTCTGGTAAGGTTTGAACACGTGGCTCCTCTGGGAATTACAATATTGTGCCTTCAGTTTGAGTGTAACCAATTTATTCATGTTTCTTGGGACTGGAGAATGATGAGACTCACATCATGAAACACACTATATTTGATTTGTTCGATTGTTCAAAGGCTGTGCAAATGAGTGTGTATACAAATATGCATTTGCACCCATCAGCCCATATATACAACATGCAGTTATAGCTACAGTGCAATTCCAGGGTTAACTACCTTGGTCTGCTTACAAATACAGCTAGCGAGGACTAAGGCAGTGGTTCTCAATTGAAGCAGGCATCAGGAAGGCTTGTTGACATACAGACCGATGAGGCCCCACCCCAGGTTTTCTGATTCAGTAGGTCTGGGGTGGGACCTGAGTTCCTGCATTTTTAATAACCTCTCAGGTGATGCAGAAGCTGCTGATCTGAGGACCGCACGACTAGAGTATTGCGATATCCCTCTTCTGTTTCTGGTTCTGGGTCACTTGTTCTGCTGCTGCTGCTTAAACCCTGCTAATCCCACACTGGTGGTCTGTGTTCACTTCATGTGCTACCTGCAGTTGCTCTGAGTCCTGATTTGTTCAGCAGAATCTTTATCATTTGAACTTTCTTACTCTGCTTAGTTCTGTTCCTGTTAGTTACTGCAAAGATCTGTCCATCACCAGAAGGTAAGGATGGGTAACCTCCATATCTTTGCCGGTTCCACCTGATGACCATCACAGGAGCAATATTTCCCCTCTCCTACCACTGCTCTTTGTGGAATTACATACAGCATCAGCTTCAGATTGGCCAAGAAGCAAGTCCTGGCTCTACTGTTTACTGGCTATGAAGCACTGGATAAATGATTTGGCAGTTCCTCATCTGCAGAATGGGGTGTTTATTCTTTCAGGGGGGTGTTGCAAGGCTGCAGTGAGATAAGGTATACAAGAGGAAACATGCCTGGCTCAGTGAACATTAGCTAGTAGTGGATCACCCTGGCTTTTGGCAACAAAACAAAACAAAACGAAAAACATTAATTTTCAGATTGAATGTTACCAGAAAAATTTCCTTTCCCTCTTAGAATTAATTTACTTTTAATTAATTCCAAGGGCAGTGGTTCTCAAGCTATGTATTGAAAGGCAGTGGTTAAGGACTCAGAGTCTAAAGTTGGCACTAGAATCTGGGCTCTGCCGACGAATAGCTATGCAAATTTGGGGGTGTAACTTAACCTCAGTTTCAGCTTCTGTGACATGGGAATGGGAAGAGAACCTTCCTCAGAAGAGTATATGAGGATTAATTTCTGTAACGCATGTATAGGGGTTAGCCCACTGCTGGGTATTTCATAAGCACACGGTACATATTAAGTGCTATTTAATCTTTAGTGATTGCTATCGTTTGTCTTCAAAGGAGTGCAGAAGGGGAAAATGGTGCTTATTCTAATAGTTTTTCCCCCTCAGACTCTTGCCCTTGAAGAGTGTTTTCTGGGTGAGCTGTGTGGGGAGTTTTAACTTTATTGAGAGGCACATTGTGTTAAGTATTTCATAAACACTGTCTCGCATATATCTCACAACTACCCCATGGGGCCAGTATTTCAGGTCGATGTTCAAGATCTAGAAGGTTGTGCATCTATCATCTCTCTTGTGACACATTTTGTTCAAGTTCTGGTATAATAGAATTAAAAGTATGAATATTTTGTTGTATTCCACAATTTTCCCACCTTACATTTGGTCACTCTATCAATTGAGTGAACACGTGGAAAATTGATTACTTCCCAAGTTATGCTATTAAATACCCCATTATGGCATTAGGGCCTGGAATTTTGCTATTACACCTTTTTACTTAGCAAGCACACACACATGCATACATTCTATAGATTCACACACACAGAGTGTACACCCTTTGAATTTATTCATATTAAGTGACCGGAAAGTTTTAAGAGTGCATGAATGAGTGTACTGTTTTCTCTACCCATCCTATCTTGCTTTTAACACAGTTAAATTTGGCTTGCTACTTGCTTCACATCATGCTCAACAAATTCTTGTTGAATAAAAGGAAATGATATTGAATTCTCCAGTATCTATGCAATAGCCCAACAATAAATCTCTCTAGGTTTCTCTTCCTTCCCCAGTGCTCTCTTCACAAATAAGAGATGACCTACATCTCCACATTCTTTCCCCTTCCAGCTCATTGATGGACATTTTTCCATAGAAGGCCGGTCGGTCTCCTTGCCAATGCTTGTTGTCTTTACAACTTAGGAAAGGGTCGGGCCTCCTTTGTTTATGAGCTGCCTGAGCCTACTGGGGAGGTCATGACTTTAAAAATATTTTTCCCATTCTGAATGGTGAGGGGAATCAATCCAGTTTCTCGCAAAGAGGCCTGGAGGAGTCACACTCACACTTCCTGAGGCTTTGAATCTGTTTACCTGACGCAGAGGGGCCCCTGCTTCTGCGTGATTGGGCTGGTGGCGGCCTTCTGATGGGGCCGCTGTTGTGTTGGGATGAGTGTTGCACCACCCTGATGGGGGATACAGATACATTTGCCACTGCTGAGCCATTTGTAATTAACGTGTGCTTTGTGGTTTTAATGTTTCTTTAATCTGTAAAGCTATAAAAATTTACAGCGCAATTTGAGAATCAAGAAAAAAGCTAAATTGCATGGCTCAGTCCTTAAACTTAACCTATTTCACCAGATCAAAACTGTAAGGAGAGTGTGTGCAGAGGTCTTCCTGAGCTGCCCCTACTGTCTTTTCTCAGTGGTCTTGTTTTCTCCCTTGCCCAGAAGTCATTGGAAACAGGAGAGCCATCTCTTTGTCACCAAGGCGCTCACAGTGCCCAAAAGAAAACAAACAATACAGTACATGGTATATAAAACGAAGGGAGGAAAAGAACATCTTAGGTAAATACCAGACTACTTATTTTATGATTTTTAAATGTCATTTTTGCTCCAATATTGACTTTTTTATGGAGGATGAATTATAGATCTTCCAGCACTGGGGGACCAAAATTCCCTTTCTTCAACACAGCTGGTCAGGTTAAGAACTGAAGTCACGGTAATTAGTTCCGAGTTTCTTAGCACCAAAGACCAGACCACTGAGAAAACTCTGCAACTCTGCGAGGTGACCCCTCGGGGAAGACAATACACCCGGGAAAGAACCAGAATGGGCAACACAGAAGCACAGAACAACTTCCCAATCTTGTTGCTACAAACAGATGTTGCCGCCGGCACTCTCTTGCAAGAACGAAATACAATCCAATCCTTCATTTGTCTGAGTAGGCTTTTCTCTCCAAGAACTGTTTTCGAGGCAGATTACTTCTGGGTTGCACAGGCTGGTAAAAGGCAGTGGAATTGGAAGCTATAGTCGTCAGCGACCTCAGGGCTATGAACTGATGCTGTGAGAAGGGAAAGGGGTTCACCTGAGGTCACAGGGAGACCCAGAGCCAGAAACCAGTTCACAGAAAAGGAGGGGGTGGCCAGACTTTCAAGAAGAGTTTTCGAGAAACTAGCTAGAGGAAGTGGGTGTGAACTGAGGTTCCTGGTGGGGGGTCGTGGGAGGCTAAAGGAAAAAGAAAGAGAAATCTGAATTAGTACCACCCCTGCCCTCACCCTCAATTTGATCTTGCTTAGTGTCTACACAGAGAGATGAGGGGTTAAAGAAATGGAGATTGAATTGGGAAAATTTAATTTACATAGATTAAAAGTTAATCCAGACCAGCTGGGGCTAGGATCCAGCGCGGGTAAAGGGGAAATCCCTTTGTTTTGTTTGGGAAAAGTTGTGTTCTTTTTAAAACCAAGTTGTGTAAATTAGCTTGTCCTGTTTTCCAACTTGCCCATATAGGCAAGTGAGCCTACTGTAGTTTCACGTAGCATTTTGCCAAAAACCATAATTATTCTATTAAAAGTTAAAGGCAAATACTACCACAAATTTATAATTACTTAAATCTTGAGTTTGTTGCTTTCCATCTTCCTTAATCCAACTGCTTCTATAACAATAAGTCATTTTGTGGGCAAGCAATAGTATAGAGAATAACTAACATTTATTGAAAACCTACACTCTGCCTCGAACTGCATCTATAACAGTGATACCAGCTGACACTTCTGTAGTGCACCTAGGCGTCAGGGATATTTTAAAAGTTTTACGTGTGTTACATCATTGGGTCCCACAACAAGCCTATAATATGGGTGTGATTATTACTTTTTCCTTATAAATGAAATACATTGGGCCCAGTGAAGTTCAATGATTTGTCCCAAAGTTATGCAGCTGCTGAGCGACAGAAGCATTATTTGAGCCAGACTGTCTGGTTTCAGAGTCTGGACTTTGAATGGTAACACTAATTTCATTTCACGCTAATGAAACTCTTTGAAGTAGGTAGCTTCTATTGTCATCATTTCCATTTTACATATAAGAAGATTGGAATTTAGAGATGAAATAATTCAATCAAGATTGCCTAGTAAGGGGGTGAGCCAGGATTCAAATCCAAGCCTGTTTCAATCCCACCGTATCCAGAGGTAGAGCTGTGGTTGGTAGCTGTAGACCTGTGCTTTTCAGACATGAAGGTACACATGAATCATATAGGCCCTGATTCCACAGGCCGAGTGGGGCTCAAGGTCCTGCATTTCCAACAAGCTCCCAGGCAGTGTTGCTGGACCTCGGACCACACTGCATGCAAGCCTTTAAAGGTTGGGGGTCAGGAAACAGAGGGTGTTCCTCTGCTGCTCCTCTGCTCCTCAACATGCATGTGGAGAGGGTGTCTCTGAGGGTAATGGTCTGGAGGTGACAAATAAAGCCCTGAATTCTGCAGTTTAAAATAAACTCACTGTTCTCCTTCTTAAAGCAACATGCAAGGAATTTCTTTCACATGTATAACCAATTATACTCTTTTTAATTTACACTAATTCGTATGGTTATCAAATTCATCCTAAATGCCATCACTTTATCCATAAAATATCTCTTTAAATTTCTTTCACGTATATTCCCTCTTGATCTGCATTTCTGTCCTTTTGTTCTTATCTACCTAATAAACTAAAACTGATAGTCAACCAAAGTTTTTTGACATATCAAGTTTAGTACTTAATGCTTCTTAATTGCCAACTTTTAGAACCAAACATGGAATCCCATTTTGTCCATTTCTCTTCCATCAGAAGAAAATTTAATTCATTATCTTGAATTTCCTGCATTCTTCTTACCCGCCAATATAGCTCTGTCTTTCTTTTCCCTTTAAACACCATCACTAGATTCTGAACCTCAAATCTATATGTCAACTGTGGTTTACCTAGAAGGCTATCGTACAATATCCTGGAATTTATGATTTATACCAAGGCCCCTCGTCAGCTGCACTTCCACTGCCTGCTGAGCTGAAAATTGAAATGCTGGCTCGGTCTGTAGAGTCAGGCTGTCTTCTTCTGTTGTGTTAACTAATTCATTACTAACCTTGGCTTGAGTGTTTTGCTTACCCAAGAGCACCTCATACTGAAGAATTTAAATTTTACATACAATCTCTTTATTCCTTTCTCTCATTGATCAAACTTATTCAGGGCAACAATGATCTCCCTCCGGATACTAATTTTCTCCCCCATTTCATGGCATCCTCAAACAAAGCTCACAGGCACACTGCAATCCTTCATTAACTGAAAACATGCAAAGTGCACAAGTCTTTCCGATGGAAAATTCGATGCAAAAGCCAAATGAGGTAAATCGCATTACTTGACCCGCCCTGGGACACTTTTAACAGTGTTACATATTAGTACACTGCCAAGTCTCAAGATGGTGGGAAGATTCTCATCAGAGCCCAATGCCATTTTTGAAGGAGGGAGATGTTTGCCCCCTCCCTCTGGCCCCTTCTGCCACACACAGATGCAGTCCCGCCGACACTCACTGATGGACCTCTGGCATGAAATACTCAAAATCATTGTTTACGTGGGGAACAAAAGGACACGTCAGCTGGGGGAAAAACAAGTCAACCAGAGTCACTGTGTCTAGGCACTCCCTCAGTGTAGTACCTAATTAGTACATTCATGATCTTTGTTTATAGCCACACATATCATTTTATAATCACACCTAGTATATGTGTAATTGTTTGTACTTGAAATTATTACTCTTGCTATTTTGCATGCCTTACTATATATTCTTTCTAGAAATACAGTCTCACCACAATTTAGTTTTATTCCTCCAGACTTAAGATGTTTGAATTGTAGTTATTTTAGGGAATTTCTTTTGGTTGTACCTATAGAGATGGAGCAACAACAGTACTTGAAGACAATCTCAGACAAAAGCTGCAGGGTTGTCATCCATCCGAGACACTGAAAAAGGTGTTCCTGGAATAATGTTGGTAATTCCTGTCCACTGACTCCTGTCTCCCACAGCTGTAATGTCGTCAGTTCCTGACTCAGCTTTTCCTGGACTTCGGATTTCAGACTGCCCTTGGAAAAGTTCTTCCCATAAATTGGGAACTCCCAAAGCTAATTGCTTGACTCATTGTTCAAGTGACTGACTTTTCTGGATTGCATAGCAAATATGATCACGTAGACCTTACCATTAAATGTTCATACCCCCGGAAATTGGCTCTGGCCAAGCGCAGTGGTCATACTAGGTGCAACAACTTGATTATTTTAATAATGGAAAATGTTCCCCCCAAATTTTAAGATTGGATTGACTTCCAAAATATTAATTAATCTTCATTTAGGAAATATTTATTACACGGTCTCGCCATGTTGAGACTAGGCTAGTTTAGGTACATGTTGCTTGCAAGAATACACTCTTGCCTGGCAAGTGACTGCCAGCCTTGCCCTTCAACCCTTAGGAATGATTCACACCAGTGTCCCACACCTCTCCATATTCAAATCTCTGGAAGGAGTCCCAGTGTCATTGGGATCTGCAGACACATTAAATGCCTTCATGGGATCAGGGAAAAGTGACCAAGGTTAATGTGCTCTGGTCCCTGATCCCTTTTCACGTGCCTCTTCTCTATCGTGAGAAGCATCATGTCTGCAGGAACGTGTTGTGACCAGAATACACAATACAGGTCCCACAGCATGTGACTGACAACATTATTCAGTGAGCAGTCCAAAAGAATGCTGCCCACGATCTTTTGAGCCCTGGAAATTCATGAGATCCTGGAGGCAATTATCACTATTAGTATGTTCCTCCCTCCTGTAGATGGTAATAAAAATGGTCTTCATGAAACATCATAGCTGTGGCTTCTGTGAATCGAGAAAGTCCCTCTGCAGAGGGCTCAAAGGAGTTTGAGCTCTGCCTCAAAGAGCCCGGTGCCCCCCTGTTACCAGCACCTGTTAATTCCTCCATGTCTTGAGTTCAGCAGTGACGGGAGAGTGCTGTATCTTTGTCATCAGATCTGGCTCACTTTTTTTTCTTATAGAGGGGCTTCCATAAGTTGGAGCAGCTTGCTGGATGGTGTTTTCTTCACCAAGATGGGTGATGATGGTTAACCCCACACATGGGCATCTGGGCAGCACTCCCCACTGGGGAGACATAAATGCGAACACATTAATGTATATAGTTAATTGGGTTATAATCTATTGACCATAGATACTGAGGCACTGAGCAAGCAATTAACAGAACAGCTTTGACTAAATATAGTTAGCACTAAATATAGTTGGTTAATTGGTATTTAATATGCTTATTAAATGTCAATTAAGTATCTTTAGCAATGAATTGGTACCTAATTAACTTACTATAGCTATCCTGTTACTTGACATTTGAACAGCTAAATATTCTCTACAAGTTTAATGTTTTAATAAGAAACAAATTATCCATGCATTGCTCATGAATTTTTCAGTTAGTTTAATGGGATTTAAATGTATCTCCCAACTTGGATACATATTTTTCTTATAATCAACTGGTATTTTACATTTCAGACCACTTTAAAACTTGAAGGGCTGATTCCACAGGAAGTAAAATCTGTACCAGTCAGAAATTGTGTTCTAATCCTGGTTCTACCACTGACACCCTGTGTTATCCTAGACATGTTATTTCACTACTCCTGAGCTTCCATTTTCTCATCTGCTATATGGTGTTATGAACAAAAGTTGCAATTACTATAAAAATAAAGTTATATTAAACATATGAAAGCACTTAAATAAGCAAGACATCTTAAAAATAATGATTAAGATTCTTAGGAAGGTTGTGTGTAATCATTATATTGACTGAATCTTCATGTGTATGTGCAAATCCTTATGATAATTTGTTGTTGGAATAGAAATCCAGTGGCTTCATTTTCTGAATTGTCCCTAAAGTATAACATACACTTGTTTTATCACACCTGCAGCTGCATAGCTACCTGGGTTGCTCTTCAAAACATGCCTGCCTTCCTCTTCTGGCCCTTTGCCTCTTTATCTGGTCCTGCCCAGGATCCCATTCTCTTTTTGAATTGGAGTATGTAGCAAACTATTGGTCTTTATTCCAGAAATTGTTGGTTTGTGACTATGGCTCTATCTCACTATATGTTGTGTTTTTAAATTTTGTATCTACTTAACCTGGTTTATGGTCTCCACTGAGCTCTGTGTTAATTCCACTATTTACTTGCATTTGAAAGCTAGTTGATGATTTATAATCTTAGTAGCTTTCTTATGTCTGTTGGTAGCACACAGCAATGTAAGCACTGTGTCTCCATTCATGCTCAATTGTTTTACATCTTCTGCACTTCATAAACAAGGTTTCTTGGATTAAACACTTGCAATAATTTTAATGCCAATTACTCTATCTTGGTTCACTACACTGGAACCTTCACACCCATCAAACATTTGCTTTATTTAATATATAAATACGGCAAATTAAGTAGGGAAGAGGGCTGGGTGTGTCTACCTTAGAATTTGTTGTTGCTCCTTTTATAAATAATTTCATGGCTTGCAATTATTCTATTTTTGAAAGTTTTTATGGTTTCAGACTATGCCCATTATTGCGCACTAATTTATAGAGGTTTCAGTCAGCCTTGTCGTAGTGCCTTAACCCAGTTTCGTTTCCAGGGGCAATATACATTGTTGAAGTTAATTGTTCCCTAACCGTTTTTTCCATATGGCAGAGTGAGTCTCTCTGTAAAAGCTTTGGAATGATTTATCCAACATTTTGTCATCATCCCTTGGATATTGCTTGGGAAGTCTCACGGATCTTCGTTGGGCCATAGCATACTGCCAAGTGAGTGTACTGAAGCTGCTACCTCAGACCCACCAACTGCCTTTGTTTTATCGCCTGCACTGAGATTAGTTTATAACATTTTCTCCACAAGTGAACTAAATGTTATTATCTTTATTACCGCTGTTGATGCTATTGTTATACAGGTGCAAAAATATTCTTATCTCTGCTATTTCTGAATCTTCCCCTGTGGACCTACAGTTAGTGATTAGCACTACATTAGTCATTCATTGACGTATATGGAGTTCCCAATTCATGCTAGAAATGATTGCAGACTTTCAGTTACAATTCTAACTTCAGACTGAAGTTAGCAGAGGACTGTGCGTTACCTCAGAAGACCGAGACGGTGCAGTACAGTGTGTAAAGCCAGATTCAGGTCAGAGAGACACAGGCTCTTAACTCAATCCCACTAATGGTGCAGAGTGACTTTTTGCTTCGACTTCTGTATCTGTAAATAGGAGAGAAATAATAATACTTACCTTGTAGGGCTGGTGAGGATTATAGGGAGAGTTTAAAGTACCTAGGATGACACATCGCAAATGATAAGATCTCAAAAAAAAGTAAGCGATTGTTGAAATAAAAAGCTTTTCTAAGATATCTCAATATTAAGTATGATTTAAGGAAGGGGAAGAAAAAAAAGACACTTTAAAAAGTATCCTATTGCTTTATTAACATCCAAGGGGAAAGATAGTAAATGACAGCAAGTCTGAGTGCTGAGTACGTGTGCTGTCCATGAAAACGTCAACTACAGAGCACCTGGCCTTTTTATTGATGCTTCCTTAGTCAACAAAAGAAAAGCAAAGAGAAAATAAGCGAATTTATTTCCCTATCCTTGTATAATGAACCATCTCGGCTGCATTGTTTGAAATGCAGTGAAGAAGATTTGATATTTGTAGAACACATCGTGTTTTGAAATCGTTGATGTATGTATTCTAACTTGAGTATATCAGGCCACTAGAACAAAACATCCCAATTTCCATGTCAAGATGATAACTGGATTATCTAGGTGTCAAAAGTACAAAGTGTGCATTAAGCCTCTTTCTGCCTTGGTATAATGAGATCCTGTATGGGAGATGTATACACACTAGTCCGGCATAAGTCAAACAAATAAACGTGATGTGAACTAGGGCAATGAAGCAGGACAAGCACTTATGAATCAGACACATGCATTCAAAGAGAGCTGAGCTCACCAAAGCTGGCTGCTGAGACAGAGTTTTGGCATGTGTACTTACACTGGCATGTGTCAGTTCCTTCACTGGGGTTTTACATTACAAAGAGAACTACTTTATAGAACAGGCCATCAAGTGGAATCCACATCACTTTATCACTTTTCCCTCTGAGTTTATAGCAGAAACACACACGCACACACACACACACACACACACACACACAAACATACACACACACACACACACCATCCTGGGAGTAACCTTAAAGAAATTCAGTGACTAAATATCAAGCATCTGCTGTGGCCAGGCAGGCCCTGTGCTAGGCTCTGGGGAGCCAAAGATGAAGACAAGGAGTTTGTGATCTAGCAATGGAGACAGAGGCTTATGTATATCCCTTCCCACAATGTGATTTGTGCAATATGGAACAAAGGGCTTTGGGAGCACAGAGGAGGCAGCAGGTAATTCTGCTAGGCAGTTAGGGTAAAGACATGCAGAGAAAGAGGGGAACATGTTGGTAAAGAAAGTAAATTACCCAGTTTCTAAAACATATGGTTATTTATATTTCATAGTCCATGGAATTTCAATACCAATACCTGTGGAATTTAAATCCTTGGTTTATTCTGCTAAATGTGCAGAGACTTGTTGCCACCAAAAAAAGACCATTTTGGTGAAATTCTCTACTTCTTTCTTCTAATTTATTGGCTGTTTCATCAAAGTGAGTGGTTATTTTAATGTTAAGGAATTTGCAACTAAGAAATTTATGTGGTATCTCATGCTTATTATAATATTAACTAATTTTCACAACTGCTCTGAAAATTTAATTAGCATTGACACGTATTATGAGAAGCTCAGGTCTTAAATCTTCTCACTCTCAAAAAATCACAATTATTAATATTATTATTTAAAGAGTGAGTTCACATAGGTTATCCAATTCAATCCCCCCGACACCCCACGGTCTTTCAAGTACATGAACTATGGCAATAGCATACCTACTTGGCATCTGTTTCCAAATGTTTCCCATCACATCCATTTACCACCCTGCCTTCAAATTATGCTTTCCAAAAGATAGATCTCTTCATCTCACTCTCTTGCCTAAAAACCTTCTCTGATCCCTAGTGTCTAATAGAATAAAGCCAAGACAGTTTGTTTAGGTATTCAGGACCAACGTAGCTTTCCTGCCTCATGTTCTGCCAATTTTGGTGATGCTCTCCAGTCACACCTAACTACCTACCGTTCTTTCAGCCTGTTTTGCCCTTGCACATGCTTCTTTATCCCAAAGCCCTCATGTCTGATTTTATTGCCATCTGAACTTGAACTTTAAGACCCTGTCCAAGAATTACCTTTGTGAAGTTTTTCCTAACTTCACTCTTAAAAGTTAATCTGATGTAACCGTAACACACGCACATGATTCTGGAAGCATGTACAAATTTCTATTGGAGCAGGTATCCCATTGTGTTGAAATCATTCATTTATGAGCATCTCTCTCCTCTTAATTAGAATCACCATAAACATGACCAGAACAGGACAGTGGCATTTATTTTTACATACCAAGTGCATATCAGAGGACTTCCTTGGTAAATACATAGTGTATAATAAAGTATCATTATCCTCATTTCACCAGAAAGGGATCTGGTACGCAGAGAGATTTGCAAACTTGCCTGAGGTTATCTGAGTCATAAGCTCAAGAACTAATGCCAGACCCTTGGCCATACTCACCATAATGTCTGCAGATTTCAGCTTTCCTAAGAGTCATCACTGATAGATTGATTCATTTTTTTTTCACTCAACAGACTATTATAAGCACTTTATTAGTTTTCCTGGGATGCCATAATAAAGTACTGCACACTGGGTGGCTTAAACAACAGAAATTTGTTTTCTCATAATTCTGGAGGCTGGAAGTCCAAGATCAAGGTATCAAAAGGGTGGTTTCTTCTGAGGCTTCTCTCCTTTGCTTGCAGATGGCCATCTTTTCCCAGTGTCTTCACAGGATCTTCCCCGTGTGTGTGTCTGTGTCCTCTTCTTATGAGGACACAGGTCAGGTTGACCCTGATGACCTCATTTTAAATTAATTATCTCTTTAGGGGGCTTATTTCCAAAAATAGTCACATTCTGAGGCACTGGGGGTAGAGTTTCAGTATATAAATTTTGGGGGGATACAATTCAGCCCATAAGAGGTACCTTGGTAAGTGCTAAGCTGGGCAAACTTTGAGGCAGCCCGACTGATGTTCACAGGTTGCTAATCCATCTCACATTAGCCTTTCCACTGACTCTCTGACGCTTGTGGTAGGGGAGGGGACGCAAGGGAAGCTACTGACACTGTCTCCTTGGACAATTAATTAACCAGAGGAGATTATTTATTCATCTCATTTTCTCCTGGTCACTGTCAATGCCTCCAACCACCTTGGGGTCTTTTGTTCTAAAAGTCAGGACTCCTACATTAGAATGTCTTGTCTAACATTTGGATGACTTAATAGAGCAATGCCACAAATGCTTTTACTACCTGTGTATTTATGAAATTCCCCAACATTTGTGCTCTGGCTGCAAATGATAAGTATTGTAAAACCAGCAAAGGAAAACCTGCCCGTTTACAGAGCAAAGCAGGAGTTCAGCACGAATTTGAAATTCCTTCCCTTAAGTGCCTAAATCCTTTTCTTAATGCTATGAATCATGGGATGAAGGATTTTAGGTAAAAGCTGGAAGTTTTTTCCTTTATACAGTCAAAAGCCGAGATTTCTCATGCTTTTCTGAAAGAAATATATCCTGTAAATGATGACAATATCGGTCACAGCCTTAATGCCCACATAAAAGAGCAATTGTGAGACAGACACCTTCCTACAGTCATCCCTTTGAGCCCCTTGCATGTCCCGACCACTTTTAAATCATCACGCTCTTTCTTCTCTATGGCAACAGTGCGCCCAGAAGGACCAAACATCTAAAAGCGTCTTCTCCCAGGGGCTCCTTCTAACTCAATAAGAAAGTTAAAAACTCCTGACAAAGTCTCCTTTTTCTCCCTTCATGTTCCCTTCAGCATCTTCCTTTTCTATTTCTGCCTGTGATGTGAAGTATTACAGATTCAGAAATACGATGTTATGTGACTTCTGGAGAACTCAAAGACCAAAGAGGCAATGAGCAAACACACAACACACTACCTGGAACAGTGGAGCCCCGACTAGGTGTTAAGGGTTGACCTTGGCCGTTTGGCTTCAGGGTGAAAAGATCAGCCACAGGAAAACGTTGTCAGAGGAATGCAGGCATAAAGGAGTAAGATCTACAGTGTTCTAGAAACATCCAGCCATACTCCCTGCATACTAGCTCAACCCTTTCAAAGACTGTTCCCATGGCTTTCTTTTCCTTGGATTTTTACCATATGTTCATTACATTTCAACATACATTGAAGTGTGCTGTTTCTTAACAAATGTCTCTATAAACATTCTATTTCTAAGCAGACTTTGCCACTTTTAGTTGTTTTAAGAAGTCCTTGTTTATTCTTTCTTCTTCTTTGCTTTCTGTATTAGTGAGACTACACTTCTCTCTTTGTTGTGGGGGAGACCATGACCCAGGAATTGGGTAACTGGTTATTGGAACTTCTGGTGTCAGGTTAAGAGAACAGTAGGTAGCAGGGTGGAGGAGATAAAAGTAGAATTTATAAGCCTGATGAGAGCTACTGGCAGGAGACTGACCTTAACAGGGCAAGATGTTTACTTAGGGATTTTTAATATTTTGGAAAGTAATCAAGTACAATTGATACGAACAAGAGTTCTATAAAGGAAACTACGGCCCCGTGTTGAGAATCATCCCAGTATTCTCTCTCCCTTTCTCCTCCTGGCTATGAATCTGTCTGCTTCTCTCTGCCTGGCTTGAAAAATGTCTAAAGTGGGAATTGGTGGGAATTGCTACCCATGCCAGAGGCCATGGGGAAGATCCAAGAGGAGGCTTACACCTTGTCTGGTGGCTGAGAGTTCAGAATCAGGGGCTTCATCAGGAGAGAAGGAGGTGTTTCAAAGACAGGGAGGCTTGGGGTTGGGGAGAAAAGGCAACAGGAAAAGAAGCCATCTCTGTGGAGCTCTCCTGCCTGCAGAACCCACATAGGGATTTCCAGAAAGTCTGGGCTCAGGGCTCCTTTATGGTGCAAGGGGATATGTTGGCTGAACAGGGGGAGTACCACCCCAAATGTTTACATCCCTCTCCCCAGGCTCCTCTCTTTTCTGTATGGTTTTGTATTACTGGAAACTTTGAATCATGAGCTTCTTGTGACGTCTTTGCAGTTCTAGTCCAGCTGTTGCAAACCACATGTTTGATCTTGAACAAGTCGTTTTTACCTCTCAGCGCTCTGGTTTCCTCATCTGTAAAACTGGGATGACAGTACCTACTTTGCAGATTTGTGAGGATTCAGTAGAACAGCAAAATGGCAGATGGTCTGGTCTGCAGTGGGCACTTGCTGTGTGTTTGTTATTGAGAGCAGAGACGACTTTCCTCTCAATCCTGCCAAGCATGGAGAACCATCCCCTATATAGCAGGTGCTCAGCAAATGTTAAGTAAAGCAGGACAAGAAGATATGCCTTTGAGGACCAACAAACCCCACATATAGAGGTTCTCCGTTTCCTGATGCATCCCTCGTCATTGCCGGACCCCACATACATGCACCTTCCTTCCAGCCACCAGGGAACAACTGTTTATTTGAACTTGGCTGTGGTTTCATTCTTCCATTCTGCTCCCTTTGCCTGGAACGTACTTTCCCTTCCTTACCTAGTTAATTCCACATCCTTGTAAACTCAGCTCGAATGTCCCTTTCTCTGGGAAGCTTTCCTGACTCCTGCCTCACTTTTCTGTGCTGGCACAGCACACATGATGCCCTATTGTCCTAGTCGAGGTAACTGTCTTTCTGCCCCATTGGCCGGAGGGCACCCCTTGTGCACTAACTGTTGTGTCCCCAGGGCCTGAGCAAAGGACTAAGGCATGAAGGGCACCCAAGAAAGGGCTTTCAATGACCCAGTGCAGGGCTGCACGAATGCACGTGACAATGTCACCCTTTAATATCAAGAGAGTTTGAGTCACAAGCTGAACCATGTGTCAGGAGATAGGACTAGGACCACAGTCCACTGAGCCTGGAGGGCCTGGAGTCAGTGGCCTCAGGAAGGCAGAGAAGGATCCTGGAAAATCCTCCTCCTCTTCTCACAAACAGGCATCATGCCAGAGATATTCAGAAAAAAGAAGTGCTCGACTTCTTGCAAATGGAAGAAACTACAGGAAACGATACTCTCAATTCCACCCAATTCTACCTCCCCTAGCATTATTTGTGGGAGTAATGGATGTGGCATTGTCAGAGCCAGATGGATGGGTCCCTGGGGATGCCCCAGCCTGGCTCTGGGTCTGCAAATCCCTGACTATTGAGAACTACCCGGGGCATACCTTGCTTTCAGGAATCACGGCAAATAGAATGTGACTATTATGATAATCAATTAATAATCAATTAGTTTAGTAATCTTCCCTTGTAGAAAACCTGCTGAAACAATGATGAATTGTGCAGACTCAACCAGGGCTGAAAGATGATAGAGGGGAAAAAGTAGCTTTGCAGTTTAAACATACACACAAAACAGAAAAAAAAAAAAAAAGAAAGAAAGAAAGAAAAAAAAACTTAGAAATCAAATCCCCAAGCATGGCTGTCTCTGGAAAATGAATTCCACAGGCACCGACTCCAAGATGTTTTATCGAATGTGCTTGAGACTTGTAGGTGATGCATTGTCCCTCAGAGTCATTAAAAGAAACCCAGATAGCTGTAACACAGCTCAGCTTCCAAGAAGTGCAGACTGTCCACACTTGTACTTCCACACAATATATGGTTATTGTTAGATGTGCACATCCCCACATGCTGCCTGGATGGGGGCCTCTTTGTCCTTTATTCAGATGTGGGATAAGGATGCTTTCAGCACAGCAAGATGACAGCCATGCCTCCCCACTCAGAGCAGCCCCACAGCCCAAGCATGAGGCAGAAGTGAAAAGTTCCTTTGTTCCTAATGCAGTGCTCATCTTTTGTCACACAGCCCCCAAAGCTAAGGTACATGCATACCACTTTAAAATCATTTTGATAATTTCTGAAAAACATAATCGCTACTAACTTTTTTTTTTTTGGTAAGTAAGGCTGTTAGCAGAGCTTTATAACCTATTGTTACAGACACCATACACTGAAAGCATTTAGGGCTGTGCTTAGGAAAAAAATATCCATGTGGGTTTGTATTTCATTGAAAACAGAACGGTCATTATCCAGAGTCCAGATGACGGCTCCCTTTGTGACACAGCTTTGGGGGTCCAACAAACCCCTGCCCCTTCTACAAAAGACACTGGTGAGAAATCCTCAAGGGAATGCTTTGCTGAGACTTCTTAGGCTCCAGGGAGGCAGCTTTGGGCATTTTGTGCTCAGGATGCTGGACCTCAGAGCAGATCTCACTTCATTTTTTTGGCATAGAGGGCAGCAAACATTGATAATTGAAGATTTGCCCGAGCAGAAGCCAACAGGGTGACAAAGTTTACTGATCCCCTGAAGCCCCAGACCCCAAGGAGTGCCTGATTACATCTTTATGTTTTTCTAATGTGCCTCAGACCTGCAACAGTGGACTCTTTTTTAACAGAGAAACCCTTCAAGATGTACATCCCGGGTAGGGAGGGTCATTCGTGTCCCCTGGTACCTCAGCATCTCCTGGAATTCTGAAGAGGAAGCCAGTATTTTAAGACTCAGAAATACTTCTGAGTAGAACCTTTTTGTTTGCATACTTTCCTTCTTCTCCAGACTGACACGCCAATCTGCTGTGGCGCGTGGGTGATCATGTGCTAAAGTGAAGGCACAAGTGGGCTTTTCCATTGCTGTTATGAGCAACTGCAGACTAAATAATTTTCACCTTCTATTCCAAAGGCTTTTGTTTTCTCATTCACGACATACCAATTAAAACAGTTGAACTGAATACATTTTTACATAGAAGCACATTCAAAGGATTGTTTTTATAGCATGAGATTATCATCATGATTATTTCCTTCCACCACCCACTCTTCTGGTGACACCTAAACCAACAACTCTATGGGAGGGAGGGACCAGCAGATGTCACTGTAGTTCTGTTCATTCATCTTTTCTCTTGACGGGATTCTAGTTCTATCCTTTTGGGCTCAGCCGATCACATTTCTTATTTAATCAAAGCATAATGCATCATAACATTTGTAATTCATGTTGTTGTCATTCTTTCATTGTGTGCGGAATTGGATACATAGCTTTGCAAACAGAGATGCAAGCGAAAAAGTAGCCCACACACCCCCAGTGAGGTGTGGAAAGCAAAGGCCCTGCTGGAGAGCCATGATAAGATGCAGGGACAAAAGAGCAGGGAAGGGCGTCTGCACACTGACCCTTAGTTCTGATGGACAGTCTCGGCATTGAAGACAGACACATTCCCTTCATTCTTGTGGAGGTCTTACAGGAGGCATCAGCTAGGGGACAGCTGGGTGTGAGGGCAGATCCCCTGTCAGGATAGCTAGGGACCACTCAGCAGAGGAGAAAGAGAGCAGGAGTTGGAGATGTAGTGAATCTTTAGGAATAAAGTCCCTGGGGCACTGCATTCTCTGCATTAAAAAAAATCACTGCACTCTTGGGTGAAAAGAAAGATCCATGTATTAACTTCAGGGTCATGGGCGGAAGGTATGATACAGTTCCTGGGAAGTTCTGTGTTTGAGGGAGAGAGGTTGACCCCACAATGAAGACGGTAGGATGATCTGCTTGCCATGTGGTGTCTATTCTGATAGAAAGAAAATCAATGTCGAATTGAAGAAGATAAAAAAGGGCTTCTTCTTAGAAATAATCACATCCATCTTTTGGGGAATAGAAAATTTTGTGGTCCTCATTTGTGGCAACTTTGTGTGTAACTCAAGCGAAGAACGTGGATGTCATTCAATCACAAAGACTGGACGTGAGCACAGATTCCTCGGGAATAAGTCAAGCTCTCGAGCTTGCGAACAAAGCAACGCTGACAGAGTAAGTTATCTTTCAACAGAAGTTATGATATCCCCTCTACTGCCCAGATCAGTTAGTGCCTCACTAGCCGGGATTTTATGGACTGGCAGTCTTCCTAGATGGACATATTCAATGGAAAGTCTGTGCCTAGGCTGAAGTCCTTGTGCTCAGCCCTCCCACTAACCAGCACTCCCCACACATGTAACAGCTGCTGAGTTAGGAGCTGGAGTTCGATTATCCAAGAATACACTCAGTCCTAGTTCTCCTCTAAAATTTGCTGTTTTGACTTAACCTTTACCCAAAAGTTTAAGCCAAAGCCATCCTTAAAAAGACAGATGCTCAGTTAAGCATTTTTCTTCCCCTTTCTCTCTTCCTCCTCTTTCTTTGTAAAGTAGGCAGCCTTCAAAATGGCTGCCAGCAATCCATTATTCAAACCTTTGTGTAATCCCCTCCTACATTGCATCAGGGTTGGTCTGTGAGACCAATAGAATATGGTGGAAATGATGGTGTGCAATTTCTGAGTGGAGGTGATGAAGGACCTTGTGGCTCCCACCTTCCTTCTTCTTGGCTCACTTGGTCTAGGGAGACGTTGGCTGCCGTGCCCTGAGGTCATCCAAGCAGCTTATGGAGAAGCCCACGTGGAGATTAAGGAGGCCTCCTGCCAACGGCCATCGCCAACCTGCCAGCAGTGGGAGTGAGCCACTGTGGAAGCAGCTCTTCCAGCCCCAGTCAAGCCTTCAGATAACTGCAATTCCAACTGACATCTTGGCTGAAACTTCATGAGAGACCCTGAGCTAAAGCCATCTAGCTTGAGCTTCTTCCAGTGAAACTGTGAGAGATTATCGATATTTTTTTGTTGTGTTTGAGAGCCAAGTTGAGAGTGAGGCAAGCTTAGGGCACCAAATTTAAGAAGACGCACACTCTCAGTGTCATGTAAGTGCATAATCACTAGCCACACAGTAGTTCCAAATCTGTTCTTTTAAGTCACTAAATCCTGGGCTAATCTGTTACTGAGCTATCGATAAATGATTCTTTCTTCTTCTCTCCCTCCTTTCTGTCTTTGGTTTCTTCGCTGAGTTGCACTCAGTAAGGCTCATTCTGACCTGGAGGTTTGTCCTTTATTTCCCTTTGAGCTTCCCTGTTATCAGCTGTGCTGTTACCTCTTAGAGATACCTCCTTTTGATTTGCAGTCCAATATTGTCATCCTTCACGCCAGTCAATTAACTTAGAAAGCAGAAGAACCACAACCATCATGCATTTGCTACTTTTCTAGTATTGACACATGTTAATGGCAGCTTTATCAGGTGCTATCATATCAAGATGATATTCAGCTTCTGTCGTACCACAGGTTGTGACAGTAGAGAACATTTTTCTTGATGTGAAACAACGGGGTTGTGGTGTAGAACACAGCCTGGAGTCACGGGGGGTGAAGTAATAGTTAAAGTCAGTGCAGGTCAAAAAGAACCAGAGGCTTTTCAGGAAAAACGGTGTGACCAGAGCCAAAGACTTTAGTGAGAGGATCAAGGACAAATATCTAATTCAAAACTGGATAGCTGCTAATTTTGAACACTTGCTCACACTTGAACAGATTGACAGATGCTACTGAGTGACTCTAACCTTTTCTGATCATCTCCAAAATGCATCAACACACTCAACAATGCCAACAGTAACACACCTTCTCAACCCAATTTTTTCTTGATTTCAGAAGATTCCTGGGAATCTAGAGTTTTAAATGAAAGACAAACCATTTATTTTATTATTTTGCTTTTGGCAAGCTCGTGTTTCTCTCTCTCTCTCTTGTTAAAGATTGTACTTACACAAAACAAATTCTGCAGTTCAGGAGTCCTTTTAGACCCATTTACACTACTGAGGTGTTGTGAAATAAAGTCCAAATTCTATTCAGACCAATGATTACTTAGACAATGAAGAATACAAGAATTTTTAAAAATTGAAATCTGCTCGAATTTGCTAAAAGTTGATGACAATAAGGAGGGCCAGCATGTTCTTTCTCCACTTGAAAGACAGACCTACCAGTGTATTATCAACTCTTAAGAAAAAGGAGACTCCTAGAAAACACTGAATTTGATTATAATAAATAATAATAATAATAAAAACAAGAGGAAGGAGGAGGAAGAAGAGGAGGAGAAAGAAAAGAAGGAAAAAGGAGAAGTAGAAAAAGAAGAAGGAGGAGGAGAAACAATAGCAACAGCAACATCTATTGAGCATCAACCTTCCAGGCACTGTTTTAAGTGCTTTTCATGTATTAGCTTATTTAATCTTCACAAAAACTCTGGTGAAAGATCCTATGATTATCCACATGATACGAGAGGACATTGAAACACACAGAAATTGAGTAACCAGAGATCACGTGGCGCGTAAGTGGCAGATTCAGGAAGGTTATTCTTGAGGTTACAAAGGAGACGCTACTGGTGTCCTTAGATGTTTTGTCAGTGTCCCTCAGTACTGTTGTTGAGGTCCTTGACCACGGGCACTTCTAGAAGTGATGCTTTACTCAGCACAACTAGAGGGCCTGTAGCAGCCATAACCATAAAGTCCAGAGTGGGGAGACGTGGAAGGACCATCGCTCAGAATGGGCAGAGGAAGTGAGACCACCACAGAAATATGTTCCCAGTAGCTTCAAGCAACATGAGATACTTAGAGACTTTGGTAGCTAGCATCATTATGAGAGATACTTTCAATTGAGTAAGGGACACTATCGATGTTTTTCTTTACACCCACCAACCACAAGGAGTCTTTGTGGGTGACAAAGACCATACGGAAGAGGTCATTCTTTCAGCCTCTCCTTAAACTTGAATGACAGCTTCAGCATCAACACTTCTGCAACTAAAGCGTAAGGCCCTTGAAGGGAGGGGCCATCTAATTTTTGGCAGCACAGTGCCTAGCACCCAACAGCCATTCAGATATATTGACCTGATATCCAAGGAGGAAGAATGATTATATACTTACAGCCAGTGAACCACAATGGACACAAGAAATAACATAAAACTATGGCCCCTAGGCTTTGGTGCCAAAAAGGCCTGAGTTCTGCTCCAGGCTCTGCCACTTCCTGGCTGTGCAATTAGAGAAATTACTTAATCATTCTAAACCTCAATTTCCTTGCTTATAAAAGAGAATAATTGCAACATATATTTCATGGAGGTTATCCTGAAGATACAATTATGAGGCAAGAGTTGAGAGCATGAACTTTGGAACAGACTGCATGAGTGTTGAATTTTTGCCCTGCCTCTTAATTAGACATATAACCCTGGGCAAATTGTTTAACCTCACCGTGCCTCAGTTTACTTATCTGTAAAATGTGATGATAATAATAGTACTTACCTCATGGGGTTTTTGTGAGAAATAAGGTAATAAATATAAAATGTGTACAACAATGTCTGGCACATAGAAAGTTTTATTTGTGTTCACTATTAGAGTTAAGTCACAGAATGCTTTTAAAGCTCATGGCATTGTGCCCTGGCACACTGAAAATGCTCAATAAATGGTTATTATTGTACATTTTCCTGATAGTAGTTAACATTAGTTTGAAGGAGGGGGGCATCTAATGTGAAATGTAAATGTGAATGAATCACAAGTTGCTTCATTATTGCAATTTTAATAATGCTATGGTCTATTTCCTGTGAGTGACACTCTAAATTAAACTGTTGGCTCATCAAGGGACTGTTTCCTGGGATTTTTGAATTTCTTTTAACATCCAATAGGCCTTCTGGCGAATGTCACATGTTGATTTGTTAGTGATGATCATTTAGTGGTGATCAATGTTGAACCTCAGCCACAGTACAAATATCTTCTGTTTTATGGGCTATATATTTGGAACTTTAGCAACCCTTATCTGGGGGACTCTTCCTTAAAGGCACACATTCTGATTTTATTGTGCCCATTTTTCTCAAATGTAATTTTTTCCAATGCTAGCAGAGGTATTGCAGAATCACAATGGTAGGAGACCTTTAGACCCCACAGCAGAGCCTGTGGGCCCAGAAATCTGTCTTTCTGTCTCTCACAGGCAGGAGTGATTTCCCAGGTTCTTGTTTCAAAGGTCTAACCTGGCCAGGGCTTGTTCTCAAATGCAGTCTCTCCTTTTTGCTCTGGCTGGCTGTTGGAAGGACTCGCCCCCGGTTGCTTGTCAGGTGCAGGCATTTGGCAACCTGGAGGCAGGCTCAGTGGCAGCTCATGTTTCCGACCCCGGCGTAGCCATTGACAGGAAGGGTTGGCATGTATCACATCTCCGCGGCCAACCAGGTGATTGCTTTCCCAAAGGTGGGAACAGGTGCTTCGCCTATGTCTCCACAGTGCCTCTTTTTCTCCAGTCAGGCTGTTTGGTGAGTTGCCCTTTGGTAAAATCCACTTAGATGGGGCTGGCAGGCAGGCATTTTATGTCTCTCGGAGGCAACCATGAGCACTAGTCTTTGCATTGGAATAGATCGCCAGTCATGCTGGTCCCTAGTCCCCTACCAACCTTTCCCTCAAGCCAGCCCACCTGTAAAGAAAGCTTACTGGTAGAGAATTTTAAAAAAAAATTAAAGAATTTCTTTTGGGAAGGAAGATATTTTATGGTAATATTTTTAAACATTTTTAAAGTCATGGGAAACTGCCTGTGAATGAACTTATCAGGACTATGTTTGGGGTTCCTGCAGCCAGCCTGCCAGGATGTATCTATTGAGGAAATGTCCGAGGGACAAACATTCCAGGAAAAACAGTGGTTCAGGGGTTGTCATTCTGCAGATACTCAGAAGGCAAATTTTCTCTGGGACCACAAGGCAGGGCTGCCTTTGCCCTTAGACTGGCTTCTTTGATGAGGGGGAGGGGACGCACCAACGTGGGGTCAGAAGGAGAAGATTTAGTTGATGAGATCATTCTCCAGGAACAAAATCAGGGAAAGATTGGGATCCATAGCCTGTAAACATCTTACAAAGTTCTGAGACTTTTATGATATCCCCACATAGTGAATGTTTGGATACCCCTGTATGTTTCCACTGAGTGATTTGTAGAACTTTTCAGGTGAAGGGGGCCTGTGCTTGTGTTTAGGTTTGTGGGGAAGAGGGCTCCTGGGAAGAATGTATCCTGCTCTGCCACTTGGCTGTGTGGTGTGTGGCCCAATGGGCAGAGCATGGTGGCAGCTGTAGAGCAAAGTGAAGGCTTGGAGAGAGAGGCAAAGGCTCGAGTTCCACGGTGAGAAAGGGGAGTGCAGGCCAGGCCTCCAGGGTATCATGGCACCCTTCCTGCTTCCTCCTTCTTCCTTTTGCTCCTGTTAGTGCTGCCTTCGTCCTAAGGACCAAACTATCTTAGCTACCCAGGAGGGAGACATCACTCCTCTATTCAACGAAATTCACTTGACATAAAAGTAAAACATACACACACACACTTGTGTATATATATACGTATAAAAATTTATTTATTAAAAATATATGTCATTGACATCAGACATTTTCTTTCCCAGGGATTTTTTTTTTTTTTGCAGTTTTAAAGATTCTAGGTGTTTTTAAGAAGCAACGCTACACTCATGGGACTAGTATTGGCTGGAGACTTTTCAGTCATCAGTTAAAGGCCTAAGGGGGAACTATTTTTCCTGCAGACGAATTGCAGAGGAGGAAAGAGAAAGATGGATAGCTCTAGCAAATCCATTCTCTAGGAAGACAAGATTCAGGCCAATATAAAGCAGTTGCGTTAACTTTATCCCTGCTGCCAATTGATGTGCGTTGCTAAGAGTGGCCTTCCTAGGGCCACAGAGGCTTCTGTCTCTTTTATCTGTAAGGCCGGCCTTGTGTGCAGCCAGGCTGACCATGAAAAACTAAACATCCCTGCCAAATAGTAAATTCCACTAAAGTAAGAGCTATGCCCATCCTTGAGCATAAATTCTAAACGTTTAGTTCACAACTCAACCTCATGGACACTTAAAGATTTGCTGACTTGTTGACACTCTGCTCAGAAAAGACATGTCTGTGAAAATAAGCATGCACAGCGTTTATCTGTGTGACCTTGAGCCAATTCTGTAGCCTTCTTAGATTACTGTTTCCTCATCTGTAAAAAATACAGTGCTTAACATTTATTGGGTGCTAACCCTGTAGCAGGCATCAAACTAAGCACTTCATAGTCGTGATCTCATGAGTCCTTAAAACATATCTTTGGAGTAGAATCTGTTACTGTTTTGCAGATGAGGAGACTCTGGCATAGAGAAGCCTCAGGTTACTGAGCTGGTAAGTGGCAGAGTGACAACCTGAAGGCAGCAATCTGGCTCCAGAGCCCATGGTTTACTTACTCCCCAGGGACAGGAATGACGAAGTTGCCTGTAATGAATTCATTTATGCATTTAATCAGCATCTCTCTGGGGAGTGCCCTCTACTCCAGGTCCCCTTGAGCTGCGGTGTGCATTCAGTGGGAGAAGGAGAGCAAAGGCTCTTGTGTCAGGAACGCTTCTGGCTGCAAGTAACAGAAATTCCAACTCACAATCCCTTGCAGGTGATCGGCTTTCTGGAAGTGGTGATTCTGCTGTGTGTCTTTGGGCATTAACCACCCCTAGAATCTTCAGTTGAAAGGGCTGTACTTTCTCAGGATTTTTCGGGGTGGCACCAAGTACAGGGAGAAATGTGAGGCTTTCAGCTTCTGTGCAAGCCGTGATTTCTCTTCAGATCCATGCTGGCCACCTGGGGAAGGCCTTCGCCTGCTCCCTTTCCCTCCCCCCTGGGAAATGCCTCCTCATGGGAGGGAGAACACAGATCCCTTTGAGTAGTGAAATTTGAGGAGTCTGGGCTCTTTCTGTAATAACGTTTCATTTCCTGGAATGCCTGCAGCCCATTTCTGTGAAACCAGGCCATGAGTAACTAACTGGAAGAGCAAATGATTTGAGAATTAAAAAATTACTATTGGCCAAACCCCCTGATGGTTCCCTTCATTATTTAAAATTAACTTTTTTTTTTTCAGGTGAGCGCTTGAAATGGGGAGCATGGTGATTAAATGTTTGGTTACTTCCACTTATAAGGGGATATCCCTAAATGAGGTTAAATTGTCTCTTATACCCACCTTTTCTGCTCCATTTTTACAGCTAATGATAATGCACTCATTGAGGCTCCCAATACCTCATGGACCTTGCAAGAGCCTCTCAACTTGTCTCTCTCCCTCTAATCTATTCTGTTCCCTACCACCAAATTAATCTCTCTAAAATACTGCTTTCATCATCTTGTTGCTCTGCTAATGAAACTGTGTGGGGCTCCTCTCTACCTAACAAATAAACTCGAGAATGGCAGCCAGGCATTCCCATCCTCCACCTTTAGTGCTGTGCCTCTTTTCCCCTTTATTCCCCCATGGGGATTCGTTTCCCCCACTAAGCAGCTCCATACGCAGTTCTATCTCTGATCCTCTGCTCTGATATGCGCTTGGACTTCTCCACTCTACCTCTCTAGATCTCCTACTCAATCTGTCATTGAAGCCTCCTTCAATCATGTAGACTCCTTGGCCAATCTTGCCTTCCTCAGCAATCTCTTCTCTCTACTCTCAGATATTCTATAGTCCTTATTACCCTGAAACCTTCTCAGAAGTTTGAGCAAATGCTAGATGAGCTTGTTACTTATGGCTCTAAGACTTGGCTCTACCATTTCTGCTATTTATTGTCTGCAGCAGAATTTGTGATGCTTTTTAGTCTAGTGAACAATTTCAGGGATGGGTTTGAGTCAGACGTACTATGGTGGATATTGTTAGTTGTCCATCCAATGTCTCCCTTCTTTTTTTACTGGTAAGATGCCTATTTTATTCAGTATAGTAACATGCCCAGTCATAGTGCTTTAATCTTAAATCCGAGATAATCAGAACACTCAATCCCATTTTTCAGCTTCTCTTACAGCCAGGAGTGGCCATGGGGCACTATACTGGTAAGTATGCCAGGTGTCTTTGAGAAAGGATTTGTTTCCTGATAAAAGGCATAGTGCTTGAAGAGAAAGTGCATTGATGTTGAACCTTTCACCTGTACCCACCTTGAATATCATTAGGATGTTTTGGACCCATACTGACCATTTTGCAACCAGTGAGGCAACAAGACTGAGGGTGAAAAGTCAACAGACTGACTATGGTAAACAGAAGGACAGGAAGAAGTTGGATGTTAGTGTCTTTGTTGAATCACTATATCAACATGCAACTACATCTCAACTTCCTACATGTGAGATAATTAAATGTCTTTAATAGTTATGCCACTGTTACTTGGCTATTCTATTACTTGCAGCTGAAAGCATTTCTAACTTCACAACCATATTTGTATTTCCAGAGCCCTAAACAATGCTTGAACATTGTATATCTAATCAAATGCTTTGAACTAGTTCAGGAGCAGATGTTGTCATATTTCATTATAAAAGAGACTTTCAGGAAATGAACATCGTATGTGTTTGCAACTAAGTGCATCAGAGAAATAAACCCTTTCAATAACAAACTTTAAACTGTTAATTCATAACCATAATAATTCATTAAATAATAGGACAATTGAGCAAGAAAAACAAAGGAAATAATAGAAAGAATGCATTAATTTCCTGGTTAGTGCCAGGAAAATAAAGGTCTTTGACTCACTTTCTTAAATAACCAAAATTTTAGCTATAATAAGGTCCCACTAACATTTACATATTGATTTTCTCCATTTGTTAGTGAAAACTCCATTCCTTTGAGAGAGCTTCAGCCAAAGCAATATTTCCGCCTTTCTTCCCACTCTTACTCTTTCCTTTCCATGAAAAGTGTGAGTTACCTAATAAGAAACTTTGAGAGAAAGTTCCAGGCATACTCCACTTAGCCTCTCCCTGACTTCTCAGTGTCTAGTGGAGCAGCTTGACCTCTGGATGTAAATACCTCTGCTAACCCATGTAGTCAGCTTCAGGGGTCTTGATCTACCCCTGCATAAGTGATGCCAGCAGTTGGAATACACAAGTTCAAATCCAAGGGGATGTGTTAGAAACCCAGTTGTGGCCAATAGTGGAGCATGGCTCTCTAATTTGGCTTTTTTAGTAATTAAGTTGATGTTTTGATCTTCATAAGTCTCTCTCCTGTGTCTACTTCTCAACTTGTTTTCAACGTAGGAAGGAAAAGAAGTTTATTATTAATTTGTAACTTTGAATGCTGACTTAAAGCCATGATATGGAATTCTCCTGGGATGTTTCTTACTTGAGTGTCAGAAAAACCAATCTTCTCGTTTTTGGAATAATAACAACAACAACAACAACTACTACTACTACTACTACTACTTATCTGATTAGTCATTCAGTGAATCTTTATTATCTATTATGTATGCTATAAACATGTGTTGAATATATAGTGGTCATCAAAAATAGACATGATTTATAATAAAAAACCAAATATAAAATCAGACTGTTCTGAGTGCTACTAAAGAGAGGGAAAGTTGCTTTCCATAAAAACAGATACTATAGGGATGTGATTTAACAGAGGAGATCAACAAAAGCTTCTCTGAGGAAGCAATAATCAGTCTGAGGAATGAATTATCATTAACTAGTTGAAGGGAGTGAGAAAGAATATTCTAAGCACATGTGAAAGCCCTGTGATGGGAGAGAGTATTGCAAGTACAAGGGAATTTTAAAAGTCCAGGGTGGATTGAGGAGAATGAGATAAAGAGATAATGTAGATAAGGTTGGAGAGATGGATAGGGGAAAAGTCATTCAGAACCTTGAAAGCCACATTAAGTAAGGAATTTGGTCTTTATCTTAAGAATAATAGGAAAGCAACCTGGCAGGAAGTCAGACAAATGATGGTAGCTTGGACTAGGCAGTGATAGACAGAAGGAGATAACTGAACAAATATTTAGACTATTTAGAAGGCAAAACTTAGTTATGGGTAGAATGAGCGTGAAGAAGACATTAAGAATAATACCTAAGGGCTGGTATAACAGGATGGATGGGGAGGGTGGCATTTACTGAAAGAAAAAGCTATTGGAGAAGACCTTACTTAAGAAGAAAGATGATGAGTTTTGGTTTTGGACCCATTGAGCCTAAGATCAGGCCTCTTAGACACAGACAAGGAGGTCCAGTAGGCAACTGAACGTGTGGGTCTTGAATGCACATAGGTAGTCTGGGCTAGAGATAAATAAATAAGCAAACAAGCCATGTATACATGATAATTGAAGCTGTAAGCTTGGAAGAGCTTATCTGGGGAAAGTTTATATAAAAATCAGACAAAGACCAAGATCTGCAGAAAACTGACATTTAATAGTCAGACAAAGGGATGCGAGCCTGAAAAGAATAAGAAAAAGCAATTACACAGGTAGGAAGAAAACCAGGAGAATATCGTGCATGCTGGGAGGAAAGGCTTAAAGAAGAGAGTTGTGTTCAACTCTGTGAAATATTGCCAAGATGGGATAGAAGAGAGCTGAAAAGCGTTCATTCACTGAATTTAGTCACTGAGACTTTAACAAGGGTGTTATCATGGGAGTGATGGGACAGAAACCCTGTTGGAGTGTGTTGAGTACTGAGTGAAAGGTGTTTAGAAGAGGAAACAGTAAGTTTAGGACAAATTCTTCTAGAAATTTGAGTGTGAAGGGAAGGAAAGAGAGGTAGAACAGAAGTTGAAGAGCATTTTAATGTGATTTAAGATGATTTAACAAGTCCAATGAGAAGGGCTTGCTTGAGAAGAGCCTGAATATCTCAAAGAAAGAGACTTAATTGTAAGTGTGAGTTTCCTAAGGAGATGGGAGGGGACAGGAGGCAAAGTGTAGCCAAAGAATTGACTTTATAGGTGGGAGGATGAATAGCTCTTCTATCTTAAAAAGGGGGGAAGGAAGCATGGATGTAGGTTTGTAGACCAGAAGGCCAGTGCATGCTTGTTGGATGTCCTCGATGTCTTCTGTGAAGTGGGTGAGCTCACAGGCTGAAAACAAAGGAGAAGCTCTGAGTGCGGGAGGAGAGTAGAGATCTGTACAGTCATGGAAAGTAAGAGATTGAGTTGACCAGTGCACAGGTGTGGACGCATGCATTGTTGAACAGTATTCGTGACCCATTTGAGGTGGATGGCCATGAACTTACAGTGAAACAGTAATAATTTCTTGAAAAATGAAGCACAGTTATTTTAATATTCTCCCTAAATACTCCATCACCTATGGATTTGTTTATATTGCCCACTTAGAAAAATCTTGGTTGTATGTTAGGTCTTATCTTCTTGTATGCCCAGTCATTTTTTATTGAGTACTCAATGTTTTTTACACAATTAATGCTCATTATCACACAATTTCTGTGAGTCAGACATTGAGGGACGGCTTAGCTGGGTGGTTCTAGTTAGGGAGTTCCCGCGAGCTTCTACTCACGGTGTCACCTAGAGCTGTAGCATCTCAAGGCTGGACTGGAACTGCAGGATCCCCTTCCAAGTTGACGCACTCACATGGCTGTTGGTAGAAGGCCAAGGACTCGGTTTCCGAGCGTGGGGACTCTCGAGAGGGTTGCTTGAGAGCCCTCTGACATGGCAGCTGCCTTCCCAGGGTGAGTGATGTTAGGAGCAAGATGGAAGCCAGGGCTCACTTATTTTTGACTGAGTGTTCAATAGAGAAAATTTGAGACACTGGATGATGTTTTCTTCCTCCAGAGAAGACTGGCCATTGCTACCAGAAAGGGGCTAAGTTAAGGGCACTAGCAATTGCAGATCCTTCATCTTATCAGAAGTGGATATGATAAGAACTCCCTGTGAAGGCTCAATATTTTCAGTTCACTTTTACTTCTTGGGTGTGGTCCTTACAGCATCCAGCTAATTTCCTGGGTGCTTACTAGGCAGGCCTTGAACTCCAAGCTTTGACCCCCCCAGACCCTGGAGACTGCCACAATTCCTGCTCAGCTTCTCAGTCTCTCAGCTGTGCTTTCAGGATTCCGGGTGCCTGAAGGGCCATGGTTCTCAGACTCTAGGGTACATCAGAATCAACCAGATGGTTTGTTAAAGCAGATTTCTGGGTCAGATCCAGTAGATCTGGGTGGAGCCAAAGAATTTACATTTCTAACAAGTTACCAGGTACTAATGCTTATTCAGTGCCTACACATGGGGAACCATCTTTCTAGGGAGAGGCAGCCTTGAACAGGCTTCCCTCCTCTCTGAGATTTGACAGTGTGATTTCTCACTGCCTTGGTAACTTTTCAGTGTCCTTAAACTGATGTTTCTTTTCACATGTTTCTTACGATCAGAGAGAGGATTGTTCTGAACCACCTACTCTTCTGTTGCCAGAAAAAAAATAAAAACTTCCAAACTAATACTGATGGCTAATATGACAGAGAAAGTATGGTGTGTCAGACCATGGCTGGCATGGCTGTTGACTGAACAACTCTAGGGGACATCGCTCACATTGCATTTTATATGACTGGCTGCACCATGTTGGTGGGGTTGTGCAATGCAGCAGCTCTGTATAGCTGGGTCCTGTGTGGTGATCTTTACATATACTATTCCACTTATCCTCACAAAGTTCCTATAATCCTTATTTGCAAATAAGGAAACTGAAACTTAGAATGAATAACTTTCCAAAGGTCACAGAGTTTGTCAATTGCTAAAACTCTGTTTCTCCATATGTGGGAAACCAAGTTTGCATTAAGCCTTTGACCTTCCCACCTTCCCTATCTGTAAAGTGGGCACAGGAGTATTTATTCTCCACCTTGGAGCTAGGTAGAGTGAATTAATGAAGCAGTGAGTTTAAACTCTTGAGAGTTTTGGGAAATAAACAGCTTTAAACGACAACAGCTCCATCCACTGAGGTGTATGAGACCATTTCTCCTCCCCTTCTTTTCCTCTTTCTCTTAAGAACATCAGGTGTTTATTCTTTTGTTTCTTCTCTCTCAGTGACTAATAACAAAGTGTTCTTTTAAAAAGTTAGGATTTTAAGAGCTCCTAGACTCTTCTGGCATTATTATTGCAACATAAAACTCTTTACCTGGAGGTCCCACATTGAAATGTAGACTGGGTCAGTAGTGGTCAGTCTGATACTGGCCATCTGTGGACTATTGCACGGTTTATGTGGATTGGATTGTTGAGCTCTGCTTAACTTGCCAGTCCACGTTGGAAGGGGATTGCCAGACACTGGTTGGCACTCTCAGCACAGAGGCCAAGACCTTGGTGGAAAGGCACTCAGCTTTACTGAGATTGTCTCCTGGAGAAAATATGCGTGGGGCAATGGAAAAAGGGCATGAGTTGCTTGGGAAGAAAGAGAGAGATGTTCCCATAACCTTCCACCTTCTTGACTACAAAGAAGATACCTCTTTCCAGAAACAGGGAAGAGGTTCACTTCCTGGTTTGTCATTCACTTCTGGAACTTTATGCAGCAGAGAAGACAATTGCCAGTAGTAAATGATGCAAGTAATGTTGTGCAGAGGAAACTGCTCTTGCTTTGACTAAAGAGAGAGGAGCTGGACCACACAGGAAGGGGAGTAGGATAGGGGAGCACGGGCATGAATGTACAAAGGGGCAGAGACCTTCCTATCTTCTTGGCACACGTAAACACTCATGTGAGATCTCTCCAACGCCCAGAGAACAAGCAGTAGGATGTCCTGCTGTTTCTTTTCTGTCTGGTTCTCTCCCAGCTGGCTCCATGCTCCTACAGGAAGGCAGGGTCTCTGTGTACTGCTCTTGTCATCTCCCATGGGGTCAATGTCAAGGACAGGTGTGGTCCCTGACACCCCCCCACCACTCTCCCCCACTCAAGTGTACTATTTATTGTCATCTCTGGGTCTAGGCATTTTTAGATCAGTTTTGACTCAGGAAACAGTAAATGCTTTTTAAAATTTTTAATTTTTTCAAAAGGGGGCACATACATTCAGTTTCGTTTCTTTTCTTTTCTTTTCTTTTCTTTTCTTTTCTTTTCTTTCTTTTTTCAATTACTACATTGTCCCTATTCTAAAAGTCCTTGCCTGAATCCAGGGGCCTTCCCTAACTGGTCTGAATCTTCAACACACTGTCACTAGGGTGGAATATAGGAGATCCAAATTTCAGTGCATCAGTGTTTGAATGATGTTGAAAAGGGAGCAGTGAAGAACATGGAAATCCGGTGGTGGACAAGAAAGACAGAGCAGCAGGGCAGGGGTGGTGTTTGCAGGAAGGTTTGTTAAGACGAGGGAGGAATTGTGCGTGTATTTTCAGTTTGGGAGACGGAGAAGAGAGCGGGAAGCCAAATGTGCTGGACAGAGGGGATAGCAGTTTTAAGCAAATGCCAGTGAAGGGAGAAAGGAAAGGAATGAACTGCACAGGAGGAGGAGGGATTCCTGAGAGGATGAGATATAGAGGGTGCTGTTATGGTTACATTTCAGACGGGAGGCAAGTCTTCGGCGCTTCAATTACAATGTGCTGTCTTTTCTTTGCACTGTAGAAGTCAAGACTCTTCCTTCACTGAGAGGTGGCCAGGAGCCTGGGAAATGTGCCCAAGATTTGTGGGAGAAGGGAAAAGAGGCCACAAGGGAACAGAAGTGGGGGGTTGCTGACAGGGCTGGGTGCAGAGGGATTTGCACCACTATCTGTATATTGGTGTCATCTTTAAAGTCATCCACCAACGCTTGCTTTTCATTCATGCAGTGGGGATCACTTATATTAACAAGGAGGTTTGACATGAGGATTGGAGAAAAAACAGACTATAGAAAGTTCTGTCCAAGATATACATGGAGTGGGGGAAAAAAAACCCAATTGGGGTTGTCAAAAAGTTTTCGAAGAACTTTACAAAAAAACTTTTCTCTTATTTAAGTCAAAACAGCATGGAAAATAATAATATGGAGTTAAAGCTCCATTCTCTCTGTTGGAGGTGATGCTTGAAGAAAAAGAAAAATGTATTCTGTGGTTAGTCATATTTTAATTGGTCACAATATGAAGCAAAAGTTCAAAACTAAGTGCTAGAAATATCTCCCCTCTGGAACATTCAATTAAAATCTGTAGGGGGAAAAGCCTCAAAATGACAGCCAGAGAATAACAACGACAACAAAAGCCACTGTAAACCTAGACATTGGCAGGCAGATGACATTGAAATGAGTTGCGTGTGTGTGTGTGTAGGGAGCGTTTGTTGAAGGTGGGGCCGGGGGACGGAGTGGTCATCATCCCGGGCACTCCTAGTGGAAGGCTCAGCCTAACCTGTGCACTGAACATTAATCTCCCTCCAAGCATGATTTGCTCCAAGCAAAAGTGTGATATGGACAGAGTTCATCTTAAGCATCTGGAATCCTGCCTTTCCATGCTCTTCTTCACCTTTGTAGTTCCTGCTCCCAACCCTTCAGTGTATCCAGTGTCTTCTCTCATGCCTTCACTCAAAGGATATGAAATGCATTCACACTGAGGTAAAAATAACTGAAGACAGAAAAGACCAGTTACTTATCTCAGGAGTATCAGCACTTTAATAAGGCAAACCTTAGGTAAATCAAATGGTGCTGAACTCTGAAATAGCATCACATGCATAGAAGCCTGTTCTGCTTATTCATAAAAGGCTTTCCGAGACCTGCCCACTGTCCTGCCAACAAAAAGTCTATGTGGGATAGCTTATAGAATTATTTAAGTCCTGGAAGGGAACTTAGAAATTTTAACATGTTGTATTGATTAAGACGATGTTGAAATCACCATAATAAAAACTAAGGATTATTATAGACAATATGTACAATATGTCTATGAACTCTTTAGCATTTGACATTGCACTTGACATATGCATGTCTGTGCCTATAGGTTTAGCAAGATCCTTATGCTTCACACACTCCACCTGAAGTCCTCATGCCAAGCCAGTCCCCCTCACTTGTGAACTTACTTGGTCCTCACAGCCACTGCATGAAGGAGGCACTGTTATCTCAGTAGTACCGAAAAGGGAGCCGAGACAGAGAGCTTGAACATCTTGCCCAAACACACCTGGTGTGCGGGTGGTGGAGCTAGGATTTGAACTCCCGGTTCAACGGGGGTACAAAGCCTGGGCTCTAAGCCCTCTGCAGGCTGGCTTTGAGACTTTAGATGGACTTCACAGAGGCAGTGTTTTCTGAAACAAGTGTTAAAGAATGAGTTTTCTAGGTTGGAATGGGATGAGTGGGGGTTGGTTAGTCTTGCACACCTATGATAAAGCACGGTGGATTTGGGAAGGTCAGTGATGCAGCACGGTGGGCAGCTCAGGACAGACATCGGGGTGGAGCTGATGGTATATCCAGTAGCCCATGACAACCTGGGTTTTCATCTGTCTTCCAGCGTAATTACAAGTGGCACCCACTTTTACTCTCAAAAGAGTCTGGGTTTGGTTTGTGTGACGTGGTCCCCTCACCTATGAGGACTCGTTCCTACAGAACCCTGAATGGCATGCTACAGAGTTCGGATTTTGTTCTGTGGGGTGGGAAAGCAGATATGATGCCTAGAATTTCTTGGGAAAAGGACCAGAGTCACAGAAAGGAGACCTACCCTTGTGGTAATACAGGACCCACTTCGTAGCCTTGTGAAAATGAAATGAAATGGTTGAGAATGGAGGGGTATGTAGTCAAATGCTCAGTAAAGATTAGTTCCTTATATCCCTCTTCTTTGGTCTCCTTTTCTTTCTCTCTTTCACCACCCCCCTTCATTCCTCCTCTTCCTCCTTTTATTTCTTCTCCTCGCCGTTATTCCTGGGAACCCCTTTCTCCTCTACAATTTCTCCAGTCTTCTCCTACCTAATCTCCATTCCTTCAAAGAGGAAGCAGGGGCTTCAGAGTTTTCAGAGGGGCAGGTGCAGGGTAAGGATGGTGAACCCATGCTAAGAAACAGGGTCCAAGGAATACCTTAAGGCAGCCTGGAGGTGGGACAGCCACCTGAGGTATGAAAAATTTCCCTAGATAGACCTGATTCTTGAAATTTAAGAGCTCAGCAAACTCAGCTGGAGGCTGTTACATTGGATGCTTATTCAACCTCACCCTGGCTGTAGAAGGGGGGGGAAAAGCCAAACAACAACGGAAAGCCCACACTTTAATTCTTGCAGCTGGGAATCTAGTCAGGGTCATGTTACCAAAATAAACAGCACAAAGCCAGCAGGCTAATATTAATATCTAATAGATCGAGCATCACACATCAGCATCACACATCAAACACGGTGTGCTTTTGAAGCCGATATCAAATAATGTTTCCACTCTTGATTATGTTCCCTTTGTTCTAGGGCAGTAGAAAAGAAATGAGTAAAGAGTCCCTGGTCACATAATTTTGGGAGTTGATAACAGCAGGCTAAACAGTGAAAAAAGGAAGGACTGGAAAATGATGCTTATTTATTAAGCACCATCAATGCACCAGGAACATGGTATACATTATGTTAACCCTACCAACAGCCTTATGAGTAGGGATTGTTATGCCCACTTTACAGATGAGGAAACTGGGTCCAGAGATTAAATAGTTGATAGTCATACCAACAGGAAGTGCTAGAGTTGGGATCCAAATGCAAGTGCTTCGTAAGAGCAGCCACATTTTTGCAAGTACTAACACCCTAATGTCATCAAAATACATATCCAGAGGTAATTTCATAGTGATGGGTCTGCTGGACATTGGCTCTGCTTGTAGCTTATCCAGTGTACACCATTAGAGCATCCAACCTTTTTGACTACTTCTTCCTTCCAGAAAACAGGCCTTCCTTGAGGGTGGTTACCTGATCTTCCTCCCACCTTTCCAGCTGCTTCCCAATCCTCTTTACTGGTTCACTTTCTCTTTCTGGAAATTTTAAATCTCTTTAATCTACCCACTTCTCTCCACCTCCGCTGCCAATACTCTAGTCCAAAGCATCAACTTCTTCCACCTTGACGGCTCACAGGCCTCTGAACACTCTTGGTATGACTTCTTTTCAGATGCATGCACTGCAGTGACCACCTTCTACCTGAACTTGAATGGCCTCCTGTCTGCTTAGAATAGAATAAAAGAACAGTACGAGCCTTCTCATGGCCTGAAACACCTGCATGTTCTCCACAGCCTCCCTCTCCAGTTTCATCTTAGGCTCCTCTATCCCTCACTTTCTGCTCCTGCCACACTGGCTTTATCTTTGTCCCTCAAATGATCACGTTTGTTTTAGCATCAAGGAAGGGTAAGCTTGTCCCCTGGTCCTACCCCACTGTTTGCCAAACTCGTGTTTATCTTTCAGGAGAAAACTTCTTCAGGAAAGTTTCCCAGAATGACTGAAAAGTAGGTTGAGTCTTTCTGTTATGGGCTTTCATGGTACTTTGTTCTTCTCTTTCATAAGTTATTACAATTGACTGTTTGTGTAGTTTTGGGTTTAATATCACTCTCTGCTGCCAGTTTGTAAATCTGGGGACTTATTCAAGCCTCTCTGTTTTACCACTGTGCTTCCAGCATCTAGAACAGTACCTGGACCCTGTAGAATAAATGAGTGGGAGAAAAAAAATTTCAATTTCCCAAATCATTATTCCCAAGGTAAATTGCAAAGCTATTGTATCTAATATTAACATGCTTAAAAGATTTAAACTCAGGGTCCCTGCCTTCCCAACTCCTTCATCCTCTCAACTCCCTTTTCCAGTTGAGTTCAGGGCTCTGTCCAGATGGGTACCAGTACTGCCACTCCTACAAATCCTGTTTTGAGTACGTTTCCCTCCCACACCCTCTCTGGTTCTCATCATCTTCGTTTTAGCTATTGGTGTCACCATTTCCTTTACCTCTTTAAAGTCAAAACCAAAGAAGCTTTAAAAAGTGCATATAGACTTCTTTTTTGATTATAAGAGTTTTATATTTTCATTGTAGAAATTTGGAAAATATATTTATATAACAACAAGAAAATGAAAACGAGCTAGTTGTCTAACCAGCAATAATCATTGTAACTACTTTCATTACATTTCGATCTTTTTATACACAAACACATAAGTATTTTTAAAGTGTGGCAGGGTTCTGCCATCCCTTTTTTAATTAACATTTTTATTATGGAAATTTTCAAAATGGAGAGAACTGATAATTCATACTTATCATCAGTTTGTTATTCTTGTTTTATCTAATTCCTTTGTTTTATTTTTGAGTATTGGGAAGCAAATTCAAGATTTTATATAATTTACCCTATAACACTTCAGTATATATCTCTAACACTAAAAACTTTAAAAAAAATTACTAAAATGTCATTCCCATATCTAGCAAAACTAACAGCAAATACTCAGTTTCATCTAATACTTAGTGCATGTTTGGTTTTCTCTGACTGTCTTCAGATTTTTTTGTTTGATTTAGAATTCAAAGTCTGCAATTGTATTTGACCTACGTATACATATTTTTAAAAATTAGGAACATACTGTGCAAGCTCTTTATAATCTGCCTTTTAAATTAACATGTTATGCACATTTTCCCGTGTATTAAATATTTCTCTTCAGTGATGTTAAGGTCTATATGATGTTCCATACTTCTTATATCCAGCATCTTATTGTTGGACATTTAGTTTATTTTCCAGTATACTACTCTTGAGGGACACTTTGATAAACGTATATGAGAAATGACTCATGAGAAGTAGAAAACCTGGGCTCAAGATGAATAGACATGTTTGTCAGATTTTTTGATACTGCCAAATTGCTCTCCAGAAGGGGTACCTCAGTTTACCTTCCCATGGACAAGTGTCCTTACAAACACCAGGTATTATAATAGAAAAATTATTATTACTTTTATCCAAACCAATAGGTAAAATAATACCTGGTTATTGTTTTTATTTGCAATTTTTAGTGTGGTTAAATGTGACTTCATATGTTTAATAGACTTTTAGATTTCTTTGGACATTTTAATATTCATATTCTCTATCTAGTTTTCTAACTTGTTTTACAGTTTTTCATTTTATTATTGGTTGTAAGGGCTCTGTTTTGTTTGGTTTGGTAAACTTTACCAGGGAGGTTATGAGTGTTGCAAGTACTGTATTTTGGAGTTTGGTCTGCCCTTCTAGGATTATGTTTTATTCTTCCTGTTACATCTTTAATCAATCCTAATTTTTAACCCTTGTCCCTTCACAGTTCCTTAAATGTATCAACTCCTCTTTTATATCACAATGCTGTGACTCTCACTGAACTTCTCAACAGCTCTTCCCTCTGACTGACTTTTAAAAAGATCTTCACTCTCTTTTCTCGTCCATTGTGAAGGCTGCTGCCTACTGAATATTCCAATAGCCAGTTCCATCCTATTGCTCCTCCATTCATGACTTGAAAACAGCTTTTTAGAGCACATCAGATGAAATCTAAACTTTTCTGCCCAGCATTTAGTAACATTCACAGTTTGCCTTAAACTCTTTTATAAACTTATTTCTGATTCCTTCTGCACGGGGACCATTCACAGCAGCCCGAATGGTGTTCTTACTCTCCCCACCAGACAGCACTTCTGACCATGCTCATGTTTGTCCTCTTTTCGAAGCTCGCTCTAATCCACACCTCTCCACCTTTCAAGATCCATCTTCAAGTCCCATCTGCTCTGTGAAATCTTCTATGAGTTCCAGTTAGATCCATATGTCTTAGCATCTCCTGATCAACTATTTAAGTTTGGCTTCCTCAGTGGAAGTGTGCTGCCCTTTTGGGAAGCAGGTACTGTGTACTTGATTCTTTTGATTCTCCTGTAGTGCATGCGCTCGCCCCAGGGTTGGACACTTTCTAACAAATTCTTGGTGACGTGAGTCTACGTGGGAAGACAGCACTGCTCACTTGCCAAGAACAGAGCAGCTACTTTGAATCATACTCTCAGTAGTGATAAAAATGGTCACAGAACATCTCTGATCTTTAATCCTGTCTTCCTTTTGTCTAGTTCATGTAAACTGTGAGTGATTAGATTACATCCTCATTCAGTAGGAGTGGAATGGAATTTTCATCTGCACACAGACTGACTCACTGAAGGCAATTTAGTGATCTCAGTAGATGGATACGCTGTATCGAAAGGCAGCCAACAGATTGGGAGTGTCCCTGTCTTAGCCAGGGGCGGAGAAAATATGACAGTCAGACTCTTTAAAAGCTGAATGATAAATTCAAGATGACGTTCACAGAAGCTGTATTTCCATTCTTGGGGAAAAAGAAGACAGGTGAGCTCAGCCCTTACGTAATAAAAGTTAAACATACAAGTGAAAAAAAGAATCCATTTGCTTATGCTTACATCAGAGGACAGCACCGAACGTCAAGGGGTAGGTCCAATAGTTTTGCAAAGGGGCACCTCCTGGGAGTTTTTACAATCAATGTCATCCACAGAAAGTCACTATCTTTACTGTAGTGAAGGACAAATCACCTCCCAACTGATCTGCTTTTCAAGATTCCATGATGAACTCTACCCCTGGAAATGTCTGAAGCAAACGGAAGCTTAGGGGATTTAATGCTAAATATGGACTTAAAGTAGGAGACAGTTGTCCTGGCTGTGCTGTAGAGGTTTTCAAAGAAACTGTGAGAATGACGTATTTTGTCAGAGTGCTTGTTGTTCACTGATGTATCCTAGGTACCTAAAAAAGTGCTTGGCAGTTAGCAGGTGCCCAATACATGTTTGTTGAGTTTAACTTAATTGAAGTGTTCTTAAATTTCTGGTCCTATGGTGCATATCTGTGGGCACATGTATATACGCATCTGAATGGAAAGAAGTAAAAAGAAAAAGCACGTGTTTGCTCCCAGTGCTATAATGTTTCAAATCACAATATGTGCTGCTAATAATGGTGGTTTTCAATTTACAAAATTCTTTCACCATTCATTCACTCATTCAGTTGATATTTATTGGGTGACTGTTGTGTACCAGGCACTGTGGTGGATATCAGGGATATGGACATGGTACCATCTCTGCAGGAAAAATAGTCAGATAAACAGACTGTTACAGGGCAGGTGTCAGATACAGTGCTCGTCCAGGGTGGCTTAAGGATTGCTTCTCTGGTCTTTGGGGGTCAGGAATGGTTTCCCCAAGGGAGTGCTGCATGGATGGCAGCTTGGTTGAAAATTTATCTCCCTGGTTTCACGTGCTTAGGATGCGGGACCAACCAGAGCCCGTGGCTCCTCGTGCTGGGCTTTGTCAGACTGTCACCACCAGGCACCTCCCTATGCTCTGAGCTCTGTTATAGGTCTGGGACCTCCCAGCTGGGAGCCCCTGCTCAAAGTGGGACAGTACCGTGGGGATAAGGAGAGGGTCCTCAACAAATGTTCATGATACCAGGCTTCTGTTCAGTACTTTGCATAATTGAAAATAGACCCCTGCCCAGTCCACATCTAAAGACCGAAATGTACTATAGGTGGATTTTGGCATTGGTTCCTGGGGGACAGGGAGAAATAAAGTCCCCCAGGACATCTAAGTGAGGGGGAGAAAGACCTTTGAAGTGTCGTGTGGAGAGAGACCCTCCACAGGCAGTGCTCCCCCTAGGTTCTCCCCATCCTTATTCTGGTGAATATTGGACTCAAAACATAAGCATCAGCCACTAAAGTAGCCCCTGTGCCTCCTTTGTAGTTTCAGTCTGAGATCCAGCTCTGTTCTCTCTGGTGTTTGAAGGGCTGCATCCCCTACCTTGGTCTCCTTGGCTGGGGGAGGCTCTGACTTCCTGCAGTGATACAGAAGCACATTCTATAGCCCACTCTGCATTGGCGATGGAGCTTCCTGCTGTAGTAGTCCTGCCAGAATGTGAAGAGGGCAGTGAATCCACACCCAGCCACCCTCACCTTCTATTAACTGGCCTGAGATGTAACCAAGGCCTTTGGGATGGGGCCACAGCCTTCCTGCTTCTCCCTCTGGGGGCTTGATTGGAGTCCCCGGCTTTTTTTCACTTGGAGTGGAAACAGTTGGCAGAGCAGGAACACTTACATGGTTGTGAGATGATGAGGAGGATACAATATTATTGCTGTAGGCCAGGCCTGCACGTGTCCAAACTGCATTCAACCCACGTTTATCACTAGAATGGGATACATTCATCTATTTATCACTGAAGCCTTTGAGGGCCAGAATCTTTAACTTGTTTACTGCTCTATCCTCAGGCATGTAGTATGCCCTCAATAAATATGTTTTGAATGAATGAGTGAATGAATGGAGCATGTGCTCTGGCTAATTGCTGTGTTAGACACCGGGAAAGCCACATGGTCTGATGGAAAGGCCACAGGATTTGCAGTCACACTGTTATGGGTTCCCACCCATCTCCTGACCTCCATTTACTCTTCTGGACGGTGGGACTCATGATGTGCACTTTATAGGGAGATCGCAATGATTAAACGTATTGGTCAAATGCCTAGCCCAGTGCCAGGGCTCAGCAGGTGTGGAGTGAACCCTTATCAGCTTTCTCCTTCTATGAGTTCTGGACTCCGCAGAGGCCTTGGTCAGGCTGGGAAGATGCTTGAGAAGGGAGGACTGGCTGTTTCTGTGTTCCGCCTTTGCTTCTTGTACCTGGTGGAGAAAACTGGCTGTGCCTACACCAAGTCATCAATCTCCTTTCAGGCCACACACCTGGAATTGGGAACTGGAAGGCACTGGCTCCAGTGGCAGCTGGTTCTTCTTATAGCTACAGCCCAGACACACGGGGAATTTAGAAAAAGGAGGAGGTTTTCGTCATCTTACTTCTATCGTGTACACTACTGTATTGGCTTGGCAACTGATATGTTTTGTTGTATATAGAATACTTTGCACAAGACCGCTTGTTGCCGACTATGGCACGCCAGAGCTTGACTATGTTTAAAATCAACCATGGAGGATGTCTACTGTCCACATCAGAGGAGGAGGATGGGCAGCAGTGTGAATCATAATTCTTCCTATATTTATATTCCCCAAACTACCTGCTTATATGCTTTAAAAAAAGTCTCCATATTGAGTACTGGTCATTAGCAAGCTGATTACATTTCAGAAGAATGTCTGAACTTCCCAAGCCTTATATTTCATACCAGAAACCTAAGCTGAAATAGTTTTGTGCAATAACATGTTTGATAGAGGCAAAATAATTTAAACAAATAATTAGCCTGGAGAATAAAAGTGTACACAAAAGCACAATTAATGAACTTACTAATTGTCCTTCCCTGCTGTGGACATTGCTCAAAGTTGAATTTTAAGCTATTGCATAACTATAAGCTACTGTTCGAAGCCACAGAACTGGATGACTCATTGTCAGTCATTAATGCTGCCTTAAAAACAAACTGAAGCTCTCAGAGAGAAAATGTGTTCACCTAAGCACACATTTTGAAAATAAAGCCAGTCTTAGATGATAAACTGGTCTTCGAATCTTTGGGGGGAAAATACACACTCACAAGAGATTTGTGGGTTTTAATGCCCTATGTAAATATTAGACAGGCAATGCTGACCTTCTTCCAAATTCTCCATTAGCTCGACAGGGATGAATTTGGTGTGTCCTGACCACGTGGTCCAATGAGTCCACCCTCCCTATCTCCCCCTTGGCTGAAATGGAATCAAAATGATCAAAATGTGAACTAAAGTGCCTTTTGTGCTTAATCTTCTCTGTATGGGATGGAGGCCACGTCCTCTTCCTTCCTGTCCTCCTCTTCATCTTCTTCTTCTCCTTTAATTCCTACAGGAGCAGAGTTTTCTGGCTTTAGCTAGAAGGCTGCAAGTGATAGAAATTGTAAAAACAGAAACTGTTCTCCTGTGTTCCCAGCCTGCGAACAAAAGTGGGAAAAGGCAACAGAAGGACAGTCGAGGGTTAGATAAATTCCTGGCAGAACTGTTGGGTGTTTCCTCAAGCAGAACTACAACAAAGAAAGATCTTTGTATCCCTGAGGGCAATTGTTTTTTTAACTTGGCTCCAAAGGATTGTTATTTCTGATTTTAGCATTTTACATGAAATGACACTACAGCAATCACCTAAAAACAATGCACTTTAAAGTAAACCACTCAGAGAAAGAATTGATCCTTTGTATCTCTGACTTTGGCATCTTAAGGGACTGCATGTAGATTGACATCAATTCATAAAATGGAACAGTCATCCATCAGCATGGTGGGGTTTTCTTTCTTCTCATCTACACTTCGTAACTGATGAACTGATTTAGAGTATTACAGGTCTGATCTCAACAGGGACAATTGCAAATAATAAGAAGCCCTAGAATTCTGGAAGTGTCTGCAGTGATGGGATATTCCAGCGGGGAGAAAAGGAGGTCGATGGCCTAACAAAGGCAGTTCAAGCACTAAAACATATTTGGAAAAACTGCTTTCTGGTATCCCACTGGGTAGGAGGGTGAGGACTGTGGAGAAGCAGGACTGGGAGCAGGAGGAAGAGGTGGCAGTGGCACCTCCTCTCCTCCAGCCAGAGCAGGTGTCCATCACATCCAAAGTGTCCTGTTGCAGGTACCAGGGCCTGGGTCCATGGTGTGGCCAGGGTGGGGAAAGGGGCAGTGCAGTGATGGCATTTCAGAGGCCTCACTGGGGTCCTTTCCCTCACCAATGTGAGGTTTATACTGTAAGGATTTGTTTACACCCCTCCTCACCCCCACTGAGTTCCCAGAAGGAGAGGAGGCTGGCGGGAAGCGGGCAGGAGGGTCTTACTAGCGGCAGCGTCATTGAGGTCACAATCTCGTCAGTTTTGCTTGTCCAGACAGTACATTTCTGATGATTTGGGTAATTTCAGCAGAAAAGAGGGCCTGAGTCTGTGTGTGGGGGAGGGGAGCAGATCTGACTTTGAGGGGACAAAGGCACAGAAAAAAGAGGGGAGGGGCAGGCAAGCCAAGGTATTTTTCCATCTTTACATTTTGCTCAGGGCCATCCAAGTCCAGCAGTGCAAGCCCCAGCTCCCCTGAGATGTACTGGAGAGAAATTTCTACAAGCAGAAAATCTAAACTGCCAGGGCTCTTAGCAGGGAGTATGCCTGCTGCAGAGGTTTCCTGGGGGAGGGAGATGTCCTGAGGGGTCCTGGGGGACAGTCATCTCAAAGAGGGTATGGGGGGCTGTGTTTGCTGCTGATGACTCCTTTACCACTTAGTTCTGTATTTGGGATTCCAGAGGAGTGGCTGGGTGCCCAGATGTCCTGTCTTCTGCCGGCATTTGCATCCTGGCTCAGTCCTCTCCCATTTGTGTGACCTTGGGACAAAGTTTCTGTATCTCAATTTCCTCCTTCGTAAAGTGGGGATAGTCACAGGACCCACCCTACAGACCTGCTATAAAGAGTAAATGAGATAATCAATAGAAAGCATTAGAGCAATATCTGGTACCACGTGTCATAGATGTTAGCTAAAATCCTAATTGCTTTCCCCTCCAAATAGTGCAGAATGTGCCCTTGTATCCAAGACAAGAACGAATCAGAACGGCTTTGAGGTTTTTTGGGGGGTTTTTTTGTTTTTTTTTTTTATCCCCTGGAATGGTTTCCAGAATGATTTGGCTTCTGGAGAGGGAATTATAAGGCAGTTGAACTTCTCTGGTTCTGTCTTCGACTCATTATCGTGCAGGAGTAACACAGGTTAATCGCATAGCTAATTAAGAGATAACATTAATGGAATCTGAGTTGGTGCCCTGATAAAGCCGAGCCCTGGCAGATAAATGCTGAGGTGGAGCCAAGCCATTTATTTGAGGAGCAGCAGGGCTCCTATCAGGGCACCGACTCCAGTTCCATTAAAGTTATTGATACTACACCCCAATATAAAACTGTGAGAAAAGGCAGTGCATCTTTATTCGGTTTCATTTTTCTAAGCCCGCCCAGCGTTAGCAGTACCAGTGGAACAGAATGAAACAGTAGCTAGGTAATACCACCCCTATAATTGAACAACACACTTAATAATGAATTAACAAATGAATGAATGAACATTAAAGAAATTCCAACGCCGTTGCAATGAACATGCATGCAGCCATTTGCAGGGGGATGCTGACAGGGCATCCAGCAGGACCAATCCCTCCCTGAATTGATCAGTTGTTTTTTTCAGGGCTTTGCCTTGAAGCAAATCAATGAGGGACTGAAGTACCATTTCTGTATTTCTCCTTGTCTCCTTGAAGCTAACTTGATGAAAGAGTTGTGGCAATTTCCTTTCCTCCTTGCTTTAATAAATTTTCCCATGGCTTCTTTAATTGTTTTTTTTTTATCTTTCTTGGGGAATGATGATCAATTATTGCATTCAGCAAGCTGATGGCTGACAAATTCTATTTGACATGATGAAGCCATGATTTAAAGGAAGGGCTGCCGTGCTAACTACATGGCTGATTTATGAGGAGCAGTGGGGATTATATCGTGCCCTCCATGAGGGCGTGGGCACTGTGCAGTTGGCCAGATACATTTCTGAGAGCCACCCACAGCCTAAAAGATGACCTGACACCAGCTTAGGACACTGGCCTCAGAACACTAGCATCTCTGGTCGTGGATTTGGTGACATCTTTGCCAGCTGCATCCTCACAATTTCCTGCACACAGGTTGCTATTGGCCCTTGCCTCTTCCTCCTGAAAAGCCCCCACGGGGGCAAATTTCCTTCAGAGTCAATAAGCTCCAACAAAGGGCTTTGACAGAGCGAGGGGAATCAGCTACTGAAGCAATGCGACCTCACTTGGCATTCCTGTGCTGAGAATGTTAAATACCAATTCCTTAATGAGAAGTAAACACTGGGGCTGTCTGAGAGTCACACATCAGTAAAATACAGCCTCCTCCATGGCACAGGCATAGCTGAAAATCAGTCTGAACAGTGCCCAAATACCCAACCTGCTCTTTTTCTAAACCTTGAATTCTCTGAGCCTTGAGATAATGTTCCTAAAATACAGTTCCTGGAACATGTGAAGGCTTAGCCATGGTAGTTCTTATTATTCTTGAGTTTTATTACTGTTTTATGGTCTAGACCTAAGTGAACGCAGAAGCAAATTCCAAAGGGGTATAAAGTCAGAAGAGATAAGGAACTAGCCCATCTCAATAATTAACTCGGATAACAGGAACATTCACTCTAGACTGTTTGATTTTGATATCCTGTATTATGATTTCAAGGGGGAGTAAATTTAAATTCAAGGAAAGTTCTGTCATTTTTTCAGCTATGTAGCTTGAAAATAATTTGAAAATCAAACATCCACCCACTTTCATGCTCTTCAAAATTCCCATTTATTGAGTCTCAAAAGCAGGTATGTTCCTTTCAGCAATTTGCCAAATAAATCTGAACACACCTGAGACACTGAAACTCAAGGGGAAAAATTTTATTTTGGTTGTTTTCCTCCTGAAATTTTAAGCAGAGATTTTGCATTCAGATTAGATGTCATAGTCGTGTTACCCTATATGAAGGTCTATTGTTAAGCTTTAAAAACACATGATTACACTATTTATTTCAATTGTCTTATTAAACAAGTAACTCATAAGTCTGTAAATCTGCAGTAACAAAAATAGTCTATGAAAACTACATGCAAAGTTCCTCATCGTAGGGGAAGGAACTGACAAAGTAAAGAAACTCACAATAAAGAATTAAATCTCTAAAATCTACACACAAAGCAAACCAGAGTTTTACGGAGATGGTGACCTACTGTGCCTATGTACTGAAGAGTAAATGCTATTCTGTTCAGTCCTTGATAAATACACACAATTTCCATGTTGAGCTAACTCTAATTACCCACAATGTCAATATGTGGAACGTGCCCAGGAACCCAGTATAGCTAGTGTACATGAGATTTTCTTGATACTTTTTTCTTGGGGGATAGGAGACCAGGGAACAAAACTTGTGTTTCTGAACCCCAAGCAAGCCAGTTCCCCTCTGTGGATGTCCTTCCACATCTTGTTCCATTTGAAACAAGAATGCCATACAAAGATGCTTTGCAAGATGCCACATGAGAATGGCTATGTGGGCAACAGAAACATCCAACTTTGTTAGAATGTACAAGGCATGTCAGAGTCCATGTGAGAAACTTTCTCCTGACCGTCTTGCTGTGAGGAATCAAGCTTCTATTTTCTGTTGTTCTCTGAAGTCTTCATTTGCACCTAGGTTTGCTTCTGCCTCCTTAATTCCTCTCTCTTTTTCACACTTGGACTTCTACAACATGTTACATCCTATCTGTATCCTTTCACCTAATTATTTGTGAATCCTTTCAACTCGGTTTTTATTGACTTCATGAGGGCAGAAACAGTTTCATTTATTTCTCCCTGTCTCCCATGTGAGATACAGAGTCTCTAGCATAAAGAAGGTGTTTCTCAAAGTGTTTATTGCATTGAATTATTGAATATGGTCCTCTGATCATCCTTTCTGATTCTTATTGTGTCCATCTCCTCTGGGATACCTTAATAGGATGGCTCTTAAACATGATCCTTTTCCTAACTCACCACACACACACACACACACACACACACACACACACACATACACACACACACATGGGCACACCTTTCAGGTGGTCAGCATCTTCTGCTCCCCTGGGATCTCAAAAATGTTCTGAGCAACTGGGGTGGGCCCTCATTCTTCCCTTCCCCCACATTTTCTCACTGAGAAATAGCCTCTGTTTCCTTTGCTCAACAAATCATCTAGGTGGCTTCTGTGCCCACCTTGAGTGTGAAATGCTAAGGTGGTAAAACTCCAATTCTAAAGCCATGGGGGATTTTAACAGTGATTCATAGGGGATGCCATAGACTCAGTGCTTCTGCTCAGTGAGGGATGCATTCTGAGCCCTGGTCCTTGCTGGAAGTTGTTCTTCTAACAGGAGGAGTAATATAGATCCATCACTACTTGGTGTAGCTCCAGTGGACATACAAGTCATCCCCAAAGTAGGAAAAAAAAAAAACCCATTCTCCAGTAATGCTTCCTTGGCAGCAGGTGTTTTGAAGGGGGCATTGGAGAAAAACAAATGCTCTTTATCAATAAATGAGTAGAGTGCCTGCTTTTTTTAAATGAAAAATCACACATACTAGCTATTCATGGTCTGCAGATAGCACTGAGGGTCTATGTCAAACCAGAATTGAGTCAGAAAAACAGAGTTTGTGTCAATTCAGTAGACGGGCTTTTATGTGAGGCCTTGGTTACAAAGGTTTTGGAGGAGTTGAAAAACAAAAACAAAACAGGTGACAGGAAGGCAAACCAGAGATTTATAACATCAGGAAGCCTCTAGGGCTGGAAGGTCTGAGGGAGGCAGTGGCATTTCCAGAGCCCAGACTTCAATGGGAACTGGAGTCACGAAGGGAAGGGCCTGTCCCGGGGCCTGGGCCACAGAGGTGATGGCAGAAACACCACCTGAAGCAGAAAGGGAGGGAAGAAAAACCTTGGGTTCTCTTCCTCCTGCTCTAAATTACCTGGAGTAATTTAGAACCCAGTCAACTCAGTACTTTGCAATAATTCCAGCACAGACTTTGGTGGGCTAAAAAAGTGTAGAGGACACATTCAAGAGATTTCAAAACCCTTGGGACATGCAAGAAGAAAAGGAATCTCAAACAAATCAGAACAAAGACTAGTCTTATCCACAGCCATCTGTGGCGTAGTTATTGTTATTTTTAACTATGTCTTTTATAAGGAATAAGTGAGACTTGATGACAGACCTCCAGGATGGATTCATTTATGGTTTCTCGCATGTGATTATAGTTTATGGTTTACTGCACATAGTTCTGATTTCATAGCAAATGTTCCGTTATTTCAATTAATGTTTTTGTTGTCTTCATAAACTCCAGTGCTGAAGGATTCTTCCAGGCATCGTCACAGGCAGATATTTGAGTGGGGTGGACCTTTCTTGCCCATTATAGGAATAATGTTGGTGTCCAACCTAGACAAATAGGATGTGGTCTTTATGATGTTTATTTTTGACCAGGAAAAGCTGTAAGTGGCACAACCACTTCTTTCTTCTTATCTTTAAGTGCAGGTCTTCCCTGATGTTTCATTTCATTGGATAAGACAAATGGAGAATTTTTAAAATTTTCTCTTAAAAAAATCTTCCCCCACCCCCGTCAAAATCTGAGACACCAGATATTCTTCTTCCACTAGAGAGTACCTTAGGTCTTCCTCTAGTTCCCCTCTATCTTTCTCTCCTTCTTCCTCTTCCTTGAATATGTTTCTTTCTTCTTATCTAAGTCCCTATCCCAGGCTCTGATTTCCTTATATCTGAACTTTTATTGTTTTTCCTCCAGAAACTTCCTTTCCTTTTCACAAATCAGTTAGAAGGAAGTGTCATCTTTTATCAACCAAACAGCTCCCACTGTTCTGTTTATAGTTTCCGTTTTGACTCCCCCCGACACACACACCCATTGGCTGGCCATTCATTCACTCCTTCCTGCTCTCCCTCCCCTCAACCTCATACCCTGCTCTGCTCAGGACGTGTCCCAGGGAGCAGCTGTGTGACTTGCTCTGTCCTTTGCTGCCTTTCTCTGCTGCAGAACCCTCTCCTTCCGCCCAAGCTCCTGATGGCCTCCAGCCTCCAGTCCAATTTACCCTACACAAGTTCTTGAAACTTACTCTATTCATAGAATAGAGGGAAAATATTTCCTCCTCTAAAGTGTCTTTGAAGTTAGTTTTTTGAGAAATATTGACAAATCAACATGTTTGTTGTGTTCAATATTTAGAATAAGCAACCTTAATGGGTTTGTTTCAACCACACTTCATTTCATAAAACAGAAGCTGTTCACGGGCCCCCTCCTGCTCTTCCTCTCTCCCAACCCAATAGTAGGCCTCTTCCTCAAAGTACAAATCAGAGCAGCAAATCCAGGTTAAAGCAAGCTCTGTGGCAATCCAGAGCCTTACACCAGACCCCAAACTCCTCCAACCCCCCATCCTGGTAGCTGAGGAAGAGGAATGCCCATCATTGCAAGGGCGGGGACCCTCTGCGGAGATTTCTCAGCCTCTCCTCTTAATGAGTTTAACTCCAGAGATGGGCAGCTAGAGCATTCCCGCTGAGCATAATTACCATGATGGGGCACCTGGGGAGAGATTGTCACAAAGATAACTGGGTCTCAGGCTATTTAGCGCTTTACAGATGAGACTAAGGTGGTGACTTGGAAAAATGAGGTCTGGTTCGGATAGGAAGACGGCTATGGTTCATTTTCCTCCCTCCTGTAGAAGCATCAACTGTTGTGTTGCTAATTGATGTGCCTGAGCCCAGGGCACAAAACGGACTCAGGTGAGAAATCAGAGGATCCCAAGGCCGGGTGGGACCGGAGGGGTCATCCTGTCCACCCCGGCCTCAGGCAGGGCTGCCTACTCACCAGCTTGGAAGGAGGGCTTGCTACCCTTTCCATCAAGCCTCAGGAGGACTGAACACGCAGATAACCGAGGGCTACATGGGCACTGACGACTCTACAAAGGACTATTTGTGTGTGTTTATTCTGCCTCTTCTTGCTTAAAAGCCCTACCCAGGGTCAGGGGCAGGTCCCTAACCCAGGCAGCTTACAGCAGTGCATGGAAATGTCAAAAATTCACTGGGCAGCCTGAATATACTGAAGAATCATCTTGTGCAAATTCACACCTCACCGAGGAGCTGAGAGATCTTTTAACCACCGTCAGACTCTAACTGTGCGCAGCAGGGTGGGATGGGGCTTCTGCTTTCTCCAAAGAAAAAGTCAGTGGAGGACCTAAAACAGGGAATGGTGGAGGGTGGATTTGACAAGTGGTCCTGAGACCATTTAGAACCTGATACTCAGATGCCTGCAGAAAGGAATCTGCTAAGTATGGGTCGGAAGATGCAGGAGTTTGGGGACCTGCAGTCCCCTTTCTGGCTTTAGTGCATTCTTTGCTGTGTTCACGTAACAATACTGAGAAGGCCTCACGTAAGTGAGCCAAGGGTTTGTGGGCCCCAGGAGCTGACAGAGGGAGACAGCTGTCCTGTGGTGCTGGTTGGTCTAGATGACATCCACCATGAAGCCTGGACATATTCCCAAGATTCCAGGTGCAAGGAAAGTTTGTAGGACAAGTAGGCCCTGCTCACCCCAGCTCATGGAAGAATTGCAATCTAGATGGGAGGAGGAGAGATTCTCAAGTGAAAAACTATTAGATATAACTCAAGGACAAACGGCGGCGTGGGGCCAGTTCCACATGAACTGGAATTTTGGGAGGAGGGCCACCATGCATGGTTGTGGTGACTCTGGTGTCAGTCAGTGTGCAATGGAGTGTTTGAGAAAGACCTGGCAAGGTTTGCTATGTGCGGAAGGTATCACTTGCAAAGGCACAGAGAAGGAAGGGGCTTTCGGAATGAAAGCTGTGAAGATATGCGCAGAGAGCAGAATGGCCAGACCACCAAGGCATGCTGGAAAGTAGACCCGACAGGCTTCCTCTTCACAGCAAGAGCTACGCGGAAGAGCATTTTGTGCTCCTTCCTCTTCATCTCAAGCTGTGTTAGATCCTAAGCCACAGCAATTAGGATTCTAGATCTTTCTGCATAAAACTATTTTTGCTATTCCCCACCCTCTTCCCACCTGCATCCTCATACTCTGTAAGCTCCTATCTCACTGAGATTTTTTCATTATGTACTACTAATTTATGCCTGTTTCTTTGCAAAGCTATTCTTGTAGACTGGATTGTTCTTTCCATACCACCTTCTTGTTTGTAAAGAAAATTCTGTCTCATCTCTCAAGACCCAATGGAAATATTATATTCTCCTTGAAGCAGAACTTTCTCCAATCTCCTCCATTCTAAAACAGAGCTAAGCAAGTTTTCCTTTTGCACCAACATAGTATCTTGAACAAAGCAAAAGGATGGAGCCTGCACTGTAGTAGAATTATTTGTATTCACTTCTATCTACTGTATGAGACTAGGATCTCTCTGATGTAAAAAAAAAATGTTGATCCACTTTTATTTCCTTGGTGCCTCCAACAGCATACATTGTTGTGGGCAGTAAGCATTTCTTCAAGGTGACTGAATGATTCACGAGACGGGCATTTTCAGTTTTTGGAGGCTCCTAAACATCAGAGGAAGACAGCCTATCAATGAGCCCTAAAGAACCCATGAGGTTCTTAAATAGGGGGTGACATTATAATTCCATTTTAGGCCATTTATTCCATTTATAAAGAAAATATTAATGGAAAGTAGGAGTCTAAGAAGATTTGTTGAGTAGATAGGAAGGCTGAAGGTTCTCCCTGGAGGAATACAATGTCTTACTTCTTTGATAATCACTCCTTGGCACTTTAGCATCTTTAGATTCAGTAAACATCTCCAGAAGAAGATCATGGGTGAGATCTGAGCTGGGCATTGTTATACAGAGTGGGTCTCAGCTGGAGCATCTGCTGTTGGATAACCTGAGCTTTCATATGGTATCTCAGAAAACCCTCCAGGTGCCCTGGAAGGCAGGAATAAATTAAAAAAAAACAAACAAAAAAAAACCTTCAGTATCACCTACAGTTCTAATCTCAGAAATTTTGTTAAATTACAACTTGAAACTGCTCACAATGGGAAGTGGTTCTATACAACTAAGGCAAATAATTTACCTGAAGGACAAGAACCAAATCTATGTGCATAGAATCTAGAAGAATTTCAAGGAACAACCAAAAAGGATAAAGACAAATGAAATAGGTCCCATGAAGTTTAACAGAAGTTAGGCAATAAGAGGGGAGAGATGGTAGAACAGGCTAAATGGGACCAAGAAAAGTAGAAATGATGATTGGGTTCCTGAAGCAACAAAGAGGAGGTCCAGAGCAGGTAGGGATATGGAAACATTTTCTGTAGATGGTTCTAGGATTCTGAGCTTTATTTGTGAGGAAATGTAGGTAGTATCTGGGGGAGATGTGGCAGAGCCAGACCAAACTCCAAAGATATCTGACCAAGGCTTCTGCTTCCCTGAATCCTCAGGTCTACATGGAGTCAAGTGATAAACAGAATATGAGCAGAAGTAGTCAAGTGTCACTTCCAGGCCAAGAAGGTTAAGTACCCAGTGTGCCTTCCCAACACTCTATTCTGCTTCTATGGGCCCTGGACTAAAGTTGGAAGCATTCTCTGTGTGGGAGAATCCTGGATTCCTGAGTCATGGCTTGGAAGAGAGCCACCCAGGAAAATAGCCAGAAGAGGAATACTGATACTGGTCTTTGTGTGAAGGAGAAATAAACTCTTACTGTGTTAATCCTTTGGGATTTGAGGTTGCTCATTACAACCGTTGGCCTATCTTTATTAACTCAGGGTAAGAGGCTAGATTTCCAGGAAATTTTCGGAGAGCAGCTAAGCTACAGCCTAAATAATTATTTGAGGCCCGGCACAAGCAGGGCAGGAAGAGTGCTGGGTGGTCCTGGGGCAGATACAGAGCTAGGAGGAATCTAGGCCAGTAGTCCTTTTCCCCCATTGATTTTTGCTGGGGGCAGGCAGCCTTCGACCTTTGATTTTAGCTGCCGATTAAGTTGTGTTCCCCCATCTGTCAGCACTCACTTCATTTCCTCTCATCTTTTTTCCCCTGCTTGAAGCTTCACAACCATCGGGATCTTGAGTTCACTACCAGACACTTCCGAAGGGCTTTAAAAATGGTGCCCTTCCCCACGTGGGAGCGTCTCTTCCTCTCTCCTCCAAGACAAGTGCTCTCAGGGCTGTTTACTGTTAGAGAAAAACACTAAAGCTGGAGGCAGCTGATCTGCACAGAGGCTACAGCAGGGCAGAGTTCCATCTGGAGGAGCCTGGTGACCTACCGGGAGTTACGGCAAGGTGGAACTGCTCCTTTCTTTTCCCCAGAATGAGCCGTGAACACAACCAAGACTGAAGCAAGCTTTACAGCAAACAGGAACTAAAATGCGTACAGCAGGTGGCGGCTCAGATGCCAAGGCAAACCTCATTCCAGTTGAAGAGGGGACACAAAAATAGAATCGCATATGGCCCAGAGTGCTTGGAGTGGGGAAGAAGATTCTAAACCTCAGGACAAATCTGTAAGAGGGGCAGTGGGTGGAAATACATTCTCTCTCTTTCTCCCCCCTCATCGGTAATTGCTTAAACAGACAAACCAACAAACCAACCAAGATGGCCACTGGTGGGTAGCCAGCTCCTGAACACTGGCTGACATGCCCACGTGTCAGGTTTGCCCAGCTGTACAGATGCCACAGCTGATCTGGCTGCCGAGCGTGCCACATGTGGCGGCTGATCAGTCTGCACATGCCAATCACTTGATTTAGAATGGGCTGAGGAGGTGTGCAGAGCATGGAGGAAATTGCTCTTAGGTTCTTTTCTGCATCCGTGCTCCCTCTGGTCCCCTGGAGGAGAGAGTGAGGCCATGGTGAGAGCCAGCCCCTCCTTACAATGCTCTGTTTGGGTGTCATATCCGAGGACAGTGTTTGGTGCCACCTCCACCTCACCTCCGAGGAGGGCCTGGAGAATCAAGACAGATTGAAAGCTTTGCATAGTCAGGAGATCTGGCTCCCTTTTGTGGCAGATGCAAATTCTGTCACCAGACTGGGGGAAGGCAGGCCATTGGGCACTCTGGTTGGGATTTCTGACATGAATAGAGATGCTTTTTGTGCCCTCTTTTCCTCCTTCCTTAGGATAATAGGCACACCGGAATGTGAACTTCCTGCACAGTGGAGGAGGTGGGGAATTGGCCAATGTAGCACTGAGGGGGTGTGTGTGTGTGCGTGTGCGTGTGTGTGTGTGTGTGTTTATTTGTGTGTGTGTGTGGCACACAAGTGGTGTTTAGTCAGCATGTCTTCTGGAGTTTTCGTTACCAGTTTGAGTAGCCATCTGAGGGACTCCCAGGGAAGGCTGGCTGGAGATAGCAAATAAAAAAAGCCCCAGGGTCCAAACAGCTGCCTGTAGAATGAAGAGGCCCCAGAAGTGGCGGGTTATGCTTCTGAGCCAACAGAGTGTGGTCAGGGGGACAGTCCCCGGTGTTCATCTGCTCCCGTCCCAATCAAGTCCTTGACCCTGATTGCAGAAATCTTGTCCTCAGACCCAGGTTCCTCTCCTCTCTCTAAGCACTGGTTCGTGCATCTAACCAACAGCCTGGCGCCTGGCCTGCCTTCCCTTCATAACCTCTCTGATCCCCTTTCCAGAGGAACCTCCCCCTTCCCTCTGCGGTGTTTGTTGTGTGAACATCTCACAGAATTCTGCCATTCGTCTTATGGTGTGTGAACCTCTCTAGATAATTAGTGCAGTGGGTGCTGGCACCCTGTCTGGTACATTTTGGCATCTCTACACAGTGCCAATAATAGTGCTGTTCAACAGTTAGGCCTGAAATACATTTTGGCTAAAATGAGTTAGTTCTCTGGAAGCAGCAACTTGAAGATTAGCGCCTGCAAACTCTATGCCTCAGGAGAAAATATTAAAAACAAAAACCCTCCACAGGGCCCAAGCTCTCCCTTCTCAAAGCTTCCTCTTCCTTCCTGTTGCCTGAGAAATCACGCAAGGCTTCGCTGATCATCTCCCCACCCCCCGTGAGACCATTGGAAACTTCCCCCCTTTGCTATCACTGTCTCGGGCTCCCAAGCCAGGATCACTCATTGCTAAGTTTTGGTTTTTCAGGCTCATGCAGAAGTATTTTCATTTGTGCCCTTTTTCCATCTGACTCTTTAAACAAATCCTTCTCGACTTCAGATCTTTGCACAAACCTCCCATGTCATCATTGGGGAGCTCTGGGCCCAGAGCAAAGGTAGGAAGCAAAAAGCCCCAAATCTGCACGTTTTATTTCATTGGTACATGTATTTAATCCATCTGCAAACTGTTCATTGGATAGCGTTGCAGGCTCCTCTCTCTGGGAACACTAAGGTATGTGTATTCAACAGTGGAAAATAAACATAAGATTTTATTACAAAGTGCCACCGCCGCTCCTGGCATGAGTAATTTGTGCACCTGCATTTTTAAAATGTTTCAAAGTTTTTCTCCTTGGTGGATTCCACAGTAACACACATTAGCTTCCCGGCTGTCACAGCCTGGGTCTTGTAGGTTCCCGTCACTTCTGCCTGTGCTACCCTGAAATCGTTGTCTTCAGAGAAGAGTGCAAGCTCATGTGGTGACCACGTGGAAGCCTTGGAGAAGAGGGGTGCCTGTTTTGTCCTGATAAACGCTTTCCTCCCAAGAATTAGCAGAAGTATGGGAGTGTTAATCCCAAGTGCCAAGGGGGAGGGGACGGACCATCAAGGGAGGAATTAAGGTCAGGATCTGTGGTCCTCAGACATGGGGATGGTTTCAGAGCTGCCCCCTCTGTCGTGCTCTTTACCTCTCAGCCTGCTTCTTCTTAAGCACAGGGACCCAGGCACTTGCAGCTCATCCCTGAGGTTCTTCAGCAAAGAAAACAACCCCATACAAACCAGAGGCAACTGAGACACCCAGTCAGTGAGAAAGCCTGGGAAGTGGTAGAGAGGCATTGGAAGTGGAGGGCACTATTATTCTGAATGGGGTAGAGCATCCTGGCTGTCTTTTATCTTTCCCTTCCCCTTCTTTTGCAATGATTCTGATTTTTGCAGGTGTCTAAAGTCAGTCTGTATGCTCAGCGCTCACTAACGATTTCCCCTGTGATATCTGTAATCTCCTGGAATGTTTGTTGGTTCCTTCCAATGTCCCCCACAACAACCCAGAAGGCTGGCAATTCCAAGTCATCTTAGGCACATTAATACTTTCTTAAAGTCATATTGCAACGTATTGCACACTTCTCCCTGGAACGGCAGGTCTCAGAGGAAGGTGATAATGACCCAGCTCTACACCAACTTGATCGTTAGAGTCTCTGTCTCTCCAAGCAACACCAGGCGGAAAACTCGATCTAAAGACTATTTATTTATCTGTCCAATGCTGCAAATAGAGACAGAGGGAGCTCCACTGATGGGATCGCTGGGTGTGAAATCTTCATTGTTCAGTGTGATCAAGAGCAATGGCATGCTTGTTTCATTTAAATAATACCGAGGTTTCAAACACTGCACACCATCTGCCTTGGGAGCTGCCTGGCCCAGGCACAGGATTGAATATATGTGGCATTTGGAATGGTTTAAATGCAAACTTGTTCCAGTTTTAGTTCAGGAGGTAGTAATGCAGTAGTAGGTGTTGTCTACAATACTGAGGATCAAGTCCTCAATTCTTGCTGTGGACGACTGCCATCTCTGACCTTGACTGTCTACAAGAATAATTTTCATATGATTCCCTCTCAGAAGAATAAGAATTGCACCTTGATATCCTCTGAGTTTGCGTACCGATGTTTTAGTCAAGTCGTAAGTTTAAATTCAGGGAAAGATTTTTCAGAGAATCCCTTAGAACTTTCTAACTGGTTGCTTTGGCAAGTCCTGCCTCAAATGGATGTATGAACCTTGTCCCAAAGCAAAGACTCTTTGAATTGTCACTAAAACCACAAATTCATATACATGTGCACACCTGCATGTGTCTGCGTGTGTGCACGTGCATGCGCATGTGCACACACACACACACACACATACCAGTTTATTTGGAGAGAAATCAAAGCCTTACTTCAACATAGTTATCTGGATTGTCTTGTGCCCAGGTTGCTCATGAAATGTTACTCTGCCTACAGAATACGAGAGGCAGACTGGGTGATAATTGAGGAAGTGGGTGCCATGGTTGGCTGGGGTGTACATTGAATAGCACTTGGTCAACATTGCTCAGGCTCTGGCCACAGTTTTAGGCAAAGAGGCTATTTGAATTAATTATCTTATTGATTCAGAGTGAGAACTGTATTTAGATAAGTGATGCTGTTAAAAATGAACCCTACAATTCTATCACCTTCACATAATTAAGGTCTCTTGTTCTCCCCATCACAGATCTTATATGATTTGGGGGTGTGGTGGGTAGAGTGAGGCTCTGCACTGTGTAGTCATCCAGGGATCCAGTCTCTTTCCATCTTTTGTCGGCTCCATCTCCACCACGTGGCCTCCAAGGTAAGAACAGAAAACAAAAGGGAGCAAAGAGTATGGAGAGCATATGCACCACCATTCACAGCCCTGGTGCCGAAGCCTGTCTTCAGCACAAAAGGGGTGGTGAATACAAGCTCACCGGTGCCAGGAGAGGGGCCAGTCTCGCCACTGATACCTGCCTTTATTATCTGGATATTTCATGTGACAGTGTCCAGCTCCCATCACCAATAATTGTTTTATTTCTCTCCTCATCACATCTTGGTGCTGGTGGAAGGAACACTTTGCAGAAGGCCATGTTCCCAAAGTTTTCCTTCATAGGTACTAATTCAGTGCCTTGTGTGACAACAATGGCCTCAGGACGAGTTGTTCTGAATGGAGCTGATTATAATTATGCAATGACCACACATATGCCTGAGATGCCCCTCAATCAGTCTCAACCTCAACCACTTCAGCCCACTTTAGTTATTCTTTATGGTAGCAGAACTTCTTTCATTTGCAGTCTGAAAAAGGCACTATGAAATTAAGCTATAAATAATGTTTTATTATACAGTTTAAAGGCACCATATTTTGAAACATGATAGTAGCATATAATACCCAATCATTTCCCATTGTCCATTATTTAAACTTGCTTTTGACGTAACTTCTCCTAAACAATGCTTCTGACCTACTGGGCCTACATTCTCCAAATGTTGATAATATTTTTTCAGTCATTCTAAAAGATTTCTTATATTTGTGACCTGTCCTATCTTTGAAGTTGCGATTGGAAACAACAGAATAATGATAGTCCTTCAACAATTTTGTTAAATGGGAATTGGACCACTTGGAATAGAAGCTACATTGTTCATGGCTCCAGTTTCATATGTTTGTATGCAGCCACTCTCTTGTGCCCAAAATAAATTTGCTGTAGTGTTTGTCTCTATTCTAAACACACTGTACAAACAAGGGCTTCATCTCAGGAGAATCATGTTCCATCTTGATGATGAAATGCAGATTTGTCATTAAAAGGCAAATTCTTCATTTTCAAAAGCTAACTAAGAACGATGCTTGAAAAGATTTTAGCTAATGAAATCTAGCTCCCCCCCTCAAAAAAAGAAGAATTTAGGAATATATGCTGGAACTTAGCTCAGAGTATTTCATTTGATTTCAAAATGCGTAAGTTTTCTTTTTCTCCATGGTCTTGCCTTATGGTATCTTGTTGTGTAGAGACTAGCAAACCAATGTCGATCGCCTTGTTGAGCTCAGAAACACTGCCTGCTTGGTGTGTCTGGTTTATTTCCATGCCTTGTGGCCAGTGAAGCAAAACCTGTGTAGTTTCTGGCTGCCCCGTTGAGGAAGCTGTACCTGGAGTGGTGCCATCACTCTATAACCTGCTCTCCATCCACAGCCCCATCTTCCATCTGGTAGATTCTCTCTCTACTTTCTAGTCCTTTCTGCATCTTCTTTGAAGCAACTTGTGCAAGAAGGGAAGACAGAGGTTCCTCTTTCTCCCCAACATTTCTCTCAGCTCAGGCTGATTTTTCAGTTTGGACTCTGCTTTGGGTGTTTCTAGGTTTTGAGGGGCTATAGAGACTTTGCAGCTCCCCAAATTGTCCTTGTAGACTTCGGCTTCTTGCAGCCTCCTCAGTCAATTCCCTACAAATGTCCAAATATGGAAGTCCCATTTTACTCCCTAATTTCTCTTCCCATGGCTTGGGTGAGCCACAGTGGACAGTGGACATAGGTTGCTGCTGTGGACCGGCTGAGGAAAAATGATGAAAGGAACTCTCTAACTGCACGCAGCATAGGCACTCTCAAATAACCAAAGGCTCGCATAGGGGTGGTAGCCCAGTGAAGAGGGAGGTTCCCAGGAGAAATTGCCAGAACCTTAGGAAGATGCAACAAATCCATTTGCTGGAAGAGGTATCCACGCTGTTTCCTATGGGGCACCGGGAAACCAGGCATCAAACACCTTTTTGTGTTTTTTTTTTTTCTTTGCTGCAAACTCCAGCATGACTTTGGAAATTCAATTTCAAACTGTTCCACACGTTCCTCACCCTCAGGACTAGGCATGGAGAAATTAGACCCAGGGTTTCACAAGGATAATGGTAGAGTGGAATGGACTGATTGACAGAGGAGGTTTTACATGCCCATGGCTTCTCAGTGCTGAAGAATGCAGACAAGGCATCTGTTAGACCAACATGGTGGTCTCCAGGGTGCCCAGGGGTCCATGCCATGGCCCTGAATAAAAAAGCCTTTTGGGAGACAAGCAGCAGTGACCCACACATCTCGAGGCAAAGCTGTGTGGCTCACCCTGATGTTAACTTGGATGAAGGAAGGAACTGAGTGACATTACAACCCAAAGTGATTTCATTTCATCATTTTGTACACATACATTCATGATGTGCTATATGTTATATATAATTTACTAAAGCATGCTTTTAAAAATAGATTTGAGGAGCATGGGGACCCCAGAAGCGTATGTTATTGTACTGGGCTTGAGTTTCTCTTTCCCTCCCACGAGGGACCTCTGAGGGTCTATTTGAGGGCATGAATATGGAAAATTCAGCTCCAGCTCCCCAGCCCTACTCCCCAAACAGCACTGCAGAACTGTGCTAAGCTCTTGCGGTTTTGAAAGAACAGATGCAAGAGACAAAATAAGTACAAAAGGAATTTGGGGAATGGGTCCTAAGAATCACCACATTTCCTATCACTCTCAGAAATTGCATTTCTTTTCAGGGGTCCTGTACATCTGTGTGGCTCCAAACCACCAATTATTTTTCCAAGCACCATAATTACAGCCTTCTCCTGAAAATGCCAAACACTCAAATGGAATACAGCTTCAGAAATTTTCACTTACGTTAATTGGCTCCAATTACTCAGACCTGCTTTGGCCCCCTCAAAACACATGGGAGCCAAGTTCTCTTTTTCTCTTCCCGTTGACATTTTCCACAAAAGGAAAAGAAGGAAGAAAGGGAGGGAGGGAGAGGGAGGGAGAGAGAGGGAGAGAGGGAGAAAGAGAGAGAAAAAAAAGAAAGAAAGAGAGAACAAAAGAAAGAGAGAAAGAAAGAGAAAGAAAGGAAAGGATGGAAGGAAGGGAGGGGGAGAGAGAGAGAGAGAAAGAAAGAAAGAAAGAAAGAAAGAAAGAAAGAAAGAAAGAAAGAAAGAAAGAAAGAAAGAAAGAAAGAAAAGAAAGAAAGAAAAGAAAGAAAGAAAGAAAGAAAGAAAAGAAAGAAAGAAAGAAAGAAAGAAAGAAAGAAAGAAAGAGAAAGGAAAAAAGAAAGAAAGAAAGAAAGAAAGAAAGAAAGAAAGAAAGAAAGAGAAAGGAAGAAAGAAAGAGAAAGGAAGGAAGGAAGAAAGGAAGAAAGGAGGAAAGAAAGGAAGAAAGGAGGAAAGAAATGAAGGCTAAGGTAGCTACACCTGATTTCTACACATTTTATTAGACTACAGCTTCACCAGGACAGGAAGTGTAATTGAAGGAGGCAGGGAGGACCCCATATCTGCATGGGCACTGAGAAGCCGCCAACGTCCCAGGCCTTCCTCTTGAACAACTCTGAATGGAATCTTTTGAGTTTTGTTTGCTGAATGTACGTGCACGTCAAAGATTGTGGCCATGGGTTATATAAGATGTTCATTTCCAATTAGCACTGCTTAAAACATGAGCTTCAACTTGGCATGCACAGCGACAGCTGCCGAGCTCTGCTCTGAAAGGTGGGGCAGGTTGGGTGGTGAGTAAGCCTCTTGCTGAGCAGTTGTGTGAACTGTTAGCTGAGGTAACATTTGGAAGCAGCCCTGTTTGTAGACAGATTCATCTCAGATTAACAACACTCTACATGGCATAATAAAAGACACATAAGGACACATTTTCAGAGACCTGATCTGGGAGTGACGCATGCAGGCCCAGAGACTGTTGGGCCATTTTGGCCCTTTGACTCCTCAAGTGACCACTTGGAGAACTGACCGCTTCTGTGTCTCATTTCCCGTCTGTGCCGCCATGGAAACCCCATTTTCTAACTCGATGAAGATTCAGAGATATTGCCTCCTTACTCCAAGACCTGGTATGGTAGGAAGAGCTACTGGGAAAATCAGTTTAATTTACTCATTTTAACCAAATCTAATTAACCAAATTTAATTAACCCATTTGCTGAGGTTAATGAAACCCTTGTTAACTTGAGTCAGGAGGGGGATGAAAAGGAGGGCCTTTTAAGCTCAGATCCCAAATAGTCTCCTTACTTTAGGGAGCCATGGACCTGACAAAGACAGAGCACTGGGTTGGAACTCTGAACCTTTTCCCAGGAAGGCAGTCGAGGGGGCATTCTGCAGGGAGACAGGATGGGAAATGTAGCCAGCACTCTAGTCTCTCCTAAAGTTGTTCAGAGCTCAAAATTGTCATTTAGTCTAAAACACAGGGGATTATAAGAATCAAGGACATATTTTGTAAAACTGCAGCAGGACACTCCAATGCCAAGTGGAAGTGGCCTGGCGTCCACCCACGCTGTCTAGTAGCTGATCTGCTGCTCCGTGTTATCAGAGGGCGTCCTTCCCAGTCAACAGTGTTTGCAAGGCAGCCATAAAGACGCAGAGCGATGGATCTCTTGCCTGGAGTTCAGCATCAGTGTGATGAACTGACAAGCTCACTGGGTGTTTTAGTTGCCAGGTGTCACTGTCATAAAGCTCCCCTTAATCTGGCCTTGGCTGACCCAGTTCAGAGGCTTTGAACACCACTCAGGCTGGTGCCATGCCCTCCTCTGCAGTGATGCTTCCTTAGCTGTTCCTGAGGTCTACTGACCCTGGGGAGACAGCTTCCTAAGCATTTCCGTGACAGGAAGGTGGCTTACTTTTTTTCTGAACATCAAGCTTGTTCCCAGGAGGTGGAGAACGGGGAAGACCTCTGCACACGTGCAGAAGGAAGGCGCTAAATAGGAACCCTCTGCAGTCAGAGAACATCTGCTGGGGAATGGAGGAGGTTGAGAGTTCCGGAGGGCAAGGTTTCAGAAATCCATGGGAGTTTTTTCTTCTTGATTCAAAAGATGGTGTGATCAGCTCAGGGCTGATATGGCCAAGAGAAGAGATTTGGGGATCTCACACATCACTGAATGCAATGGGCTCAAAATCTAAGGTTGAGACAGGAGGGGCTCAAAGTAGCATGAGATGCACTTTTCTCCACTCTTAAAAAGCTATTGCTTCCAATCAAGCTCTCTGTGTCCATGACTTTGAGTTAAAAGAGCAGAAATGCAAAATGAAGCATGTCTGTACTTTAAAGGGATACACTCAGCAAGTCCCCATCTCCTTCAGTCTTTTGAAAGAGGAATGTACCAAGTTGCTAGATGAACAATTTTGTTCTTGATCCACCAAACAGGGAAGAGAAAAGAAACTGAGTGCTAGGGGAGGGATTTCTGCAGACTAGAACGTCAGTGGGAAAACACAGGAACAAGAACTTGGATAGGATTTACCACAAGAGCAGAGCTTTTTCTTTATTATTTTAGTCTTTTTCAAAAGAATTTTCCTGGGGTGCTAGAAAAACTCAATGAAAAGGCATCACGTATTCACTTATGGGAGGAGACAGCACTTTCTTTTTCTACATTAAAAAAAGTATAATAAAAATTGACATTATGAAACAAAATATTTTGAGAGTGTTTTTCTAAAAATTGTCTAGCCTTTTGAAAAGTCCTCTTTTCCTAAAATGTCTCAGGTTTTCTCCATCTCCCTCATCCATTATCCAGATAAATGCCTCTGAATAACTTTTAGCCATAATTCTGGGGCAAAAGTGGTTTAGGTGTACTGGAATTGAAATAATCCTATGTTACTGAATTGATCAAGTGTATTCCTTGTGGAGTCCTCTTTATACTCCCCTTAGAAGATCAGCAAGGCCAAGAATTCATTCATGGAGCAAATATTCATTACCGCTTTTGGGGACACCAAAGAGTACAAGCCATGGATTTTGCAATTAGGGAGCGATTGATTCAGTTAGTGACGTAAGACCAACACACAAAAATAGGGTTGAAGTTGCATGTTGCCAACCACAGGCAAATCAAGTCAGAACTGACACATTTCTGATTCTGATTCCCAAGTTCTCACTTAAGTTCATAATTAAAAGTATATTTCCCCCAGCTTTCCTTTGTGACCTTCCCTTAGATGCCTGAAGAACAATGGGATATGTTACAAAAGACAGGCATTCTGGTCTCAGTGTTGCCCCTAAGTAGCCATGTGTGTTTAGTCAAGTCACAGACTCCGCTGGATTTCAGATTCCTCATCCATAAAATGAGGTAACTAGACTTGTCCAGTGCTCCCTGCACTTCTCCATCCAAGTAGCAGAGCAGAGTGGTTGACAATTGGTGTAGGAGTTTGGAGGTGTCCCAAAAGTGACCCCCTACAAGCAAGAAATGCACTTGAAGTGTTGGAATTTGTCTGTCTGAAGGATTTGTGTTGCTTTTGCATCTTACTTAATAAGACATCTGTGTTTGTTTTAATGCGAATATGATATTTGAGATTTCTTACCATCAGTCAGAGTTGATTTGCCAAGGAGAGCCTGTTTATCCTGGGGCAGAAGAACTGGGTGGTTTTCTGGGGCCATTTCCCTCCTCGGTGACTCCACATTCAGTGTCTGTGCTTCTTAGTTCAGCACACACTCCTATTTCTGGTTCCAACAATGTGAGCAGCCCTCTCACCACAATCTTCAGTGGCTCTCAGGAACTCCTGGTTGTCTGAAAGAGCCCCTGAAGGGGAAACCAGCAACCTAAGCAGAGTCTAGAAAGGGCTGCAGGCATTTATCAGATGGAAACAGGAGGCTGCCCTTCTAGAGATGGGCGGGTGACTCATCAGCCTGGCCTCTGCCTGAAGGAGGTCTGCTTTGGTGTTGAGCCAAGTTTTGATCCTTTGCCTCAAATCTTTTCTGGAAAGAGGTGGGCTATGGATAAATATTTGGATTTCAGAAGCTTTAGGTTAAACCTCTTTGAAAAATGTAATGTTACCTCTTACTCAGATGCAAATCTTTTAAGTACGTCAGCGTGTACCCCCCTTACCTTCAAGTAAACACCATATCTGAGGGCCAATTTCTAGTTTGGTTTTACTTCACACAGTTCTCTGATTACGGCTCCCATCACCTCCTGGATCTGTGGGGTGACTTGAAGCAGATGGGATAGAGGGTGCAAAGGGGGCTGATTCTCACCCAGTCCCTGGGCAGTGATCAGCAAAGGCAGGGAGGTCAGCCAAATTCCTCGTCCGCTGAGGCAGCAAAGGCCTTCTCCCCAGTGGCTTCTCCAGATGGAAAAAGTACTCCAAGCTTCTGACCACTTCCCAGAGGGTGAAGTGAATGGGACAAGAAGGGACTTCTGCTCATCTGAATAACCCAGCCCACACGCATCAGCTGCCTGGTGGCATCTTCAGACACCTTGCACGTAGTGGGTGCACAAGGTTGATTTATCAGATGCACGAATCAGTGCTAGTTCTCCACTGAAGACGAAATGTTGGCAAGTGGCTTATGAAAAAGGATAGATGTCCCATTACAACCCAGGATCTTGGCTCAGGTTCAGTTTCCAATCCTATAGATGCTCAGAGAATAACAGATTTAGATTCATCTATGTTACGGAGTTTGGGCTGACCAAGTGGTTTCAACTTTAGTTGAATCATAGAATCCGGTGGCAAGCTTTCTAAATATACTGATGCCTGGGCCCCCACTCCAGTGTAATTGGCTTAGAAACTCTGGGAAGGGGCCCAGGCATTGGTATTTTTTTTAAAAAAAGGTTTTTTCCAGGTGATTCTGGGGCATGACACTGTGAATGACTCATCTAACCAGGCAGGTGGAGTGGTTTTCCCAGGGCCTCACCAGGCTGGTGGCAGAGCCGGTTTCCCCATCCAGTCCTGAGCTCTTTCCCACACACCACGTCGACCCTCCTTTAGCCCTGTGGCCCGTGGGATAACTTCAACTTTTCCACTGGGAAAAAGGAGCAGTAGTTGACCCACTCACCCCCTGAAAACAAGTGCTTCAGCACCATGGGAATTTTCCTGGTCCTATTTGTGGAAGTGGTCCAACCTTGGATGTTTTTCCAGGAAAGGATATTATGAGCAGGGTCCCTTTGGTGGCTGCCTATAAGCATTATTTGTGAGGCATGGGAAGATTCTAGCCCTAAAATATCCCCTTTGCCTTTAGTTACTTACACTGAAAGGCATCTCCCAGGAATATTTTTGGGGGTTAAGACAGATTAATTATTAGAATATAAATGAGGCTGAGGCTGTCCTCTTTTCTTTCTGCTAGTCTAAATGGAGAACTGGCGGTTTGAGTACCTAGCACAGTGCTTTGCCTTAATAGTTTTACCATATGTATGTGGCAACTACCTCTTTTTAAAATTTAATTTAATTTTTTTTCTTTTATTGACATACAGTTGCTATACAATATTATGTAGGTTATGGGTGCACAATATAGTGATTCACAGTTTTTACAGCTGATACTCTATTTATAGTTATTATAAAACAATTGTCTGTTTTCCCCATGCTGCACAGTATATCCTTGTAGCTCATTTAATAGTTTGCACCTTTTACTCCCCTGCCCCTATATTGCCCTTCCCTACATCCCTCTCCCCACTGGTAACTACTACTTTGTTCTCTCTATCTGTGAGTCTGCTTGTTTTTTGTTATATTCACCAGTTTGTTGTATTTTTTAGATTCCACATATAAGTGATATCATACAATGTTTGTCTTTCCCTGTCTGACTTATTTCACTTAGCATAATGCCTTCCAAGTTGTTGCTGCAAATAGCTGAATAGTATTCTATTGTGTGTGTGTATATATATATGTATATATTTATGTGTGTATATATATGTATATCTTTATGTGTGTGGGTGTATATATATATGTGTGTATATATATATATTATATCTTCTTTATCTATTCATCTATTAATGGACACTTAGGTTGCTTCCATACCTAGGCAATTATAAATAATGCTGTTGCTGTGTGCTGTGAGCATTGGGGTGCATGTATCTTTTCAAATTAGTGTTTTTGTTTTTTTCAGTTATATAGCCAGGACTGGAATTGCTGGGACATATGGTAGTTCTAGTTTTAGGGTAACTACTTCTTATTATACGTTATTATATGTAAGAAAACCATGCTGGGCTTTAGGTACCTTGTCCAATTTAATTATCACCCCACACTTAGAAGGTAGTTATTATTATCCTTGTATTAAGGATATCCATTCTGAGACTCACATTCTAATTCTGATGCTTATAGGTTTCAAACAAACTGGAAGATCCTCTGAGCTTAGACCAATCCTTCTACATTACATATGAGGGAAATGGGGCCTTGACATATGAGGGAGGTAGCATGATTTCTCTGGCAATGTCTAAGATATTTAATTGTTTATCAAAGATTCAAGCCTTATAAAAGTTAGTACAACAGTTTCTTTCAAAATTAGAACAAGAAAGCCTCCAGGTCTCTCGGTTTGGTGTTCAAATCCTGGTCTGAGCATTTTCTGGCTGTAGAAAGGTTATTGAACCTGCAAGAGCCCCACTTTCAGAAGGAAAGAAAGAAATTGGGAGGGAAAGGGAAATGGAGAGGAAAGAGGAGTGTAAGGACGTAGGAAAACCAAGAAAAAGAAGAAAGAAGAGAGGGAGCAAGTGGAGGAGGGGGAGGGAAGCAGGACACTCAGGGCACGACGGGGACAGAGAGGAGACAGATGCTGAGGGGACCTGGCTGTGTTGCCACTGAAGGTTGCAGGACACTCTGGAGTTGCTTTCTAAAGGGCATTTTTTTCTAATGCAAGATCCCAAGCAGAGGGCCAGGACCCACTGTGCGGAGGAGGCGAAGGCTTGAATTAGGGACAAATAGACGGAGGCTGGTACAAGGGAGGGTTTCTACAGACACAGGGCAGAGGAAGAGAGGAATTTGTCCCAGAGAACTTCAGGGACAAGAAAGATGTTGAAAGAAAAAGAAAGTGTTGGGTCAATGAAGGCTCCAAAGGGCTTCTCTACAGGCCTGAATTAAAGACATTGTAAAAGGGAAAGGCATAAAATGGAACATTTTCGACCAGAGGAATGTACTTCTTTGAAGTGTCCGCCTCCCAAAAAAAAGTATGTCGTGGACTCTAGCTTTTGAAGAAAGGAGAGGGAAAAAACTGGTCCAAGTGAATCAAAGGAAGTGATAAATCTGTCTGTGACCCTCTCCTGAAACAAAGCACGTGGAGTTTAATTAATGCACTTAGCTACCTGACCAGAAAAGCCTCATACTGAAGCCCACCTTAGGGGCCTCATCTAATACAGGAGTTCTTGGGAAATGAAAAGCACTTTTAAGTGCTGACGGACAATGACCATGAGCGCTGTTAATTCCATGGAGAAAGAACCAAAAACACATATTCAGTGTATTATAACACCTACGACTGCCCCACTGAAGGCAGTGCCCTCCAAATAAAGAGAGATATCAGTAGTGAAATAAAGAAGAGTAAGCAGGGGATGTTGGAGGTAAAGAGACACAGACAAAGCCAAAAGGATTGTTCTTTAATGTCAGACACTGGACAAGGGTGGGGAGGGAAAGTTTCAGGCAGGAGAAGGGGAGAGAGGATGCGTCAGACATGAGATGTCCATTGTGAGGCTCCGAGAAGAGAAAACTGAAGCCACCCTGAGACTGGGCTATGTGAGAAAGAGGGAATTGTGTCACGCTGAATCAGAAGTGGTTTAATATCTAGAGAAGGGACACTACCCACATGTACAAGCATCAAGCACCAAGTCTTTACTACTGACCTGGGAAAACTGGGAAAGAGGTTGCGAGTGAGCAATAATGGGGAAGCTGGCTATAACTCCTGGATTGGCTTTCTCTCCGTGTCTTTCTCTCTGCTGTCTGTGTTTCTGCTATCTCTGGGGCTACCTCTCTGACTCAAAGTTAGCTGAAATGGCAATAGGCAGTATTCAAAATTTTTTAAAAGCAAAAGTAACCTTGTGAGCAAAGGTGGAAACTTTTTTACATGGAATCGTGTCTTTTTCTTCTTTTTTAACTTAGGAAGATACCTAAGATAATAGATGGATCAGTCAGAGATTTAGAAAACGATGGCCAAACAGATGAATAAAGGGCAGGAGTAGTGATTATTGCATTCAAACACATTTCTTAGGTGGGGAAGGTGTAGCTCGAGAGGTAGAACACATGCTTAGCATGCATGAAGTTCTTGGTTCAATCCCCAGTACCTCCTCTAAAAATAAATAAATAAACCTAATTACCTCCCAACAAAAATTTTTTTAAATATATTTCTTAATTTCTTTCTCTTCATTATTTGGTTTAAGAGCATTGGAGCATTACTGAGGTTTACTCATAAATTGCAGGAGCTTTTTGCACCATTGGGCCCCCCCACAGAAGAAGTTAAGCAGAAACAAAGGAGCATGTCGGAAAGAACATGGGAGTGGGGGTCCAGAGGTCTGGCGCTTTATCTTTGCTCTTCTGGAATATTCAGCCTTGACACGTCTTTGAATTCCAGGTTTCAATATTTTCCATTTGTTTCAGGACTAGGGTATGCTAAAGATCTGATTCTACAAATCTATTTTTCTAAATGAGCCTATCATCAGGAACTTGTTAAACAAACTTGGAGGTCTGACATTTTAATTTTCTCCTCCTATCTGTTTCAAAAAACTGCTTTCCCTTTATTGGCTTATGAATCCAGGAGAAATGGAATTGGTTGCACTTAAACCTTACTTTTGCTAATTTCCTGTCAAGATGCAGTTGAGATTTATGGCTCCTTCTAGGCAGCCCCGACATAGTCGGCTTGGAGGGAAGTAACTTCAGAGGACTCTCCTGTTCCAGTCCTAATAAAACAAGTACAAGGAGCCATCTCTCCCTGGGTAGTTGGTCGCATGTCCATTGGAAGGATGAGATTGGTGGGGCTAAGAGCTGGGTGCCTGTCTACCCCCCATCCCCACCCCATCTCACCAAATATATGACTGGAACAGATTATTTATACTTCTTAAGCCTCAGTTTCCTCATCTACAGAACAAAGATAATAATTGTGCTTCATAGAGTTACATGCATTAAATGCAATAATGCATAAAAAAACACTTAACTGTATGCCTGATCCAGAGTAAAAAACAATAAAAGTAAACTGTTCTTGTAATGTCATTGTCATTAATACAATTACTAGGAACTTTTAACATAATGAGTAGCCTCAAATTAAATTCTGCTCACTGCTCTGGTGGTTTATGACTCACACTTTTTTCCCCTCCCCTTTCTAATTCTCATTGCTGAGTAGTTTTCCCATTAAAAATGTAACAAGCTGGATATCGTTTAATAACAGCTAATGCAGGAGAATTATTTTCTGTCTATTTTTTTATCATTTTAATTTACTCCTCCTACCTTTCGGTTGGGGTCTTCAGGGTTAATTAGGAACAGCTTTATACTTGGATAGTTGGTTAATCACTGAGTAGAATGTTGGAAGAAAGCTACTCAGATGCTTTTCATCTTAACATCCAATTCCCAGGAAACCCTGAAAAAAAAATGTTACTTGTCTAAGGCCACCTACAGTATTAGGTAATTATTAAAGCTGATTGCATATCAGAGCCTAAATATAGTGTTATAGAACCGTACTTCTCTCATGCTCCCCTCACGGTAAATGAATCAGAAGCACTGCCATGTATTTTTGAAGAGTAAATCTTTGTGCTAATTAATTATATCAATATCAACATGTTGATATTGATATAATTAGCACAGTGGATGACACTGATATAATTAGCACAAATATTTACTCTTCAAAAATAAGTGGCAGTGCATATGCATATAATAACCTCAATAATAACACTGAACAGTTATAGCACCACTTTCTCTAAGGAGCCTATAAAATACATACATAGCAAATACCTGAAACTCAGGCTTCATTGAGAGCTTTGAGAGCATTGCTAAGCAAGGTTGAAGGGGTTGCCACAGTCAGGAGAAACCCCATGACTAGATCCTGATGGGGGATCTTCCCCTAAATGGAAATGAATCTCCAAGCAGCTCCCCATCAGCCTAAAACTAAGAGATACATCAAATTACATAAAGGAATTGAAATTGAATAGGACTCCTCTTTCTTTATTCTGATTAATGTTCAGCTAATCTAAACCTACAGTGATATTTGGTTTTAAAGCAAAACAGAATTGGGTAAAAGCAGGGATGTTGGCAAGTAAGACAGAAAATATATTTGGACCACCGTCTCCAGTGTCTGTGACGTAGCGAGGCCATGGCTTACAGTCAGGGAAATCTGTCCCTGGGTCATCTCTCCTTTGTTGGATGATACAGCTTCTATGCCTCTTCATATAACTGTGACAGGAAGAAAGGGTTTGGGAAAAATGTGTGTGGTACCAGGAGAGGAGAAGGTGGGCAGGGTGCCTAATGGTTCCATTGGCACTCTGCAGTCAAGGGCCTATGCGAACCAGCTTTCCCACTGTGTCTGTGATGGGCGATATTAATCTCAACCAATTTCTTATTCCTTTGTTTCTGAGTACAGGCTAATTGAGTTACTCGTTTTCTTACCATAACAACTACATTAACAGCTACCACAGTTTTGAAGTCATGGTAGCACCCACACCCAGAAGCACACACACACACACATATCCACCCTTGCAAATATACAAACAACACACAGAACTCCAAACATAGTTTTGAGTTCAAATTGATTCACAGATAAGCATGGAAGATACAGGCCAAGAGACTTTTCAAATATGTTAAATTTTACAAAACACTGACTCACTGGCAAACATCTGAAAAGTAAGCATGATTTTATGGACTGACAGAAAGGAACATTAGTTATTTTAACCCTCTTTTCCTCTGAGAACTAACTCCTATAATGGAGCACCCCAGATGTTCTGCTTCTTAGGGCCTCTTTGGATATGAAGATTGCACAGCAGGAGGCAACATCTGGGGGAAAAAGAGAGATTGTGAGAGGACTTAGAATATTGGCGTGTGCCTGGTTGTGATCTTGGGTAATGTTTCAGAGATTTTTTTTTTTAAATGCATCCTCTTTTAAAATGTAGATTATTTTACTATGTATGTATATGCATGACTGGGACATTGTGTTATACACCAGAGATTGACACATTGTAACTGACTGTACTTCAATAAAAAATGTAGATTATTTTAAATGTAGATTATCATTTATCATTTCTGGGTGCCGTAGCAGAGAAGTTCATCAATATTTCATCTTGAGTTTTAAATTTTTGAATTTTCAATTTTTCTGTGGATAAGAGTTTCTCTTTCTTGTATTTATGCAGTTTCAGAATTCTACCTATAAACTGACCTTCCTCCTTACCATAAACCATATTGTTTTGCAACTTCTTGTTTGATAAAACTGCTTTGGTCCTTCAATAAAGGGCTTCGTTGTTATCATGGTGAGAAGTAGAAAGTCTCATGAACATCATTACCCAGATCGTGCTTGGTTCACAGGGAACTGAAGTTCAGTCCTAATGCTATGGTTGTCTCATTTCATTTTGACATCATAATTGAGACTAATCTCCACAGATTCCCCCCACCCCCCTGCCCTGCCCCAACCTCTACATTCTTGCTTCCAAGTTTAATCTTCTACTGCAATTTGAACGTAACAACATGAGTGGATGACACACATAGTAATCACTTTGCATTGAAGCTTCATTTCATGACGTTTTGCAAAGCAGGTATCCAAAGGCACACACTGAAATCATTTTGCCAGTGTAATCTTGCCTTTTAATAGCTTCCTAACAGGGTATCCAAAGAAACACTCTGGAAACATTTTGCCCTCCTAATTTCATGTTGTAATGACATTAAAATGTCATAAAGCAATTACCATCCCAAGCACAAAATGATCTTTAGAAGGTACTTTCTCCATAGGCTCATTAACTTCTTTCTAGCTTTAATATCTTGATTGTTTAAAGAAATGTTCAATGCTAATTGAGAGACTTCATTTAAAACTGAATACCATTTATTTAGCACAGCCTCTCTCTCATTCTTCCTGTCTGTCTCTCTCTCTCTCAACCAAATTGCACTAGGCTGACAGAACCCTAGATTTATAGATACACACACACCTTTTGACCTCTCCAGTTAAAATTCTAAGTGGAATTGATCTGGTACAATGCTAAAAACAGCGTAGTGCACGGTTTGCTTTGGGGACAAAGGGAACAGTAGCTACTGAAGATGTCCTTGGTAGCAAGCGCATCCCAAAGTTTCTGCAGTACCCCTAAAATACTAGGCTGGGTCCTTAATATAGGACCTGGAATAAATATGAGACACAGCTGGAGAAGTTCTGCATGTCAACACAACCATCTGACTTCAACTCTCCCTATTTCTGGTTGAGATCTGGCAGGTATATTCCTTCAAATGAAAACTCCAAATCAAGGGAACGAACAATGACAAATTGCCGTTAGCCTCTTCTGTGACACAGGCTGTGATTTGCAGCTGTACTCTCCCGAAACATCTATAGGAGGAGTTTGAGCATATGTTTTTCTGTGAGCCATCTGAAATAAATAAGGAATGGTGAACAACCTCAAAAACCTTTTCTAGCAGAAGCGTTAGAACCAATTTGCTTGCCCCACATGTGCCAGGTAATATTCATATCTTAACCTTTAGCTCTCAGAACACATTCTTATCTGAATAATGGAAGGGTTGGAAATGAGCTCAACTAATTTGGGCAAAACAATGCCAAGGAGTCATGGCCTCTCTACTCAAATCAAGAGATAAGATGGCCTCTGACTTTCACTATAGACTCTCTGTCCAAGGCTAAATAACACAGTGATGTTCTTGCAAAATATTTTTTATTTTCTGTTTTGAGATCCCTCCAAGGTGACCTACAGAGCTCTTAGCAACCAGTTCGATCATTTGCTGATGGTAGAAAGGCAGAATGATTGGTTCAGATGTTTGAAATTAAAGCTAAAACTGGGAGGGGAAATTTGGTTAATAATAAATAGCAAGAAAGATATATGAATAAAAATAAGCACCTTAATGATTTACCATTGCCATGAAACCGATAGGCTGGTGATCCAATCCGATATCCGCAAATTTGTATAATCCTCAGGGTAAAACAATTTAATGGGCTGTCTCTTTTATAGTTACAAAAGGCCTTTCATGTGATCAATTATACATAAGAGTACAATAAATGTAACTTTCTTCATACTAATCACATCTAACTTAAATTCTCTTGTTGGTCTTTGGAATGTATATAGCATTCCCAATAAAGTTTTTAGTTCCGACTCTTACCAAAAGTTAATCTGCCCAGAATTTCCAAATAAATCTTTGGTACGAGGGACTTTTTTTCCACACTAAATGAAATGGTTTGACAATACAGTTTGTTAGGCATGCCACCTCCTACTGTCCTGGCCCCTTCTCTAACACCGACAATCCTGCTGCTTCCATTGGCCACTGGGCAGTGGGGGTTTGGTTTGATTGTTTTTCTTCTGTTTGGTTTTGTTTATATTTTGCTGGAAAGGCAGCCTAGCACTGTGTTAACACTGTCACCTGAGGCTAACAAAACTTGGCTAAGAGATGGAGATTGCCAGCCCTCCCTCTAGCGACAAGTCCCAGGGGGCCCTGAGACCCACCCAGATTCCTGTAAAGCCCAAATTCCCATCTGTTTTATTATATGCTTAATTGGTTTGCTCCTCTATGGAACCAAGTAAAATAAAACCCCTCATCATGTACCACTTAAGTTAGAAGTAAAGGTCAGAGACTCTAAAAAGTTTGTGAAAAATAAGAAATAACTAAATTCCCTAAATTGCCTTAGCCAAACAGTTGAGGCTTGACTTTGACTTAGTTGATTTAATAAATATATTTTTTTAGTCACCGCAGAGTAACAGAAGCTGTTCTAGGTGATGTAGCTACAATCACAAGTAAGAATTAACTGTATTGCTTCAAAGAGTAGAATAAACTTCAAGGCATCCCCCTGTTCCTACACACTATGTATATACAATTCATTTCAGAGTGTGAAGCATCACAGGACATAGAAGATAGGATTGAAGGAAAAAAATAGGGAAAATCAGTGGGCTATTTTCTTCAAGCTTCCAAGAGGAAAATGAAAGATTTCTGAGAAAGGAGATTTCTTAAAGTCCCAGTTAGGGGATTAGTTAATTCCTGGAGGATTGATTTTGGGGCCTCACATCCTGAGAAAGTTATATGTATGTGAAAATTTAGGAAATTCTAGGTCCAATCACTAAAATAAAAGATGGGAGCATGTGTGTGTGTGTGTAATTTGCCAGAGAGTATCTAAGAAAACATATTCTGAAGGCTCACTTGTTGCTGCCCGCTCCATGATTTTGGCCCCTCAAGTGTGGTTTGCCAAAGAAATCAGGCTGCCAGCAAAGTACAGCAAATTGGAAAAATGAACTGGAACATCATAATCTGCTTCAGCTATAGCAAAGAAAAAGACATCTGGTAGACCACTTGGAAGCCAGCCAATGATGAAGACTCCAATTAAAATAAAGAACATGTCCTCAGGAGAGCATCTCTGAGCTCAAGAAGTTATAAGTCCAGTGTGCTACTTGAAAGCCAACTACTAGAGAAAAGTCATTTTCAAATAAAGCAAGACATAGCAAGCAAGCCTTGAATTCTTTCAAGAAACCTCTTCCTACGTGTACCGTCCTGATGACTTAATAGGAGTTGGAGGTACCACTCAATGCTGAAAATAGGGTATCACTGAAAATAGGAAATGAAGCTACTGGTTTGCCCATAATGTTTCTGGGGAAACTCAAATATTAGCACAAACTATAGAGAGTGCCACAGTGTAGCTGAGAGTATGCTGGACCAGGAGTTGGCAGACTTGGGTTCCAGTGCCAACCCCGCCACTTTTGACCTGTGAACCTCAGGCAAGAGACTTCATCCTTGTGAGTCTCTGTTTCCCAGCTGAAAAATAAGGATAATAAAACCTACTTCACAGAAATAAGGGAAGGAGTACATAATATAGTCCATGGAAAGACACTTAATACAATGCCTGGCGTATAGTATGGCTACCGTATGCTAGCTAAAGAGAATAGACCAGATAGAAAAGAAAAATCATCTTTGCTGAGACTCAGTATTACTTTTCATATTAGAGAAATGGAATCCAATATAAACAGCATTGATGAAATAAACACCCTGACCCACAAGATAATGTTGTGTTTTCCTGAAGGAAGAATCACGTGGCTATGAAAGATATAAAACAGTTTTGTAGAGTCCCAGGAATAGGCTCAAGGATTGAACATAAAAACAACTGGACACCCAGGCATCAAATCTCCACTTAGGAAAAGGAGTCAGTGGTCAGTGTTTGCCAGGTAATGAGGGCTCTGTAAACTGAAGTTGCACAGAAATTCTCAATAGATCAGTTATCAGTCTACTTACTAGTTTCTTAGTATATCAATAGCTGAGCATTTTTGTTAATTAGTATTCTGGATATCAAATTTCTAACAAGAACATTTCTATGCTGTAATTTTTCTCAGAAAGGCAGGAGAACCATGAAATCAAACACCTTGGCAAATTCAAGAGAACTAGCACAGATTATGTATGCCCCTAACCCTTGAGAAGGTAATTCTTAAATGACCATGAATTAATACCTTAGAAGGAATTTGTTCATTGGGTCTTTCTTATTTGTTAAGCCAAACAAAACTCAGCACTGCTGAACCTTTTGTATTACTTTATTATAGTATTTATAATTAATCTGTATTAATTATAAAGAGACTGGCACATTTTATATATATGGATGAATGAATGTGCCTCAAAAAGTTCTCTAAGAACAGTACCTTGTGGGAAAGGACATACAAGCAGTAAGAGCACCAGCAGGGACCCGTTAGAACTGGGGAAGGAGAGAAGAGGTTTAACAAAGGGTAGGTTATAGATACAAGACTCGCCTTATACCTCAGAATTCATCTGAAAGGAGTTGGTCCTTACTCACCTTCCTAATTCCAGGCAATTGCTTTGTTGGGCTAGTGACCCTAGGAAAGCTAACATTCACAGAGTTCATTGATGGATGAACTCTGAAATGAAGAAAGGCAAATGATGACTCCGCAAAACAAATGACTGCAGATTACAATAGAAGTTCCTCTCTGTTGCTAACAGAAATGGCCGAACCCCCTGCAGATGTGGAGGAACAATTCTCTCTCTCCCTCTCTCTCTCTCTCTCTCTCTCTGAGTCTCAGGGATCTGCAAATCTTTCAGGCCTTGACAAGTGTGAGTAGGTTTTCTGGAAGTCAAAGATATATGGATTCCAGGAGAAGCTGAGTCTGTGCCAGAGAACTGGGCCTTTACAGAGAGAATATTTTCAAAAATGGAGGGAAAGACGAAATCCAAACCAAAGCAAGAATAAACAGCACAGAAAAAAAAAATGGAAGAAGCAAACTTTTGGCCAGCTTGGAAACTCTTTTGAATATGGTTGTGAAGAAGAAGATGAGGGGAAAAGAAGTACAGAATCCTTATTCTTTAAGACTTTTGTCATCTTTATCTTTTGATTTTTTTAATGGAGAAGGCACAGATAATAAGTGAGTCTGTATCTCCAGATTAAATATTCACATTTGAACTGATTTCCTCCTAAATGGTCTGCCATTCATCTTCAGTTCAAGGAAGCCATGTGTGCAGATGCCTTTTCCACAAGAAGGGAAATCAAAAGAGGCAACACAGACATCATCTTCCTCACTGCCTTAGCCTTTAATAGCTAAGGATCACAAAAACCCACACCCTTCACGTTGGCCAGATACTGATCCCTTTTCCTGGAATGTTCACGAGAAGAAGAGGTGAAGATTTTCTAAGGTATCTCATTATCGTACCACTTGGGGTACGGCCCTGAAAGTGAAAACCTAAAGCCACCTCACCCAGCAGACACATTGAAATCATCTTCAGAAAATCTTGAGGGCATGAGAAAATTTTCACCAGTGAATTTTCTTTTTCCATGCACTGTATTTTGCCTTATGACCACACCACCTGCATCATTGGATAATGGAAAGGAGTCACATAATCCTGGGATCTAATCCTGGCTTTGCAGTTTACTACCTGCCTCCCCTTAGACAGATTAGTTACATGCTCCAAGACTCTGCTCAATCTTCTGCAAGAACAGAGATTGTTTCCTCTCTCAAGGATCACTGGGAGAATTGATGAGTAAGTCTATGTGGAAGCACCTGGTGAAAACTTAATAAACATGTTTCGTTTAGGTTCTTTTTCCAGAGTCAAACTGCTCACCCAGGTGGACCTCAGACCTGGCCTCTTTTTCACATTTCTCTTCTGGCCAGTCTGGTCAAGAGATTATTGGACAGAGGTCAACTAGCCCATGATGCTTGACTCCATGTCATTTTCTGGTATTAGGAAGTTTGTGAGCCCCCAGACTGTCAGCTGAGTAAAGCAGACGTACAAAATCCATTGTCACCATGATTTTGGAATTGTCTTGGCTCCTGGAAATAGCAGTCATAACAATAATAATAATACCCCACTACTTTGAATAGCTTAATGACTTAGATGCTTGCTCAGAACTTTATGTAACAATTATAACTTCAATGAGTTATTGCTTTTGAGCACTTGTTCTGTGTCATTGTGTTAAATGTCTTTTCTAAAAATAATCATATAAATGATAATAGCAAAAAATTCATTGGGCACTTAAAATCTGTCCACTTTTACTTGTGTTTGTCCCATTTGGTCTTCCCACTGGAATAGGAGATTGCAGCTCAGCTAGGAAGGTGACCTGCTTATGGCTACACAGCTCCTGTGCAAAGCTGGGATTCCAATTTAAGTCTAATTCCAAAGGGTGTGCTTTTAACCACTCACTATACTTTACTGCTTTCATGAGAAATCAGTTTTCAGGGGTATTATTTGGGAACATGGAATGTTCCTGCAGCTGTAGAATGACTCTGGAGATAAAGGGCTGTCTGAGGTCAGACAGTGCCCATGTTGGCCCATTCAGAATTTGGGAGTCTGAATTCTACCTGCCCTCTAATGTGCACCCCCAAAACAAGCCTCTTAATGATGAAGTGATTACAGTTTGAGGGTGTTTGTGTCCCTTGATCCAACCCAGAATTAGAAATCCTGGACTAGTTTGAGGTAAACACTCATTTCTACCTCCCCGTCTCAACCAGTTAACCTACAGTGGGACCAGGGTACGTGCTGGGAGGACTTGATTTAGGGAGTAACTTCAGTGATGGCAGAGGTGCAATCACTTATTCTTTTAATTTCCAGGAGCTGGAGTAGATCTCCCTTTCTCAAAATACCTCTCCACTGAGTAAATTCCACAAGGCAATTGGTCCTGGAAGAGAGAACTTAATCCATAGCAAGATGGAAATGACTGATGTGTTTCTATACTGGAGATTTCTATATTGGGAAGGAGAAGGGACTTTTGTGCCTGAAGATGGAAAGATGAAAGGATGCACTTAGAGGAGGCCAGAGGTGCCCCCCAAAATACATCTCTTATAGTCCAGTCAAAGACAGAGCCTGCCCTAACTGCTGTTAGAGCAGCAGCCTGCAATGGCTGAGAGCTGTTTGGATGAGGAATGTGGCTGAGCTGTGGGAGGTGTGAAAGGGAAGCCAGTAGTGTAGTTAGCAGCTGAGAATCTGGGCTAAGGTCAGACAGGCTTTGAATCTCACTGTGCTACTTCCAAGCTGTGTGTGACCACTAGGCAAGTGTTTCCCATCACTGAACCTGTCTCTTTCTCCATAAAATGGAGATAAAGCTAATCCCTCCTGTCCTCTTAGGTCTGTTATATTGATTAAACGAAAAAAAAATGCATAAAAAGCATTTCCTATAATGGCTGGCAAATAGTTGGTGCTTCATAAGTGTTACTAATAATAATGCTACTTAATATCATCAACTTTCCCTAATTCAGATTGAGTAGGAAGATCATCTTCATGGATTTGGAAATCTGATCAATGTCCAGTGACTGAGACCAAGGACGACTGAGGGACAAAGGGGAGAAGGATGTGTGTGGGTACCATTAGCCATGGGGCTCTCTTGCCCGTGGGTTTTCACAGGCGCTTTTCAGAGCAGCCAAGAGTCCACACACCTCATTTTCAGGAAGGTTCTTAAAGGAGAGCACAAAGACCTTACCATTTCCACTGGGAATTCAGTCCTAAGGATTGTCATCCCCCATTTGGAACCAGAAAGTTTCTGGCAAGAGCCCGAGTGTCCACAGCCAGCCCTCCTGTGCTCTGTCCAGAGCCAGCCCCAGAACTGCTTGCTCAGGCAAGTCAGCTGTCTGTCAGGGAAGCTCACGCTTGCCTTGTCCCCAGGTCCTAAGAAACAACTAGATGCTTAAGAGGATGTGTTACAACTCAGTGCCTTTTCATCTCCCATAATACCATTTCTGCAAAAGTTGTCCAGCCTCAGGATGATCTTTTCACCAACCTTGATTCCTGCGGATTGAAGCCTTCCTGTGACACATCCCAAGCAAGCTAGAAGTCAAGTGGCATCTCCTGTACAAATTGCCCGGAATGCCAGGGATGACGGCAATCCCATGCCTGAGACCATTAGCTCTCTTAACCGTGGTGATGGAAACCAGGTAGCTGTCTGCTTTCAGTCACACATGGCTCTTGTTCAGAGAGCACAGTGCCAGACAGCTGTGCAGAACCTTTTAGAAAAAGGAAGAAATCACTTTGAAGGAATGAGTAGTACTGCAAAGCTGTGGAGCCTGGAATCACAGGGAGTTTTCTCATAAAACCAAGAAATACAGCCCCATCCTCCAGGGAGGAGGGCAGCTGGTGACCTGCTTTAGTGCTGTGCCTTTGAGCACAGTCAGTTGCCATTAACTTCAGCGGCTCTTCCTGGCTGACCCTTTGCATGTGTTATTTATTTATTTATTTTTAATTTTTTAAATTGAAGTGTAGTTGACTTGCAATGTTGTGTTAGTTTCTGGTGTACAGCATAGTGATTCAGTTTTATATATATATTCTTTTTCATTATAGTTTATTACAAGCTATTAAGTATAGTTCCCTGTGCTATATAGTAGGACCTTGCTGTTCATCTATTTGTGTATAGTAGTTTGTATCTGTTAATCCTAAACTCCTAATTTTCCCTCTCTCCTCATTCTCCTTTGGTAACTATAAATTTGTTTTCTACATTTATGAGTCTGTTTCCATTTTGTAAATAAGTTCATTTGTGTCTTTTTTTATATTCCATATATACATGATATTATATGATAAATTATCTTTCCCTGACTTACATCACTTAATCCAGTAATCTCTAGGTCAATCCATGTTGCTGCAAATGGCATTATTTCATCCTTTTTTATGGCTGAGTAATATTCCTGTGTGTGTGTGTGTGTGTGTGTGTGTGTGTGTGTGTGTGTGTGTGTGTGTGTGTGTGTGTGTCTTAAGCCAGTTGTCTGTTGTTGGGCACTTGGGTTATTTCCATGTCTTGGCTATTGTAAATAGTGCTACTATGAACATTGGGGTGCATGTGTCTTTTTGAATTAGATTTTTCTCCAGATATATGTTCAGGAGTGGGATTGCTGGATCATATGGTAACTCTATTTTTAGTTTTTTAAGCGATTACATGTTGCATCTCCAAGCAGCTTCCTGGTTAACATAGGGAGCTCACAGTGTATATCTGGTGGAGAAGTGATTTAAGACTGAAGTGCTAGTTCTTCTTTCTCTCCACTGTTCCCCCATTGCTAATGTACTTGATGCTTTCTGTTGCGTTAGCCAGCATTACTTCCTACAAATCTAAGGAGTAGGAAAGAGGAGGCATCCAGGAGAGAACCATTTTGTCAATCTAATGTTTAGTGTGGGCAGGACTATGGTCTAACCTGTTCATCACTGTGTGTTCAGACTGCTGAGATCAGAGTAAAAGCTAAATGCAAATTTATAATGAACTAGGGACTCTGAAGACTTATAAGCTGAATGGGGGAGCTACCAAAAGGTACCAGGACACATCCCCTCTTTTTATAGACCAACACTCCATCTTCAAGTGTGGATCACCCTCAGTCACCATCCGTAACAGTTAAACTTTGCTTCAATTTGCTGGGTAACGAAGATTAAAATTATAGCAAAATGATATTGTGATTTATAATAAGAAATATAAATTTGATCTTCATTCCCCTTCCAGGCATAGAGTCCCTAAAACCCTTGGATTTTCCTGAGTGATGAGAGCCTAAAGATTTCTTTTGTTATGCTAATGAGGTGACATTTGGACACCTAGGTAACCTAAGGATGGGGGCTGGTCACCAGGGGAACCAACTATGTGATTAGAGGGTTGGAACTTTGCAACCCTGAGGAGGAGGGAGGGGTTGGAGATTGAGTTCAGTCACCAATGACCAGTGATTTAATCAATGGTGCCAGTGGGATGAAGCTTCCATAAAAAACCCCAAAGTGACAAGACATGGAAAGCTTCTGGGTTGGTGAAGGCGCGAGGATTCAGGAAGAGTAGGGCGTTCAGAGAGCATGGAAGATCTGTGCCCCTTCCCAGTACCTTACCCAGTGTATTTCTTCCACCTGGTTGTTCCTTTTATATTAAACCAGTAATTGAGTAAGTAAAATGTTTCTAGCAAATTAATCAAAACCAAGGAGGGGGGTCATGGGAACCTCAGATCTCTAACCCATTGATCAGAAGCCCAAGCAGAAATCTGGACTTGCCATTGGTGTCTAATTCAGGAGAGGGGGCAGTCTTGTGAGACTGAGCCCTTCATCTGCGGTATCTGACACTACCTCCAGGGAGATAGTGTCCGAACTGAGTTGAATTGTAGGACACCCAGCTGGTGTCAGAGAATTGCTTGGCGGTATGGGGGGAAAATCATACTGAAACTGGTGTCATAATCAGAATACTTTCTATTTTGCTGAACGAATGCTGTGCTCTCTCTCCAATGTTTGTTATTAGTACCCCCGAAAATGGCCTTTGAAAGTTAGCCACCTTATGACTAGAGGTCTCTTCTTTCTCTGATTATCACAAAAAAAAAGCCTCCATGAATATCACCAGCCCCCTTTCCTTCACTTAAGAGTAAGAGAATACCCCATTTCTATTGACCAGAAGACAGTTCTTGGAATGAGTCTTGGTGTATATAAGAAAGCCTAAAATTGGTGAGTGAAAGAACATATTAAGGTTGCCCAGTGTCTTAGATTGGGTTCCCCTGATGTAAACCCTGAGGTGGAGATTTGCATACAATTGATATATTCAGGAAGTGCTCCCAGGGAATCTGTAAGGACATGGGGGAATAGGTTAGGGAAGGTGAGGAAACCAAGCAATGTGTGGTCTCAGCTGAAAAGTCCTGCAGGTGAGGACTTTATCCTGATATCTCCAGGAAATTCTGGAGGCTACCTCATGCCTCAGAATAGTCCTGCTCTAACACAAGGACTTTGTACTTCTGTCCCCAACAGTCATTGGTTAAGTGATGCCCTAGGGAGGATGCCAATCCCTTCAATCTTTGGTGAAATGGGCAAAGCAGGCTCCAGTAGCCTGTAGATCCCCTAATTAGAATGACAGGTGTGCTGTGTGAGCGGGGAGGGTGGGTGTGAGGCACTCAGAACAGGATCCAAGGGATCTGTGTGGAGTTCCATGTTATCCATGGCACCCAGCTTCTGGTTAATGAGCACGGCTCTCCTAAGGTCCTGCAACACAGCTCTGAGAAAATAACAAAGGACTTTCAAAAAGTCTGCTTCTATAGTCTTATTTTCTATCGCATAAATTATGTAAATACTTTAAGGAGCCCAGTAGGAATCATGTAAGTAAAATGTTTTGAGGGCCCCAGCTCAAAATTCCCCCCTACTCTTTGCCTAACCCATTGGCTGAAATCCAACTATTAGATATTTCTTTGTTTTATGGCATCTCCTATTAAAATATTTTGCCTGGAAGGAGCAACCCACTAATATCATCACAGCCATTGCCCCTGTCGTGAAGTGTAATTGATCAGACCCGCTAGACAGTCCCCTTTAAAGAGAACAGGCTTTGACATGCTTAGGCATGACACTGGGATTGTACAGTGGAGAACTGAAGGTCAGGAAGGTTCCCCGGGTTGGGTGCTATCTGCAAGGCAGCCACTGAAGAAGAGGGCAGGACAAAGGGGATGTGGAAGGGAAAGGATTTGGGGAGGGGGCAAGCGGAGCATGAGATGACAGGTGTCAGAGAGAGAGCACTTTTCCAAATAGTTTCAGGCCAGTCTTTTGGGGGAAGCTTATCCCATATTTCTGGCCATCCAATTGCTTGGAGGGAATGTACAGTCTTCACAGAAAGAACTGGCAAGATAGCTCCAACCTTCCCCCACATTTCTTCAGGAATTCTACTCTCAGCCTCCAGATTCAGTTAGTTGCCTACTCAGTACACATTCTCCACTTCCTACTTAGTAGAAGAACCTTGATTTTGTTGGTTGTGTCCATATACCCAGGAAAATATTTTCACCTCCTTTGACCTTCTTGCAGCTAGGGGTAGCTAGCCACTTGATTTGGTTCTATCTGCCCAGATGTGTGTGGCAATCACTGGGTGGAATCTTCTTATAGAGGGAAAACTCAACTGACAAGTATCTTTTTGGCTTTCAAATTTGCTATTTCCCCTTTTCCTTCCCGGAACATAGAAGTGATGGCTGGAGGGGGAGCAGCCCTCTTGTGCCCGTGGAGATAAAAACACGAACTCAGGAGGATGGAGCAGCAAGGTGAGAGGCACTCTGGCCCTCCCAGAGGCTAGGATGAGAGAAGGAACTACATATTTCCACTTCAGTTCTCTCTGGGTTCCCCCTCTCTCTTGAAGTGCCTGTCTTCAGGATACACACATTTTCTATTTCTCTTTTCACTGTGCTCACTATGCAGGTGTTGCCCATGTTGGCGGTAAAGGGGTGTATGTAGTCTGCAGCTTGAGTGGGTGAGTTCAGCTCAGAGGGGAAAATACGAGGAAGCCCAATTGTTACCACACATCCAAGTGCTCTGTAATCTCAAAAACAGCCTTTTCAGAGACAAAGCTGATATGTTGTTCCCATCTGCTTAACTTCTGTGCTTGCTTCTTAATCAGTCTAGAATTTGGAGAAAATTCCCATTAAAAGGTGCTCTGGCCCCCTGACACTGCAGGACTGTTTTGCTGACTGGCAAATTTGCTGAGGTAGCTTTGTGAGCCTGTGTCTCAGTGGTCCAGATCCCATGTAGCCAGGGAGAGAGGAATAGAGAGTGAATAAGAGGCTTAGGTCAGGGACCCCCCACCCCACACCACACACACACGTGCTGGAAGCACACAGAAGGCTCTCACACAAGAATTCTCTTATCCAACAGCCCAAGAGATTTATCTCCCCGTATACGAAGCCCGTCCACTTACTGATGAGTGTCTGTACTGAGCAAGCACTTCCTCATTCAGTTACATCCCCTTTACTAGATGTAAGTTCCAGGAAGGCAGGTCCTGGTCTGTCTCTTGGCCATTGTGTATCCAGAGGCTAGACTGGAGCCTGATTCAGAGTAAGTGCTCAATAGATTCTTTTTTATATTTGTTAAATTAATGAATGAATGACATCACCTCAAATTAAGCTGAATTATTTAGCCAGTCTCTATCTAAGTGAAAACTCATTTTGAATGATTTTCTCTACTTCTCAGTCAACTCAGCACTATTCTTTAATGATTCAGTCTCTTCAAAGTACCTTCTAATGGGTTTGGTTATTTTATTTATTCTGTTTTGTTCAATCACAGATAAATTTGCATTCGATTGGCCCTAAATGGTTGGCAAAGACCCATTCTTGGCTAAGACCCATTTAACCATGACAAGATAGGCTGAATTTGGACATGTTTCCACAGAAGCAAAAAGGTTTCCCACATGGAGTCAATTATTCATTTGTGAGTGGACTATTGAATATTATCTATATGTTGGAATTTCATTCTTTCTCCAGCTTTCCAGCATTTGAGCCTTTCTTCCAATAAATGGTTGGAAGGGTGAAGGATTATGAATCAGTTCACTTTGCCAAGTAAAGGTAGATGCCTTATTCTGAACTCCTGTCTCATTGAACTCTGAATTCCACTTTCTCCTGCTTCTGTGCCTACTCTGGGCTGTTCTTTCTGATGGAAACGCTGTCCTCTTGCTTATCAACTTGTACAAATCCTGTGCAGCCCCAGTCCAAGGGCTGTTTTCTCCATGAAAACATTCTGTAGACAGATTTATCTGCTCTCTGTCTCTCTGCCCCCAAAGGCACCAGCTTTGAATGCCTCTTAGCACTTACCACGTATTTTTTAAAATTGAAGTATAGTTAGTCACAATGTGTCAATTTCTGGTGTACAGCGTAATGTCTCAGTCATACATATATTCATTTTCATATTCTTTTTCATTATAGGCTACTATGAGATACTGTATATAGTTCCCTGTACTATATAGAAGAAACTTGTTGTTTATCTATTTTATATATACTAATTAATATTTGCAAATATTGAACTCCCAATTTATCCTGTCCCACTCCCTTTACTCCAGTAACCATAAGATTGTTTACTATGTCTGTGAGTCTTTCTGTTTTGTAAATAAGTTCATTAGTGTCTTCTTTTTCCTTTTTTTAGATTCCACATATGAGTGATATCATATGGTATTTTTATTTCTCTTTCTAGCTTGCTTCATTCAGAATGACAATCTCCAGATCCATCCACGTTGCTGAAAATGCCATTATTTTATTCTTTTTTATGGCTGAGTAGTATTTCATTGCATAGATATAACACAACTTCTTTATACAGTCATCTGTCAATGGACATTTAAGTTGTTTCTATGTCTTGGGTATTGTAAATAGTGCTGCTATGAACATTGGGGCACATGTATCTTTTCAAATTAGAATTCCCTCTGGATATATGCCCGGGAAGTTCATCATGACTGAGCACGTAGACTCTGGTCCAGACTCCCTGGGTTCAAATCCTGTCTCTCCTACTTAATGGCTGTATGATCTCAGGCAAATTATTTTATTTCTCTCTGCTTCAGTTTTTCATCTGATTTTTTAAAAAGAATAATAGTAGTACCAACCTAAGAATTGTTAGCATTTAATGAGTTAATAGATGGAAAAAACTTAAAATAATGTCCAGCATGTAATTAATGATCGATAATTACTAGCTTTTCTAAAAATTATTATTCTTTTATGTGTGTTTGCCTTACCAATTAGATGATTGTCTCCCAAAGTGCTTGATCTGTGAATCTGGCATCTTCCTACTTCCAAATCCAAGCACAGTATTTGGACAGTTGAAATTCTATAAATGCTGATCAATGAATGGAAGACAGCCATTGACTCTGATGATGAAAGTGTGATGTGGGCATTGTCTGTCAGTGAGTTGGATCTCTTGGAAAACTCAAAAGGGCTGTATTCTATAACTGCATAGGTGAACATGGTAAAATGATCTGCTCCAGACCAGTCCATCTGGAAAGACCCAGAGTTTTGAAGTTGGACTAGAGTCATATCCAGGGACTCTGCTTCTGGGCTGACCCAGGCTCCAATCCTCATTCATGAAATGCTGAACTCCAGAGGCACTCCCTGGTAACAAGAGGGATGACTTCATCAGGTGCCCCACTGGCGTTGACAGTAATGCTCACTGCGCTCACCAAGGCAGTTAAAGTATGCGCACAATCCAGGCTGGTGTTCAGAGGCACTGGGGTGGGGGCTCGTCTCTGCCTGCGCTAGTGCTAGCCTTCAAAGTAAGTGGAGGAGTTGACATTTCATAGGCTAGTTCCCTCCTCCCTGTGGCCGATCTCCTCTCTCCCCTTCTTCACTGCCTGTAGAATACTCCGTTATGGTACTGAATCTCTAGTTGCCGTTATCAAAATATACATAATTTTCTGCCCCTCATGTCTACAGCAGGTATAAAAAATTATAAATACTTACACCTTTGTTCCGCCCCAATATGGGAACTCGGGGGTTCAGGCCCTGAGGGAAGGGCTGGTTAACATAGGGTCTGAGTGCAGGTTGTTGAGTGGCAGAGGAGACAGTTAAGACTGGGGACCTGTTTCTTACCTTCTCACCTAGCATTAGAGGCAGACAAAAAAGAACTATAATTTCCTTTTCAGGTAGTGGTATGTTCAGCCCAAGACATGGGATTGGCCCAAGACATGTGGGAAGAGTGAGTGTGTGTCTGTTATGACCTTTGAGAACATTGCCTTTTTCCTCTTGCCTCTCTGATACTTAGTCCATCTCCATGAGCAGAAATAATACACTGGCCCTGGAATCATGAAAGGCACAAGGAGCAGACTAGAAATGTACCTAAGGCAAGCTGAGATCAGCAGGATCCTGTCAGCAGTCTGATTCACACCAGGGCGCAGAGCTCGGGCACCAGCCTAGCTCACCTGAGTAGCAGCCAAAACCTAAACTCACTGCCTTAATCAGAACCACCCAAAATGACTGCAGATAAATGAGCCAGAGAAATAACTGCTTACTGTCACAGCCACTGAGATGTTGTGGTTGTTTTTACATAGCTCTCTTAGACTGATACATGAGTAATTAAGAAAGAGTAGGAAAGGCTGAAACAGCTAATTTTACCTTCCTTACACTTAAAAAAAAAACATTTTATGCAATATTTTATTTTTTCTGTAAGACAATTTGGAGAAGTTTAATTATTTCATTGAAGCAAATTTTTAAAATTTATCATCATGTTCAGTAGGGCTTGACAATAATAAATAATATATAATACTGATTTTTCTATACATTTCTTTTTTAATTTTTTTATATGGTTTTAAAGGTTACATTCCATTTACAGCTATGAGAAAATATTGGCTATATCCTTCATTGTTGTACAGTACATCCTTGTAGCCTGTCTTATACCTAGTTCCTTCCTTTTACTTATACTGGGCTGTCCCAAGCTAAGCCAGAAAGGCCTGTGGCCCATGGGTTCTAGGACAAGGGCAATTGCAGCCTGTTTCTGTTGGTGACACATATGAGACTTAGAGGAAACTTGTGAAATTCCTTATGTATATTTTCCCACAGAGAGGAGGGGAAAGGTAGGAGAATCCCTTCTAATGATAAGTGGCATTTGAGATGTCTCAACCAAGTATGATCCATGCGAGTTGGAAGGGATACCTTTTGGTTGGAGTCCTGAAGGGGGAATTGATTGCTTCAAGCATTCTAGTAAAGCCCTGGTTCTTTTTCAGGGACCATGTGGTGGAGTGAAAGGTATATATCTGAAGAACTGGAATCAATACAATTTGGTTGAAATCTTGCCTTTATCAGGCATGACCACCACTGAGTTATTTATCCAGACTCAATTTTCTTTCCAGCAAATTAGGAGTAGCGATATCAACCTTGCACAATAATTTTGAGGTATCAGTGAGTTAAGGTAGGCAGAGTCCCTGGTTCATTGTAGATGCTCATTTTCATAGGGGAAAATGAAAAATTTGATTTCATTTTCCCCTTTCCTACATCAAAAGAGTATAATTGATCTGATGACACAGAAACACGTACGTTAAGTCAGTGGTTTCTGTTTTAGATTTAGAGGTAGTCGTAGTAGAACACATCCAGTTTTCCCAACAGTGGAACAACCCTGCTCCATTTCAGATGGCTTTAACTGGAAAATGACTAATATTCCTTCCTGCCTCATTTTGAGTAGTGTGGTGGGAGGGGAGGGCCTCAGGGAGGTTGGCAGGAGAGTCCCAAGCTTCCCAAGCATACAGAGGGTTTTGCCAAGGCCATGCACACTATTATTAAGATTAACAGTTTTCACATGGAGTCAGCCTTTTCAACTAACTCAAGTCAGACTGACTGGTAATGAAGTTCATGAGATGCCATTTCCTGCCAAACAGTAAGATGTGGAATTTGTTAAATTAAGCCATGTGATGGGTCTGAAATGTATTAACTTAATCCATAATGAATGTCATTCCATCCCTTTTAACATGCTTCCCCAATTAAGCTATTTAGGCCTCAGATATCTAAAGAAATTGAGCTGTCTTACTTGTCGCCAATTGGTTAATTCCTTGATGATGGATAAAAGCTACTAACTGCTTTTGTTTTTAAATCTATGTTTTCTTCAGTAATAGCAATCTTTTAATCAGCTGTTATGAAGAAAATGCTTAATACTCCATAAGCAAATGCCCAAGGAAATCAAACGATTAGGAAGATGAGTACAAGGAGGCTCTGTTCAGCCTGCCTGAGCACTCCAACAGGACCCAGTGTGGCCACCATGACAGTCAGCGTGCCGCACGAAGAACACAGGGGTCGTTTTTCTTTTTAGCTCTATACTGGACACACAGTAGATGTACAGTGTTTATCAGGCTGAACTCAACTGAATTCTGGAGGACTCTTAAGGTTTCTGACAAGTGTCTCTCTATAAGACAAGCATTTCCAAATTTCAGGATGCCCTTCCCGTCCCTCAGGGCATGTGGTAGAAGTTCTCAATGGGAGTGATTTGCCTCTACTGAGCCCATATCTATGGGGAGTGGGGACAACCCCTAGGTAGGCAAGCAACCTCCACATGTCAACCTCCACCTAAGACTACCCCAGACGTAGCCACCAAAGTGGGTATGATGTGTAACTGATGGCCAAGTTTCCTGGACAATCACTGTGCATTTGTTCACAAGCACCTGGTGCAATCTTGCACTGTGCAGACTATTGACAGATAGTCAGGTGCAACATTTCAGTTTGTAAACCTCCCTTTAAATGATAGAGCATACCAATTTGGTGGGAGCCTTTAGACAAAAAGCTCCAGTGTGAAATCAATTCTCTGTGATAAGGAAATAATATTTCTTTTGTTTTGTTATCTTTGGGGCCCACTTGATATTTCAAGACATGATATATCACCAAAGTGCTTTATTATAGAAGGAGCCTGGTGGGGACCTGTGGTGGTTTAGATCAGGGTTTGACAGCTATATAGCCTGTCGGCCAAATCTGGCCTGCTATCTGTCTTTGTAAATAAAGTTTTATTGTAACACAGTCATGCCTATTCATTTATGTATTGCCTATGGCTGCTTTTGGGTTACAATGACAGCGTTAAATGGTTATGACAGAGACCACATTATTTTACAAAGCCTAAAATATTTACTATCTGACCCTTGACAGACAAGATTTACTAACCTCTGATTTTGACTTTTCAAATATAGTCACTCTCTTCTTGTCTTATCTCTAGTAAGACTCTACTTTCACCCAGCCCATGAGGCTGGCTTATCATATCACAGTGGGCAGAGGCCATGGCTGTGCCCCTTGATTTGGGGTCACAGTAGAGCCAACTTGAGGTTTCTGTCCACTAGCTAGTCAGTTAAATATGAATCTAGGTGTAGCTGTGGATGGACTTTGCAGATGGAATTAAAATTACAGATCTTAAATGAAGGAAAGAACCCTAGATGATCCCGTGAGCCCAATTTTTACCACAAGAGCCCTTAAAAATGGAGAAATTTGTCTGACTGGAGTCTGTCCAGGAGATGTCGAAGAAGAGGAAGGCAGAAGAAATGCAGCCCAATGGGAGGTGGTAGACATTCAAAGTGTGAGGAGGACTGATGTGCCCCTACTGGCTTTGACCACGGAGGGAGAAAGCATGAGAAGGAATACAGGCAGCCTCTAGGAGCAAAGGTGGGCCCCTGCCTGACAGTCGGAAGAAAAACAAGGACCTCAGTCCTGCCTGATGTCGTGATTCAGTGACATTTTTGAGGGTCTTGGGATGGAGTTCCTTCTACTAATAGCTACCTTAACTTTCGTTCGATCTTGCAACCTGTGTTGATCAATGGGATGTCATCAGAAGTGTCACAAATGGAGAGTGAAATTTCCTTATGTGGTGATTCTTACTCTCATGTGCTTCTGAAATTGCTGTAAGAGAAAGCCCTGGCTAGCCCACTGACCCGAGGAAGTTGAAAGACATATAAAGCAGACTAGGACCCAAACTGAAGCTTGAAGCGAAGCCCAAGTGAGACCAGCTTGGATCAACCAACTTCCAGCTGATCCAGAGACACCTCAAGGTTGTTCTAATCCACTGGACTTTAGAGGGTGTGTTATAACATAACTATGGCAAAAGCTAATGATGCAGGGATATCCCTCCTTCTCCCAAGAATTCCGTCATGAACACCAGTGGCAAGTCCTATATTCCCTGTTCTTTTTAATATGCTTTCCAATTAGTCACGTAGCTGACAGACTTCTACTTTGGGAGCCAGGAAACCTGGTTTTAAATACCAGCTCTGCCATATTATACTGGTTATATGATCTGCAGCCCATAAACTAATACTCTTTGAGTCTCAATTACCTCACCTATGAAATAATGATAATTATCCGAACTAATGGAGTTTTGTAAGGATGAAGTGAGATAGCAGATTTGAGGAAACAGTGTGCTGCCTGACATAAGGCAGGGTCTGAATATGGGTTGAGCCTAAATAATTAAAATGGGCTACTGGATGACTTCCAAGGTTCTTTCTAGGCCAATGGTGCTGAGAGACTCCTGGTCTCCAACACAGTACCTACTCACTGTTGCTTATTTAATGATGGCAAACATTTTTATTTCACTACTTGAGGCACTCCTCACAGTGGAAACATTCCTGGAAGGGTTAACACATTGGGACTCTCTTGTGAATGACTAACATCAGAGCACATTTTAATAGATCTCCAGGGGAGAGGCACAAAGCATTTCAGCTTATGATTGGGTTCCTAGTGCATATAAAGTGTGGGGAAATGAGAGAGCTCACGTCCAGTTAGTTCACAGCCAAGCAACATTTGTGTGGTGGCTGTAGTCCTAGAGAAAGACATCCAAAGACTATCTGTGTATGACAGAAAAAGGACTATAACCACTTTGCAAAAAACAGTGTAATTGAAGCACGTGTGCAAAAACAGTAACAAAAAATTGGCCCAATTTATTGAAATTCAGTTTTGAACCCTATTGTATGTTTCTAAGTACAGTAAAAATCTTTATATACCAAAATCAGAGCTTGAGATTTCTATCTTAGGAAGTTTTTTAATCTTTTAATTCAAACTTGACTGTTGATGAACATATACAATACATAAATTTGGTTTCTTGTAGGAAACGGAAATGAGTAGACTTATTTTTATTGTTATTTGAGACTTCTGGATGCTGCTTAGTCTCTGGGCCTTCAGTGCAAATGGGAAATTTCATAGTATAAGACTGAGGCCACGGCAGGTATCAGAAGTTGAAACAAATGTCTCCTAGTTACATAACTGCCCTGAAAAGGAACTTTTGATTAAGCCCCCGAAAGCAGCTCATTTTGCTATGACTCTTTCCCCCAAAGTGTGAGATAAATAGAAACAAACCATAACAAATAAAAACATGGTTCAGGTTATTTTAAGATAACCTGAGATTATCTTATTTTTTATTTTAAGGTTATTTATATTTTAGGGTTCAGTTGGGTTTCAGTTAATGGCAGTTATGCTGTATTTCCTCACAATGCCATTTTCCTTACCATAACTCTGTAGATTACCAGAGTGGACTATTTCATGCACAATTTATTGCAGAGACAGGCAGTATTTATCAGTGCCTTCATGGCAAAGAAGAATCATCTGCTTGAAGGCCATCACTCACCCTGCTGTCAGCAGAGTGGATGAGCTGCATAATCAGAGAAAAGAAAAGAGAACCCCTGCAAATGCCGAATCAGTGAGAAGTTCATTAATTTGAGAATTAGGAGACTTTTAAAAATGGCGGGGAGGAATATCCAACCTTTGAGTGGAGAATCCTAGATAAGATACAGTCCATGCCTTGCCTCATCCATCATTGTTTAGAATAAGCTTGCACGCGCTTGACCTTAACCGTCACTCTTTTTGTCGAGCCTGGGTGTCAACACAAAAGAAATTGGTTCATGGATGAGAGTACTGAGTGTGCATCTGATCACACTTCTTTCAGGCGTTTACCTTCTCACAGTAAGGGATCAATTAAAACCAAAGGGAGCAGATTTCTCTGGATATCTGGGTCGTCAACGGGGAATGCTATGGTTTGGGCAGAGAAGCATTTAACTGGAGAAGAGAGGCGCTCCTGGCCCGAGCACAAACAGGCCAGGCATGTATGTCATAAGCTGCGGGATGTAAACACATTCAGCACTGGACACAAAAGGACAAGGACACAAGAGACCGTCTGTCATGTCATTACCTGAATATCTAGCTGTATTATTTATAAACCAACTCGCAGCAGATGTTGTCTTTTTTAACACAAATTCTCCTTCCCGGCCATTATGTACGAGGCCTAATTGTAAATGCCTATATTGTTTCTTTCCCCGACTGATTTATTGTTCTATAGACATCTACATGGGAACGCAGTGTGGAACTGTGCTGTTTTCTCTATTAATTATTTTCACTCTTTGATTACTAATTTTGGAAGACAAACTTCTCACTGTTGACCTCCTCGGGAGTGGATTGCTTTACAACGAGGCTGTATTAGGGAAATGAGTCCCCAGTGAAAGCAGAAGGGCATGAAAACCTTGTGTCTTATTTACATTAACCCAGACACAAGTTTCCTTGTCCCTTCCCTCTTAAGTATTTATCTGCTCGTCAAAGGAAAAGTCATAAATCCAGGAACGGTGATTCTTCTGGAGTTCTGTGCAATTCTGGAGCTGTTGGATTAAAATCAAAGTCTACAAAAATTACTCATTACTGTTAGACAATAAGACACTCTGTCGATCCTGTACTGAGGATGCAAAACCACCAACCACCACACCAGGCACATAATAGGTACTCCTTGTGTACATGTGTCCTTAAAATTTAGAGTCAGACATGGCTTCTGAAGTAAGCTTTCAAGATATAATGAGTTAAAATTTGGAGGAGAGGTTGGAATTCTTTTCCAGAGACAATTTTGAAAGTTTTTGTTGTGCCATGGGATTTAGTTGGTCCCCTTTGACCAAATGCTGATCTGTACATGGGGTTTCCCACCCACCTGCCCACTGGGGGAGAACCCAACCCCTGGGGAGCACTCAGGGGAGCTGACCCTCTCCACTCCCTCCTCTCATGTCCACTCAACAAGAGGGTGCACGCCGTACAAGCTGGGCTGAAAGGCAGCAGCCAGTGGCTGCTGCGGCCGTTGTCCTGAGCCAGTGGGGAGATAGGGATGAAGTTGATGGGGGAGTATTTGTTGCCTGTTTCCCACGCTGCTGGTCTCTGCCTGAGGAATCCCAGCTGAACTTGGCAGAAGTGTGAATACAGACGTGGGAAGATCGGGACAGAATGACCACCTACCTCAAGTCTCTATCCTGTGCAGCGATCACTGCTACCCTCTATCCCTTAAATGAGCACCCAGCTTCTCAGGGGTGCCTCCCAAGGATGGCAAACACACTCCCCCCTGAATTAGCTACTCGTTCTATTCTGTGAGAGCTCTGACATTTAGGGAGTACTTCACTGTGCCAAGGCTCTGTCCAGAGGAGGTTCTGTACTTTCACCACTCTGTTCCATCTGCTTTCTGGAACCACGCAGAGGGAGCATAACCTCACCTCGATGTGACAGTTCTCTTGAATTACTTGATGAGAATGTACAGGTCGATAGGGCCATATTTCATCCCTAAGCACAGGGGAGATGGTCACGTTCTGCCCACTGTGCTTCGTCTCTCTCAGTTTTGTTAAAGGTGGGCAGGTCCTCCCATCCTGGGGTAGATTGAGCAGGCAAGCCTGGCTGGGGCAGGCAGGGCAGTCCACCACCTGGAGGGAAGATGAAGAGCAGGTAGAAAGTATGGAACTCGTCTTAGAGTTCCAGTGAACGGGTCATCCTGATGCTTAGATTCCCCTGAAGATGTTATTTATTCCACGCCAGTGGAATCACTTCACTTCAGGCCCTAATGATCTGGCCTTGTAGGCCTGCTTCAGTTCTCAGGGCACCACCTGCTTACAAGGCTCAGAGGCTTTGTGCGCCTAAGATCTGGTGGCCTCTCTCCATTTGTTGTCAACTTCTCACCCGCCCTTTAGAGGGGGGATATAGGAATGAGAGATACTCTCAGTGCCCCAACACTGGAAGACACTGTCACTGTCATTATAAATAGGGCTGGTTTATTATTCAAGGCTTGTTTTTATGATGAAATGTACCATCCACCCTGTATGTTCTCCCTCTCCCTCTCTCTCTCTCTCAATCTCTCTCTGTGTCTTGAGCTTTCCTCTCAAGAATACAGGCAAATACAGCACTGGCTGATGTGTGGCTATGATGACGGGAGATAAAAGGATCTAGATTGTGTTACCAATGACTAAACCCTAGGATTGGAACCAGTGTAATGGACAGGTGGGGTAAGCGTAGGCTTATGCAAAACAGACAGGCTTACCCGAAGGCTAAGGAGAACCCAGTTTGCTAAACAGTATAGCAAGAAGAGCTTGAGGGTGACGGCTGTGCTGTGCCGGGCACGTGCTCAGTATCTCCCAGTAAGGTTAGATGTTCTGGTCACGGTGTTGGGGGCCCGGGCAGAGACTGCCTCCCTCACAGAGAGGCAGACCCTACATCACTGTTCCAGGACTTAGAGTTTGGGGTCCCTGCTTGCCAGGCTGTTGGGATAGGGATAAGGGGGTTCTCAGGGAAATTCTGGCACTGGGGGAGCAGAGGGAAAGAGAAGGGGTTGGGTGGGGGAGTCCTCTCAGCCAAAACCTACTGCAGTTGATCAGCCAGCCTCTGAATAGCAGCTTTTGACATCTCAGTGGGTTGTAAGGGAGGTGTGGTCATCACAAATGAAACAGACCACAGGGGGTGGAGGAGACCTCTGCAGGGCCCCTAATCAATTACTAAAAACACAGAGAGGGTCCAGGGAAAATGAGTGGAGGAGACAGATGCATGCTGACGCTCAGTGGTATCGCTGGGCACCAAAGGAGAAGTTGGGGGATTTTCAGCTTCGCAGAGGACAGGGGTGATTGTTTCCTTTCATCAGTCGTTGGCCTCAGAAAACAAAACAGACACCAGAAAACATTGCCTATGGAAAAAATACATATAGAGGCTGAAAAGGATGACGCAGGAGGAATGGAATTCTGCTTTTATGAAATAATTTCAATAGTCTTGAATGCCCAGAGGGCCTAGGCACTAGATTATGTGTTACAGAGAGGTTGGTATCTCCCAAAGGGGATATGAAGTGGGAGATGAATATTATTAATCATCCGTATTTGCTCCATGTTAGGGAACCGAGGTAAAGTGAAAATGAGTGATTCTACCTCCTGACTCGCATGCTGTGGCAGCCACAGAACTGGGATTGACAGACAAAAGCTAGATGTCTGCAAAGCAGGCTTCCGGGGGTCAGGCTGTTGAATGTAGCAATGCCCACATGGCAAAGACTGGTCACTTCCCTGAAGACCCCTGCATTATGGCTGGGGATGCCCATCCTGGGTCGTGTCCACAGGCAGTTGGTCAGCTTGGCCCAGGTTGGCTCCAGTTCACTTAGAGTGACCCTAAGGGACTGGACTGATACTGAACCTCATTGATCAAACTGAGGTTACAGAGAATAGACTACAATACCAGATTCATTTGGACAGGAATTGTCTATTTAGTTCACTTTTGTATCCCTAGGACCTGGACCAATGCCTGGGGCTTGATCCATATTTGTGAGATCATATTGACTACTTTCTTGGGGCTGGGCAGTGACAGGCACCAGGATTGGAATGATGATTAAGTCAGCCATTCCCAAAGTGGTCTTTGGGCGTTCTGAAGGGATGGGGAGAAGGCAGTTCTTGGACCTAATGAGCACTAGAGATGCTAAGTTTAGCTTTATGTTGTAAGGATATCTCATAGCCTTTAATACATGAATATAGTTTGTGAATTTTCCAGGCAGGGATGGATCTGCATCATTTTCCAAGTATAATTGTTGGGGAAAATCCCCTCCCCTCCCTACATTCACCTTCAGAGTGTATGTTGCTAGCTATGTTTGTTTCTTGGAAAAAACCTATTTCCTGCTCTCAAACGGGTCACAATCTCTTGGTGGCCACTTCTATCCGAGGTCTACCAAGCAACAACTAGGTCTTCCATGCTCATTGGTCTTAGAGATGACTAGGATCACTATAAAACTATGGCTGCCAATTAATGTACCCCAAGGCATTTTTGCCCACTCTGGACCCTAAACACTTACTGCTTGGTACCTCATCAGTCTCCAGCTGCAGCCATTGGATTCCCTCTGCTGGGCAACTGGGACACATGGTAGAAGCCCTGATCTCCCCAGAGGGAGTCAGCTCTCGCTCTTAGCACGAGCTCACGACCTAATATTTAAAGTTGAGTTCAAGTCAGACACCTTGAAGCCAATTCTGTTCTCGGTAATTCTGACCCAGTAACACAGAGTCTAAATCCTGCCACCAAGCCTGTCACAGACGCTGAAATGAGTAACAAAGAAAACAAATCTTTCAACCCCACAGCCAGAATGTGCCTTCCTCAGATGGAGCCCAGAATTGTCAACGTTTGGCGCTCAGAGTCCCCACACTTCAGCCGCCGGCTCACATGTAGGGGGCTGTCTGTCCTCCGGGGCAGTGGGCTCTACCCTTGCTGCTGTCCGAATAAATCACCAGTGCCCTTACTGAAGGGAGTTAATTGCATTTGGAAATACTCCAGGTACCGAAGTTTGGTCAAAGACGTGAGCAAGGGTAGGGTAACAGGCACCCACTTTCACAAAACACTCGTTAAGAATTTCGGGGCCCACGTTACCTAATTTATAACAGATCCCACACACACTCCTCCCCGCCTTCCTTCCCTGGCAAAGAATGTGAGAGGAACCGTGGCAGTATTTTTCTTTTAGGTATAACAGTCTGTCAGTATCAAATTCTCTCAGTCAGTGGGGAGCAAATAGTGTTGATTTACTGAAAATCTGGGATTATGTCTGCTCTGCGGTGAGCGTAGATTTAAGAGAGGAGAGGTAAGGGGTCTCTGAAAGGTGAAGAAAAACACAAATGAAAGCTAGCAAGGAAAAAATAGCTTGACAGTTAAGATACAGTGCAGCCACCGTCCACATCTTCTGGAAAGAAAAGCCCAGAAATGGACGCACACACATACACAGGACCGTGGATGGACACCTGCTTCAATCCCGCAGACTGGAAGGTTCTCAACCTTTCCAATTAACCCCTGTCTCCTAGGGGCATCATGGGCGTGTCAATGGAGCTCCCATACTATCATGTTTCACGCTGCAGAGAAATTGTGACAACAGACTCAAAGTTTTGTTTTGGTTTTGAAGAACAGGCTTTTAAAAAGGACTTGTGAGGAGTGAAAGGGAATTCTTTCCTTCCAGGGCCTTCTGACACTTGACTACATTCCTGGACCTTTTTGTCACCAACATGTCATTATCCTGGTCATATCCCTAGTCTCCTGCTGCTTTTCCCCTTTGCCTCAAAATAACTGTCACCCTGTGTGTTATTTTGCCCTTCTGGTATTTTCTAGAAGCCCCTCAGGGTTCCTGTTTTTCCCTTATGCTTTTACTCTTCTTCCTTAAGAGGATTAAGATCCTGTTTTGAGAGGGCATTCGATAACTAAATAGATTTAAAATGGGAAGAGGGAAAAAAACCCCAAGCAACCTCACGACAGTACCTACGAGCTTTTGAGAAGGGATTCTGGCACCTTTCCTTTCTCTGGGATAGCGCTACAGGTAAAGGCTGGCAAGGACAGGGTGGTCTAAGTGGTGGCGAGTGGCCAAGGTGAGCGCTATTGGTGATATCACCCCGTACCCCTCCCTGCCCCCCACCAGCCCCACTTCCAGACGGCTGGCAAGTGAGCAGTGACTGTGACCGTTGTGGGTCCTGGCAGTGTCACGGTGGGTCAACCACTCTGGAAGAATCTGATGAGAAGGCAGGGGCAGAGCCCGCAGCTGGCAGCTGGAAGGGGTTAAATGTGGTATTTGTGATGGTCCCTGGTAGCTACAGAGGAGACAGACGTCAGAGATAGGAGGGAAGTGCCTTCAGTGACCCCATCGCTGTGGCCACCAAAAGACTTGAGCACTGCTACGTGTCTCAGAGTTAGAAAAGCAAAAGAGGAGGAAGAAGAAAAAGAAGAGGAGGAAAGAGGGGGAAAACAAAAGTAAAGAAGATGCCACTAGCCTTAAGTCATTCTGGACAAGAGCCCAGAGCTACCCACCTGTGAAAGAAATGCCATTTGTGTCTCTTTATTTTTTCAATCATGAATCCGTAATCTCTCTATTTGGGATTCCCATGTTATTTTGCTAAGTGGACTCTGAGTTTGTGATTCTCCAAAACATGCCCCAAGATTAGGAGGAAGGCCGTCTGTGAGGAAGTGTGGATTCTGCTGCTGGGGCCCCCAAGACCAGCCGATGGATTGGGTGGGAGCTTATCCGGAAGAACCTTGGGTTACAGCTCATCTCCTGGAGTGATTATTAGTAACACCCACTTTCACTCTTGAAAGTGTCCTGATTTTAATGATAAATTAGGTGGCCAGCCTACATATAGGCAAATTGTGGGCCTCTTTTATGGATATCAAACACCATCCTCTGCTGAGAATAAAAACTACCTGAAAAGAGTTAAGAACAAAATGAAACCCCAAGGCAAAGAATTTGACTCCTTCAAGATTACTTCTCTTTCTTGGAGACAAGAGCAGTTAGACCTCAGATGAGGCCCGCATTCATGCATTCTTGTGCCCCATTTGGACAGTATTTCTTTTCTTTTCTTTCTTTTAAAAAAAAATTTTTTTTTTTTTTTGGCACATGGACCCAGCTATTCAAGGCACAAGAACCTGGTTGAGACCAATGCGCTTCACAAAGCAGCGTGATAATGACAAGTGTAATAGTGAGACCCACATAATAGCGGGCCCAGCGATGGGACCCACAGGGGGAGAGCAGGCTCTGGGCTCCAAGAGGGCCTTTTAAAAATTTAGCCTTAAGGGCGTCTTTCACTTTATTCTCAAAACCCAGGAAGAATGCTGGAGACTCTGAAAAGGAAACAAGTACAACTCCTCTCAGATTCTCCCCCTTTCTGCTCCTGCAACAAAGCCTGCCTTTTTTACATTTCAAAAGGGGCTGCTTTCTCTTTAAAAAGTAGGAGCTACTTGGTCTGATGCGGCTGCCTTCATCAACCATGAAGTTCCCAGCAAGGTGCTGTTAGTGCCTGATTAAACCTCATACCAGCCTGTGTCCCCCATGGTAACCCAGAAGACATCCGCTGAGACTGGGAGCGCTGATTCGGTTTAATTGCCCCGGCTCTCTGTGATGGCCAGATTTCTTGTCTCTCAAGGCCTGGAATGGAAATCCATGTGATCAGATGAACTATCCGGGAGTCCTGACAGATCTGCAGTATGAATATGGAGATGGCATTGTGCTCTGCAGTGACTTCTGAAACCCCAACAGTAAAATGTGATCTGCCACTGAAATGATTTCAGGAACGCGTGATTCACGTAAAACTCACTTGCTAATGAAACACTAATGATTAATAAATCAGACCAAAAAGAGAAAGAAAAAGTGCATGTGTACATGTGTGTGTATACAAATACATATAAGATATTATTGATCCACATACCTGGGTATGAGACATGCACGTGTATACATCTCTATATGCAGAAATATATAGGGCTCCATTTGGACATTTTAATGGTATCTCCTTATAAATATCTGTCTTTGGATTCTTGCTTTTGGGGGGATTTATAGAATAATAATAACTTGTATTTACAAGACATCATACTCCAAGGAATTCAGACATCGAAAATGCATGGTTTCTTCCCCTCTCCTCCAACGAATGAAGAAAGAGATGATGCTGTGTCTTTTTATTTCCTAGAGAGGGAAAACAAGGCATTGATGGAGGCAGCAATGAGCAAGAATTAGAACCAGCAACCTCTGGAATCTGCACCCCATTCCTGCTCTATCAGAGGGAGGTGTGCAAGGGAGAAATCAGACAAGACGCCATAACAAACCCCAGGGGCACTGGATTCCTCATAAAACTTCCCTTTCTTGTGGAAAGGCATCAAAAGCAAAGACGATGATCCCAGAGGATGGAAGGGTCACTTAAGGAACACTATAGAGCAAGTATTCTTGACTTTCTCCTCCTCAGACTCCCACTTAGAAATGGCTCTGCCCCCTACCTCCCACCTTGGACTCTTTGCTCCAAGATCTTGAATCTACCAAAGTACTGGGGTTATAGCAACAACTTGACATCTACTAGTCATACCTACTAACCCCTGTGATGACCACGACATCCTTCCCATCCACAAAAACTAGCCATCCTTAACACACAGACTTGCTGTATTTCTAGCCAAAGCAAAGAAGTTTTACTGATTTCTTCTGCAGCCCTATTCTGAGTAAATATGTGATTTCCATTAGGCTTTTTGAATTATGTAAAGTCTGTAGACTCCCATTACTACCTTCAGGACCTCTTGGTGTTTGGGGATCCCTTCCTGGGAATCACTCCTATGCCCAAAATGAGTTTGAAGATGAAAATTATTGCTAAGGGGAAAAGAACTGTTGGTGTAACAAGATATTTAAAGCAAAATTTTTTTCCCACCTGTGTCCGTCAGGGCCAAGCAAAAGGGTATTTTCCAAATGAGAGTAACCACTAAGCAAAATGTGTAAAACTGAGACATGAGGCAAAAAAGAGCAGAGCATTCACTTTAAAGAGAAGAGGATTCTATTGTGTTCAGCTGTTCCTCCCGAAATAACATTTCCATTCAGCTGCGCGATCTTCTGGCCTCCCCAAACTTTATTAGGTTTTTGGCAATTACCCCAAGGAGACCCAAAGAGAGACAGGTAATAATTACACTACTGACATGCATAGCGTGACAGAAATAAAGGAAGCTGCACACAACTTTTCATTAATTAATGTATTTTTTCCTCAGTGCTATAAGGAAGGAAATTGTAAATTTGTAATCAGGCAGGTCTCTAAGTTTTCCAAGAATGGCTGTTCCCTGCCCCCATCCACAGCTGGAGTAAAAGGACAATATGTTGCCCTCTGTGCAAATCCGGACATGGTTCCTACGTTATTCAAGTATGTTTTCAGAGATAGTCATAAATCTCTTTTTATATTTTTTATTAATTCATTTTGAAAGGCTTTCTTTATTCTACACCTCCAGGATCTGTTAGACAGTTTCCTGAGTCTGGAGTTTCATGGAGAAAGGCTGTCTGGGAACCAAACTCCACCAGTGGTTTGATGGTGCCTGAGCACAAGCCACCAGCCAGAACTGTGCCTATAGTGAACAAAGTTTGGGGTCCTTTCTATAGAGGAGCCTTAGGGATGTCCCCTCCCCCAACATGATGGAGACCAGTTCCTAGAAAGTGGACAGAGGCACCTAATCACCCTGGTGATAAAGCTGATCACCTTGTTAACAAACAAAGGAGGACTATCGGTACCAGTTAATTTCCACTAACTAGTTAATGCAAATAAGGACAGCTAATCTGCAAAATTTTGACTTTATTTCATTTATAGCATTTCTCCACCCCAACTTTAAATGTAAATAAGTCTCACGAATTGAGTACCTTATCCTTTTGGTCCACTGATGGATTATCCAGAATCTGATTTTGCATTTCCCCCAAAGAGAAGCCACTTAAAAATAGCTGTTGCTCTACACAGATGTCAAATAAGTGTGTCCTGCAGGGGGCGCAGTAGACGCAGGAACCCAGATCTGCCTCAGGAGAGGATGTCTTGAGAAGTAGCGTGAAACTAAGGGAAGACAAATTGACAGTTGGGTATTTGGAAAGTGTTCCTTACAGTCAAGTCTCTGAGGCGAGGGAGGTGTCTCTCAAGGGAGAGTGGTAGGAACCCCACTTTCAGAGGCATTTAGAAGGAGGCCTGGCTGGAGCTATGGAAAATTAACCATAGGAAACAACTGAGCCCTGGCAGGGGAGACAGGAGACAAATTTCAGAGCTCTTTCCAGCTCTAATTTCTAAAAATCTGATTAGACTATAGAGAGGAAAGGAAAATGTGAAACGGGGTCAACAAAGGGAGGAACAAAAGCCAGAAGAGAGACAAATGTAATACTGTTAAGGCACCCAGTTAGGACGCACACTGCTAAAGCCCTAATCGTCTGTCATCCAGCCACTGTCCCATCCCAGCTGCCATGGAAGGGTGGGTGTCTTAAGAGAACTCAAGCAGGCAGCTGACAACCAAGTGGGGCGAGGGGAGACCTCTCTGAACTCACTTGGAAAAACACTGAGAACTTGAGCGCCGTTTGTCTAAACAAAACACTGAAAGAAGGGAAGCCTGGGATGGGGCAGTGGCTAAGATTCCTGTCCTGGTGGAGTTTGACTGTTCCTTCTTGCTTTTAATCGATGCAAAACTGTCGAAACAGTCTACTTTCCTGAGCAGAGAAGTCCAGACTTAAGCTTTGGGTTACTTTTTTTGAAGGACTTCCGGAGATACCACAATGGCAAGTGATTTCCCTGATTTTTGGCGTACCTCGTTGTAGATTATCAGAATATCCCAGATGCTAGCTACTTCACTCCTCTGCCTTATTAAACTTCATTTAAATCAGCCCAGATTAAATATTTGGGTCATATAGTATTCCAGCATGAGTAAACAAGGCCTATATATTTATAATTGTGTGTGTGCCTCTGTGTGTGTGTGTGTGTGTCAAGAACAGTAGACGTTTCCATACTACTGATTTTTTTTTAAACTGGTCAAAAGAACTGTGTCCTGCATTGAGTGTGAACCAAGTTCCAAAAAGGCAGTTTCCCTGAGCATGCACAGACAAAGGAAATAGTTTCCTTACGGAAAGAAATCACTTGAAAGCTTTTAGGCCAGACCCTCTCTGGCTCAGATTTCCTTTCTTTTAGCCCTTTGATGAACAACTCATATGGAGATGCAAGCGTCCTTGTGCCTGGTTTGAATTTAAGCTGTTGCTGACTTGAGTGGAAAACTTTCATAAACTCCACTCCGGCTTTCTTCCCTGCCTTCACCACTGTCGACTAGTCTCTGATATGTCCTTGGATATTCATCTTGAGTCATTTCATTCATGTCATCAACATGGCAGAAAACACATTTTTTCCCGAGAGAGACAGCGTTCATTCTGCTCATCTCTCCTGTGGCGCTGAGCACTGCCATTCTCCTTCTAGGGCAGGGGGAGGTGGATGGGGGTGGAGGACAGCTGGATGCAGGAAGGTATACTGGAACAGGAGTGATGCTTTGGGGTGCTTGCTGGTGCCACATGGATCCCATCCTGTACCCTCACGAGAAGCCATATTCTCCATGGGCCTTTCTTCAGGAATGAGCTAGGTAGAGAATATACTTTTAAAGAAAAGGCTCTGCCTTCAAAGCAGGACTCTTTCTCCTGGTCACTTAAGAACAGCATTCTGAATGGGTTTCTTCTCCTCTGTGCTGGGCTCTTTGGTGAGAGTTGAGAGTCGGATGCCCAGAACATTTTGTTCAGGAATCTGTGTTGCCTTCAGGATCGTATGGTGAAAAACAGGAGCTTTGGAATCAAGCCAGTCTGGATTTGGAGCTCAGCTCTGCCACTTCAATGGTAACTTTGAACAAGTAACTTAAGTCTTCCTGGTCTTCAGCTTATCTGTGAATTTGAGTTATTGCCCTCAATTTATGGGTAATTGTGAGGATTAAATGAGATTACATTTCTAATGTTCCCTGTCTTGGCTTCATTCTTTCTCTCTGACCCTCTGCTCTTCTTGATAATTTTGCAAATTCTCCTGGCCCTACGTAACTACAACAATTGTGTCCAGTCCAAGAATGGAGCATCCAAGAATCTCCCTAGGGGATGTGGGGCCTGAGGCAAATCACACTGCGTATCCCCACTCCCAACATGCTTACAGAGACATGTTCAGATTTAAGAGCATTTCAAAGGCAGATTCAAATTGAGGAAAAATACATCACCAAAGGAAAAGCGTAAGAAATTCATGTGGAGTCAGGGAAAGGGAGCATCTTGTCTGGGCTCAGGATGGCAGTGTCAGGGGCTATGACTTACTGTCCCAAACTTTCCATCATTTGTCTCCCCACTCCCAACAGCACAGATCCCTGATGGCACCTACATTATTCTCAATGCTGGATCACTGTAACAGTACCCGAGGGCCCCCTGGCCCCGTTTGATCACCCTGATTGGCCAAAACCTCCAGAAGTGATTGCCAGAAACACTTCTCTCCCCACAAATGAGAGTTTCTGAGCTTCAGGAGGCTCGTTTGCCACAGTTCCTTCAAAACAATTGGTTATAAACGAGCCAGGTAGATTTAGGATGGGGCAAATCTGGCAGATTGCTACCCACACACCCATTTCAATTAAAAATATGGAATCAATTTTTTAAAAAACCAGACAGGATGTAACTATATAACAAAGGCTTCAGCCTGAAAGTAAGCCACTGGCATTAAATGGTGTACTAGTTTCCTACAGCTGCTATAACAAATTGCTACCACTGTAGTGGCTTAAAACAACACAAATTTCTTCTCTTACAGTTCTGGAAGCCAGAAGTCCGAAATCAGTCTCACTAGGCTAACGTCAAGCTTGACACCTGACACCAGGGCTAGTTCTTTCTATAGGCTCCATTGGGGCGGGGGTGGGGGTGGGGTGGGCGAGCATCTGCTTCTTGCCTCTTCCAGTGTCTTGTGGCTCTCAGCTTTCTTGGCATGAGGCTACATCACTTCCACCTCTGCCTCTGTGGTCACATCGTCTTCTCCTCTCCTGCAGTCAAGTCTCTTCTGCCTCCTTTTTATAAGGCCACTTAGGATGACAGTTAGGGCCCACCACGTAAGCCAAGATAATCCCCCCAACTCAAGACTCTTAATCACATCTGCCAAGTCCTTTTGCATTTGAGGTAACATTCATAGGCTTTGGGGGTTAGGATGTGGATCTCTTTGGGGGCCATTACTCAGCCTCCCACAAACGGGAAGCCTGCTCATTAACAACGGCTGGCAGTTGTCTTGTTAAAATGTGTTCTTTGCCCAAATGCACAGAAAACCAGCATTCTTTGGCACCTTTTTTTTTTTAATTTTCAATCTACAATCATATTCCAAGCCAGTATATTACAGGAGCATCATGTCCTGCAAGTACCATGGTCGTTGCCATCTCAGGAAAGGAGCTGAGAAGTAGCCCCTAAAAAAATAAGCTGTCTAAGACCTTCCTCTCCTCCGTGTGGAATTACCATATAAAAGCATCTCAGTCATTTTCCACCGTATCAAAGTTGATGAAGTGCTCTAGATCTGGCCAGAAAGCATATGCTCTTCCAGACACATAAAAACCTAAATATCTACCTCCTTAAGGGACAGAGAAGTGGCATTTAAGCCCAGAATGGTTGTCCAGTTGAAAAACAGGAAGTTGAAAGGGGACAGCTATTTAAAAGTCTTTCTAATATGACCTATTCCCCAAGCAATTCATCTCAGGGTCACAGCCTTTGTTACTAGGTGGCATAACATTTATTGCTGTAGTGTCCTGGGCTCCTTGGATTGGTAGCAGACACATCTAGTCCTCAGAGTATGAGCAACGTTGATAATGTCCTCCTACCCTAGGCAAGCTGAACTTCAACCACCAAGATACTGGTTGACATTAAGACTTCGCAGCACCTACCATTGTCTGTCACCTCCCAAGATAAACTCTCCTGTGATAGGTTTCTCCCGTCACCAGCCACTGATGCCATTTTATTCTATCTCTTTTGTAGACTAGCTCTTGGGTCCCTGACACTGCCTGGCTTGCTGAGTTTGGTCATATGCTCAAAGCTAAATTCACAGACCTCCAGACCTCAGAGTGTGATGGGATAGGAAATAATCAGAGGACCTGGACAGAGTAAGACTGTCAGAGAAACTGCAAATCAGCAAAACAATGAAAACCCCTTGACCCTGAGCACATCTGCCACGTATTTAATTCTATGTTCTTGCCAAGCCCCGAAAACCCAGACTGGGGAGCCTTGGAGGCGGCGAGGGGTCATGCAGTCTAGGAGAGCTAGAGGTGAAAAGCCTGGCAGGTTGCCACTCACACAGTCCACTCTCCGGGAAGGAGCCACTGGTGGCGGGGCAGGGGTGCCAGAGCCACGAGGAGAGCCTTGGATGCAAACCTAAGAGGCTGCGGGAGTGTCTGGGTGACCAGCCGCCCTCGAACTGAACTGATTTTATCTGCTTGTTACGTTGCCAGCTGGCTCTAGACCAAAGGAAGCAAGCGAGGCTTTAGCTTTTCTTTGGGGTTCTGATCTTGAGGTGACATTAAGGAGATGCCACCATTTGGGAGGAAGTGAGATCCTGGAGGGATCTTCATCTCCACGTTCCAGGTCAAATTGAAAAGAAGCCAGGCACAGAAAGGGTTTGTCTTGGGAAATGCCAGGAGGACCTTCACGACAGAGTTCCACCTACCTCTCCAGCCTCATTTTCACTCCTCTCCGCCCACCCCCTGTGACCCACTCAACACATACATGTAAACCTTTAGCTCCAGGAAGTCAGAGGCTCTCCTTTCAGTTTCTCTTCCCTGCCCTTCATTCTTCTCATCTTTCTCCTCTAATTCTCTAGTTCAGATGTCACTGCCCCTTGATCCTTTCTAGGAATTCCCATTCTGGACTAGTTTACCCTCTCCGAGTCTCCCTCAGCATCTGTCACACTGCTTATTACATGAGCTACTAGAATACTTAATCTATCCATCTTTCTTGCTAGACCAGATCATGTTTGAGGGGAGAATTTTATCCTTACATTCCTAGCCTGGTACGTGGTCAGGATGCGGTCAGTGTTGGTGAGGAGATGGCATTGGTATATCAGACACTCCTTTTGGAAGAGACCTTTGAGCTTGACCTTTGGTGTCAGAGAGTGTACGGTGGATGCACTAGGAGGAACAGGTATGAGACCTCAGAGCTTCACACGCATCATTTTTTTTTAAAGAAAAGTGGCCCTATCTGATTTTTTTTTTAAATTTTAGTTGCCATGGTGCATTCTTTCTGGGAGGTGAAACCAGGGTGCAGAATGAGCAGCAAGATAACCACATAAGTTCCAAACCCAGGAAACTTAGCCATCTTGGAGATACCATCAGGAATTCTGCCCAGTGCAAGTGCTCCATATTGAACGCACCTATGCCAACCCAATCAAATCTCTCTTTGGGAAGAATAAAGGAAAATCAAAGGCCAGATATGATAATGTTCTAGAATATTCCATGTGCTCACCTACAATTCTGATACTCTCATTAGTTGAACTGGGGAGCCTGAGATTTGTTTTGGTCCATGGACTGCATTGGAAGTGACATATGTCACCCCTGAGCCAAAACAGAAAAGTAAGTGTGAATGCTCCAAATACTCACTGCCCCACTGTGGTGATCACGTAGGACTCACACTGAGATGGCAGAGTGAGAGGATCAAAGCAGCCTGGATGGTGGAGTCACCACATGGAGAAGAGCTGCCTGGAAGAGCTGCCCAAACCCGCAGCAGAGTTTGCATGAATGAGCTATAAATGTGTGCTGTCATGAGCCACATAGATTTGGGGTGACAAATGGCCTATGCTAACTAGAGCAAGCAAGTTGTCCTAAAACACTCTCTTGCACACTTATGAAGTAGACCACTACTTAGTGTCAGAAGTGTTGACCTGATTGTGACTGTCTCTTCTCCTTCATGGGAACCAGTATGTACCTTTCCCTCAAGAGCCCAAGGGTCCTGGCGGGCTGATAGGACCAGGGTGAATTCACTGAGTGTGTTGTGGAAAATTCAGAGGACAACCACTGCCGTATGGGCTGTGTGCATCTGTGAACCTTCCTTACACAGATCCTGAATTATAGCCTCACGTATCAGTCATCAGATGGCAGGGACAGAGATAATGGAGGAAAGTGGTGAGATTAGATATTTAACACTTTTGTATGTCTTGTTACAGGAATTTAAAAGAACTGTACCTCTCAGACCATTGTTTGACCTCTGATGTGTGTTCATTACTTAATATTTATTAAATGCTTAGTAATTAAAAATTCTTAATTTGGTGCAGAGATGTTTTCTTGGCCAGCCTCCAGCATACGTCCATCCCACATGGGTACTGGGCATCCTTCATGGACCGCTATTTACTGATTCAAATGCCAGACCTCTGAACAGAGCAAGTGTTCAATGCAGTCTGAATGAACAAATTCGTTTCACTCCTCTCTTCCCTTACCTACATGAGATCTTACCAACACAGACTCCGCTAGCCTGAGCTGGAGGAAGCAATTCCCTTTTAAGTAAACACCCACCTGGTTGTTGACGGTAGGCTCCATCAGAAATATTCTAGAATTTCTTTTCCTCAGAAAAAAAGTGATTATCATATAGACCTAGAAGGGCGAATGAGTTTGATTTGCAAACAACCTTAAAATGCAGTTCCCTCTCTCTCTCTCTCTCCTCTTTCTCTCTGTAAAGCACCGTGAGGCATTTCCTATTAAAAATTTCAGCTCTGCTTCTTATCACCTTTGCCCTCTTCCCCGCTCTGACTTTAAATTCAGGAGATGGTTTCCCTGGGGAATATAGATCCTGGTGCCATGTGATCTGGCCTAAAGGGTAATATGACAGAGCGAAACAAAGGGGGATGCTAACCTCGCTTTCTGCCAGCCAGGCACACATCTCCCACTGGCTGGGGGGGCCTTGCAGTGCATGGGCTCAACAATAATGCCCGTTAGTACGATTCAGTCCTTGGCAAGGCTGGTTCTGAGTTAGCAAGGGGCCATGGAATTAGCAAAATTTCTGGTGTTTAGAAAGGACTGGTGAAAGAAACGTCTTTTTTCATGGCTTTTATTGTTTTAATCTTTTTTTTTTTTACTATAGAATTAATACTTGCTTATTACGGAAAAGAGAGAAAAATCATTTTTTAATCTAACCATGTGGATGCTCCTTTTAACATGTTGGTTTGAATCCTCTCTCTCTCTCTTTGTGAGTATGTATGTGTGTGTGCATGTGTGTGTGTGTGTGTGAATTCATGTGTATTCAAGTATAATTACTTATATGAAATTGTATATACTTAATATTATCATCATAACGTCATATTAATTATCTTAAGAAATCAGAGTTTCCATTCTGGAGACAACTGTATAAGAAAAAACAATAAATATAGTTAGGAAAATATCTTGATGTCTTGCTCAAAGTTGGACAGTGTGACAGGAAAGCACGATTGACAAGAGACAAATAGACCAGAGGTGGATGGACTGCACATACTCTGAGGTTAGAGATGGAGTTGTAAAACTGGCAGAAGGACATTTTGAGACATTTTAGAAAAATCTGGCATTCATTTGGATTTTTCTTGTATGCGGCACTGAAATGTAATCCTTCTCGTTAGCTCCCCAAACCTCCAGTGCCTTCTGGGCTGCTTTGTGGAAGACATCAAGGAAAGATGCTCTGTCCCACTTCTGGGGTGATATGCTGGGATGTTATCCCGGGATAGCACAGAGAAGGACAAGACTACTTCAGCACCAGGATGAGCTCGGAGCCAGAGGAATGAGGAAAACAGTAGGTTGCCACCCCTGCGGAATGCCTGGACCTCAGGAAGAGTCTCTAGAGAGAACAGGAGAAAAGGAGAGAATGTAGAATGAGGTTGGGGTGAATCTAATGTGAATTCCAAAGGGTCAGGTGCGTTGGCCATCATCTGGATTATATGTATGTGGTTTTAAAAAGTGATTATCATGCTATTTCTGTTATATCACACTCCAGGGATTTTCACATAACAGTTATTTCAAGACCATCCATGAAAATAGATACCATAGACATCATCATGTTAATGTGGCTGTGACAGAGGTTGGCTAGCTAGTTATGATCAATGTTACTAGTATTCTCTCTCATTCTAAATCTATGAAGGCCCCACTTGTCACCCCCTTGCAGTTGGGCATGGCCATGTGACTTAACTGTGAGTAGAAGCGACAAGTAATGCTTCTTGGTTGAAGAAGACAGTGAATGCATCTCCAGTTCCCCTCTTCCCTGTCTTAACAATCAAGAAAGAGGTCGTGTGTTGAGATGATGGTGCCGAAGGTTGACACTGATTTGGATTGCCAAGTCATCACGCGGCAGACAGATGCCTGTACTGTCCTCAGACTGTGTGGGCAAGACATACATTTGTGTGGGTTGAGTCACTGTGATGTGTGGAGTTGTTATTGCAGTGTTAGTAAGTTTATTCTGACTAATACATTGGTCACCAAATCCATTTCCTTCTTTTCCTGGGTGCTTGGCTAGATTAACTTTCACATCTTTCCTTGACTTTGTGGCTGAATTTTAGCCAATGGATTATGAGCAGAGCTATGCATTGTTACCTTTGGGTTGAGATGGTGACACGTGGGTTTACCTTCTCTCCTCTTTTTCCCCTTCTGCTGACGACCATGAAGCCTAGGAGATGAAGGAGCCCTACGTTTAAAATGATTATGGATCCTTGAAATACTGCTTGAAGGAGGGCTGTCCACCATTTGGAAAGGCTTGTGTGAGACTTCAAGTGCATGAAAATAAATTCATATCATGTTAGAGCCATTCCACGTTTTTGGTGTTGTTTACAATGGCAGCTAGCATTACCTTAACTTTGAAAGAAACTGATGCTTTGAAGTGAGTGTTTCCATAACCAAAATCTAAAATAGATGTCATCTGGCTTGGGGTGGAATGGCAGATGGCAAGTAATCTAGCTGTCTGGAGGGCCAAGTGCTCCATTACCCATTGGCAAAACGCTTGGTAAAATTGTTGCCTGCAATGACCTCTAAGGCTGACCAGGTCTATACCAAGACCACGAACTGAGAGAAACTGTTGGGAAGTGTCAGGATGAGTCTGTGATGGCTCCTATTATCTGACTTTAACAAGGTTTTATGAGAAAAAGATGTGCTGATGCAAGAACTGGCTAGTTTCCAAGCAGAGATGGAAAGGAGAGAGTTCGTTCTGGACATAATGTGAGAACTGAACTTCCACCACGTGGATATTTTTGGTTCTGTTTTTTACAACAGTTGTCATTACTGTAACTAGTATGGCTGCATACTGTTTTATTATATGAATATATCACAATTTGTTTAAACAAAACTTTCTTGATGAACATTTGGGATGTTTCTGGTTATTTTGCAATTGTAAAAAAAAGCTCTATTTTGAACATCCTGATACTACATTTATAGCTTTATTTATTTTCTGATTATTTCCTTCAAATTTATTATTGTAATTATAAATATAGGGCTAAAGAATACAAATATTTTTAATTTGATGTATTTTGCCCACATTCCCGTAACTAAATTTACATCATTTTGAAATACTTGATGAGGATAGTCTCATCAGAAGCATCAATATTTTTATCTTTAAAAGAGATAAGCAAAAAAATAGAATGTCTCATTGTTGTTTCAATTTCCTTTCGTCATTAGTGACCTCTGATATAATTTCACGTTTACCACCACTTATTTAGTCATTTATGTGCACTTCTCTCTTGAGATGTCTGTCTTATTCATAAGGACTCAGTTTAGTTTGTCTGGGAAACCTCTACTTTCTGCCGATTCTTCTGACCTCTTTCACTCCTGAAGCACCTTGTTTTGGACAATAAATTATATGGTCACCCTAGATATAAGCCCTTAGTGTGACAATATGTTGCTCTTTCTCCCCAGATTGTCGTTTGTCTTTTAAGTTTAAATTTTTATGTTGTCAATTTGCCCATTTTTTTCTTTATGATTTCCAGCTTCATATCATTTTTGAAATTTTTCTCTCGTTCTAAGGTTGTAGAAGCAGCCACCTAAGTTTTATTGTATTGATTCTATGATTTTATTGTTTCCATGGCAGTACAACACCTGTGTCACCTTCTTTAGGTCTTTACTCAATTGTCACCTTTTCATTTAAATTGAATCCTATGGCCACCTGTTGGGAAAATGCTACCTCTAATTATTGCTTTGTTTTCCTCCACAGCACTTGTCACCATGTGACCTACTACATATTTCACTTATTTAATTGTCTTACTGTCTCTCTCTCCACCATTGAAATGTAAGCTCCATGAGGATGGGAATTTTTTGTGTTTGTTGTTAATTGTTTTATCTCTAGGAACTAGAACAGGCCGTGCATATAGCTTTTGACAAATACTTGTTGAATGAATGAAATTAAGTCTTTGATCCATCTGAAATTTTTTTCATAAGCTATAAAGTAAGCACTCAGTTTATTTCAATTCATCTTTTCCCTTATTGAATTAAAATCCCTTTTAGCATATATTGAGTCTATATTTTGGTAGCGTTTGGAAGTCTGTTAATCAGTTTCTCTGTTCCTTCATTAGCACCACATTTTTAAAAATGTATGTAGCATTGATCTGCTTCACAATGTCTTGTAGGACGAATTCTTCAATAACCTTCTTTATTCTTTATTTTTTCTCATTTTGTTATCAAATATTTACTTTTATAAATAAAACTTAGATCCATTTGTCATGTTCCCACACATACCCTGTTGGTGATTGTGATTGGGAGAGTTTTCAGATTACAGATTAATGTAAGGAAATTTTACGTCTCTATCGTGTTGAGGTCTCTTGCCTAAGACAACGTGTGAATCTCCAGCTTTCAAGTTTCTTTGTATTAGTTACGGTAGAACTAGCTGCTGAAATAGATGACTTCTAAATTCAAAAAGCCCAGTCAGGGGTTCATGGGGCTGCATTCTATTTAGTAATTCAGGTATGAAAGCTTCTCCCATATTTTTATGCTGCCTTTCCCTTCTCATGTCAGAATCCTTTGCTAGCAGCTGGGGGGAAAACAGTAGAGAGGGTTTACCTGTTTCTTAACCAATCTGGCCCAAAATAACATATATTATTTCCAACCAAAGTCTTTACCAGTATTCTAAATAAACTAAAGAAAAAAATCAGAGGAGTAAGAACTGGAAAGGAAAAGACAAAGCAAATATTATTTGTAAATGATAGGATCCCCTATATATAAAGAAAAAGAATCTATGGACTTTACAACTGCGATTTGCCTGCTTTGAGTTCAATGTGTAAGAATCAGTAGCATTTTTTTCTACTCCAGTTATAACCAGATAGAAAATATGGCAAAAATCCCTCACTCTCCTAATAGCAAAAACAAAACAAAATAAAAATAAAACCCCACAAAACTACAATGAACATAAGAATGCCAGCAAATACATAAGACCTCTATGGAGAAAAATTCAAAATTCATATAAAAGAACATAATAAAAAAGATCTGAATAAATAAAAAGGTCATTCCATGGGCTTTGGTTAATTTTTTCTAATTTAATTACATTCTAGTCCGAGAACGTACTCTGTGTGACTTCAGTCCTCATATTTATTAAAACTTGTTAATTTTTCATAATACGATCTACCTAATGAATGTTCTGAGTACACTTGGAAGGAATATGTATTCTACTGTTTTGGGTGTAGTGTTCTACAAGTGTTAATTAGGTCAGGTTGGTTGATAACATTTTTAGGTCTTTTTAATCCTTGCTGGTTTTCTATTTCTTCTATCAATAACTGAAAGTGTTGAAATCTCCAAATATAACTGTAAATTTATTTCACCTTACATTTCTATCAGTTTTTACTTTATGTATTTTGAGTCTTGGCCATTTGATGCATACACATTTAAGATTGTTATGTATTCTTGTTGAAGTGACTTTTTAAATCTTTATGAAATACTCCTCTTTATTTCTGATAACATGCTTTGTTACGACGTCTATTTTGTCTGGTATTAATATAGCCGCTCCAGCTTTTTCCTGATTGGTGTTTCATTCTCTGTCATTTTTCATCCCTTTCCTTTCATGTTACTCGTGATTTTATATTTAAGGTTTGCTTCTTAGACAAAACCTTGACTTTCTTTTTTACTTAAATGGCAATTACTGCTTTTTAATTGGAGTGTTTATCTCATTTACATTTAATGAAACCATCAGTGTGCTATTTGTTTTCTATTTGGACAATCTGTTCATTGTTCTTTTCCGTTTCTACTTTTCCTGCTTTCTTTGGATTCATTGATTATTTTTAGGATTCATTTTACCTCTGCCATTGACTTGCTAGCTGTTTATCTCTGTTGCAGTTTTGATCAAGGCTCTTGGTCTTGTTTTCCTAAATTTCATTTTGCATAGTTTCTATTGCTATGTTTTCAAGTTCCCTGATCTGTTATTTTGTAGTGTCTATAAATTATAGCTATTGAAATTTTCCTTTCACATATTACAGTTTTTAATCTAGAATTTTTTTGGTATTTTTTCCCCTATGTGTTCCACTTATTCTGTATGTAATGCTTTCTTTTAAGACCTCAAACATATTTTAAATGGCCTTAAAGTCCTTTTCTGATAATTCTGTCAACTATGTCATTTCTAGATTTGTTTCTACGATTGATATTTTTCTCCTCATTATGGGTCACAATTTCCTGCTTCATCTCATATCTTGTAATTTTTGATTGGATGGCACATTATGAACATTATTGTTGTTGAGTGTTCGGATTTTTAAAATTTATTTTAAAGAGGATTTAAATTTTGTAGGAGAGATAGTTAAATGACTTGGCTCACTCCTTTTGAGATTTGTTTTTAAGCTTTATAAGAACAAGTCTAGAGTAGCTTTTATAATTTGTTCTACGTTCTTTTCTTTAGCTTTTACTATACATTTTGTTTATTTTTCTTTTCATAGTTTTACTGTGAAATGTATAGAAATGTTAAGAGAACAGTACAATGAACAAACATACTCACTGCCTAGGTATGCCAAGGATTAAAATTTTGCCATATTTAATTAGTCTATCTATAATAGCCTGTATTTAATTTATTCTCACTATTTACAGTATATATTTTGTCTTCAATTTTTCTGTGTTAATTTTATATCTTGATATACCTGCTCAAATTTATCAAAAGTTGCCATATCTTTTCATCTGTTCCCTGAAAAAAAAATGAGAAAATGCATGTATTCCATCACAAATTTAACATTTAATTCTTCTTTTGTAATCACTGATCACACTCAATGAAACTTAGATTGATTTGAGACATCAATCATCAATCAATTAATAAATCATCAATCATCTAGGGATTCCAAAGGAAGCCATGGATTAATTCCCATAGAGTTTTAAATAAACTAAAATATCATATGCATTCCTATGTATGTGTAGTATGTACTTTTTTTTCTGAGAAGATCAACGCCTTCTTCAGGATGTCCTAGGAGTTAAAGAAAGGGATTAAATGATCTGTATTCACTAACAATCCTTGAATACTATAATTTCCCTATTCTGTTTGGTTCTTCTTTTCCATTGCTGGAATACTTCTGCCAAAGATCTTTATCATGAATTATTCATTGGTGATTTACTTCCCCAATTCTTGCTCTTTTGAGTATGCTTTTCTTTTTTCTTTGTAAGAATAACAACTTGACTGCTTATGGAATATTTGGCCATGAGCTTTCCTCTTTAAAATCCTCTAATACTGCTAATGTGAATTTTGGACTAGCCTGATGATTTCTATTGTTGGTTATATATTTATTTCCTCTGGCTGAATGTTTATAATAATAGATGGCATTTACCAAGTAGTTATTAATGCCAAGCAACAGGCTAAGTACTTTTGCAAGGGTTTTCACATTTTGTCTTATGATAATTTTATAAGTTAGACACAACCCGTCTGACATCAGAGCAATGGGATTTGAACTTAGGTAGTGTCACTGCAGTCTTAGGCAGTGCTATACTCATTTGAAGGATTTTTTTTTCCTTTTCGTCCTTAAAGTTCTGTACTTGTGCTCAGAGAAACCTTGGGCTTCGACAAATTTTTATTCATTTTGCCTGTTATAATGAGCCTTTGCAAACTGCCTCTCCCCCTTTTTGTGTTTTTGCTTATCGTTTCTGACTTCAGGCACACAAACTAGATGCTGAGTCTTCCTTGTTTGATTTCCACATCTATCATCTTTGCTCTGATCATTGTCTTTCCTTTGTCCTTCTCTCTTCATTCTGAGTGATTCTCTCAAGATAGTTCTCTACTGATTCAATTCTTTTAGCATCAGTTCTGTGTTTTGGTTCTTCTACTGTAGTTTTCGTTCTATAATAACAGTATTTTTCCTCTTTGTTTTTTACTGACCTGTGGCAGTTCCCTTTTCATTTTGTTACCTTCTCCCATCTGTTGTTTAACAGGTTCATTTAACCTTTCCTTTTCTTAGGAGGGTGATGAAGTTGTGTGTTTTTCATTATGTCTTCTGATGTAAAATTTACTTCAAATTTGGTTTTTAATCTCTCTTATCTACTCTTTGCAACTTAGGCTCATTTTCTCACTTTTCATTGTGTAATCTTTCTAAGTCTCAAGCTTTTGTTTTTTTCCCTTCATCCTTACCTTTGAATGGAGGTAGGACCTTATAGCCTTGAATTTACCATCAATATAGAGAAAGTCAAATCTCCTAAACTCTCCTTCCCTGGGGTTTAACATGGGGGCCTGGATGTTGCAGATTCATTTATCACTTTATTCACTCATTTTCCCAAGGAAGTAAGAGAAGCAGCCAAGATCACAGACAGCCTTGTCCATTGGATTTTGACAGGTATAAACAGAAACTCTTCACTGGGGCCAGCACTTGGAGCGACAAGCAAGGCAGGGGGCCCTCAGGTTGCTGTTTGTTCACCTACTAGCGTGAGTGGAAACTTAGCTGTTCTCATGCTGGGCACCCAGGTGTGTCATTTGGTCGGTCAGATATTTGCTCATCTCTAACTCTTTGTTGCAGCTGATCTAGGGTTGTAATGTTGTTTCCTCAGAGATTGTCTCAAATTGTTCACCTGCATTAATCTTGCCTCCAGATCCTTCTCTCAGTCTTGAGTAAACACTGTGGAACCTTGAACTCTGAGACGTTCTGCCAGCCTGCTGCCCACTGCGGATCCACAGGGAGGGACAGGCCCCCAGGAATATGGTTCCATCTTTCCTGTGGCCCACTCATGTCTCTGTTCCTGTCTCTCCAAGTTGGAAAACATTATCACCAACTGACATAATTGTTCCTATCTACTTGCCTTAACATTCTGACATTCTCACAAGTATAGAAATTATATATTGAGTCTCAGAATCCTATTTTAATTTGGTATGGAATTTTCTTTTAAACTGTAGTATAACTGGCAGGTATCTCTCAAATCTTAGCAAATTCTTACATTTTAGAGGCAAATGGATGTGATTAAGAGGGATTAATTAGAAAGACTGGAGAGTGAAATCAGAGAAGACCATCAAGGCAAGTATTTTGAGAGGAATAGTGTGGTTATTAACATTAACTGCTGTAGAGATCGCATACAGAATGAGAGCTGAGAGCAGTCCAGAGGATTTACAACAGGGAGACCACTGCGGTAGGGGGAACAGAGGAGGAAGTTTTGGGAATGTCCGGGCAGGGAAGAGATTGCAGGAAGTTATTAAATACATGGAATATGTGAAATAAATGTAAGAAGAGCATGTGGCAGAGAGATGGTCAGTGATCTCTCTGCTCATTAATTCTCCTTCCCGTAAAATAAGTGCTAGACTAGACATCTTTAAGTTGCCTTCTGCTGCCAGGGGCTGCCAAGGTGAAGTAAGGGCTCAAGCTCCTTGATTCAAACTACCCAGAAACTTCCCCATCAAATCTGTAGGAAGAACACCAACTATGAAGTACTCTTGCTGAAACAATCCTTTAGATCTAATGTCCAGTGCCTAGGAAATATGGGGGAGGTAGGGACAAAGTTAAAATACCAACAAAAAAACAGTAGGGCAAGTCCAGAATGTGGGCCATTTTACTGCACAACAAGTCAATGGAATGGAAAAAAGGAAGATAAGGGGAGATGCGGCTGACTCTTACCCGACCCCAGCTGAGTTCTCAGCAGCCACAGTGGCCCCTTCCTGTCCATGTTGGCAGGGTCCACTGGGGTCACCAGGTGCTCTCTGCTTCCCTGTCTCAGGCTTTCTTCTGGTGTCACAGGAGCTCACCCAGCCATTGGGCAGGGTGGCCCAGAAAGAACCAATGAAGGGTGAGAGGGGATAAAGACCCCACTTTCCCTAACTTTTGGAGAAACAACACTGAGATGCATGTTGCACAGTGCCTCAGAGTATCCCCTGCAGAATTAACACCCAGTTCCCCACGGTGATGACCTGCTCGCCGGTGCATCTGTTCTTGGCCTTTTCTGTGTCATTTTTGTTCTTGTTCTTTCATTTTCCTTCCTAGTTCTACCTCCCAAATAAAATCCCTGCACCCACGTCCTTATCATAAGGTCTGCTTTGGGGGAAACCCAAGCAAAGACAAGGGGACCGTTTGAAGATAAATAGACTTAGGAGACAGAACACCCAAATACATCACGTGGACATCAATTAAATCCGGGCTTGAACAAACCAACTGTAAAATGATATATTTTTGGTAATCCAGGAAATTTGAATATAGACTTGGCATTTGATGATATTAAGGATTTGTTGTTAGTTTTGTTGGTTATAACAATACTATCATGTGTATAAGAAAATGTCTTTATTTGGAGATGCCTAAGACTGAAATCCCTTATACACAAGGATCAGAAACCATCTGATGTGATGTCAGAATTTTTTAAAAAGTACTTAAACCAAAAAAAGGAAGAGAAAGAAAGGAAGGAAGGAAGAAAAAAAAGGAAGGAAGGAAGAAGGGAAAATGGAGTAAAAATGTGGCAAAATGTTAATAATTATTGAATCTAAGAGACAAGTATATGAAGTATATTATATACCTCATTTGTGCATTTTAAAAATCTTCCACAATAAAAATTTCAGTCCTTTTACAAGAGAGAAAATTTAATTCCCAGAAATTACTAAGTTTGATAGGAGGCAAAATTCCTTTCGGACAGATGACTTTCAGAGACCTAAGTACAGAAAAGACTTTTATACAACTCTTTCATACAAGACAAAAAACAAACAAAAGACCTTCCTACTCCCTCTGCAAAATGACATCCACTCATTACTCAACTTCTGTATTCCCTGCCTGCAGCCTTGCCAAGCGCCACATGTCTCTCTCTGAAGTATCAGAAACCAAACAAACTCCCCTGAAATCAGCATATTCCATTGCAAGAGGCCAGCCACTGAGAAATCACATGAATAGCTCTCTGAGCACCAGAGCCGGGTTTCAAATTTTCTGGCCAAGAATAGTTCCAAGGGCAGAGCTCAGGCACGCCATGCAACTCACGTAAAGAAAATTCCATACGTTTTCCATGGGCTGATTCAGGATACCCACAGAAACAGACCCAGGCGTGGCTGAATCAGTTCTTGAGACAGGAAGGAACCTTCGTGAAAGAAATAGCTCTCGGTCTCCTGTAAGGTAAAATGTGTGCCTGAGATCTGTCAATGAAAGAGGATCACACACATATGGCTAATGAGTCATCCCAAATGGAAAAACAGAGTTTGTTATAGTTTATGGGGATTTTACATGTCGAAGGTACATCTGTTGCTATTTATGCTGACACGTATGTAGAGATTGGCAGACCCAGTTCTCTGTAGGGATGAGCGAAATCCAAACCAAACCACAGAACTTTCTAACTTGGAGGCTGGCTCTTGTGATGGAAAACGGTTTCCTGGTCCCTTGAAACACTGCCCGGCGGAGCAGGGTGGCTGGGAGAGGCCCCCATCACAGGACTGCACAGTTGGATGAGGCAACGAAACGTCCCGCTTTGCACAGGGCCTCTGGAGGGACCGAGAGGAACACAGGAAGCACGAGAGGTGTCGGAGAGCTCGGGGGACGGTTAACGGTCTTCTCCCTCCTGGACGCCTTCTTTGGGTGGCTGTTTCAGGCCAAACAGACCACGTCGATTCTAACACAAACACGCCGCCCGGATCAGACAAAGCCTCCTCCCTTCAGATGTGTTAATAACATTCTCCAGCAGGGTGGCCGTGGGCTCTGGCAGACACTTGTTTTCCCAGTTGGGTAACTCTGATAAGTCTGAAGACTTTCTCTCACTTAATACATTTCCACAATCTCCTATTTTGCGGATCGTTGGTCTTTATTCCTGTCCCGTTGCAGGATTGTTGAAGGTTTGAATAGTGTGTGTCATGCCTGTTTAACCTGACCTCTGTCTCCCCCACTCTTTTCCTCCCTCCCTCCGCCCTTCTCTGCTTGCTATCTAATGAGAAGACACAACAGGTGAATAAACAACTGCAGAGGCTACAAGGCTGACAAAGAGAAGTGCTGTGAGAGTGTTGTGGGCTGAATTTTGTTCCCCAAATCCATCTGTTCAAGTTCTAACCTCTAGTACCTCTGAATGTGACTGTATTTGGAGGTAGAGTATTTAAAGAAGTGGTTAAGTTAAAATGAGATCATATGGGTGGGTCCTGATCCACTGGGTCAGGCCACTGGTGTCCTTAGAAGAAGAGAAAATTTGGATACAAATAGGTACAGGGAAAGGGAAGACCATGTGAGGACACAAGGTGAAGACAGTCATCTGCAAGTGGAGGAGAGACCTCAGAAGAAAGCAACCCTCCTGACACTTTGATCTCAGGCTTCTAGCCTCCAGCACGGTGGGAAAACCAATTTCCGTTGTTTAAGTCACCCCGTCTGTGGTACTTTGTAATGGCGGCCCGAGGAGACGAGTACAGACAGTCAGATAAAGAGCTGGGAGAATCCAAAGGTGGAGGAGAAGGCTTTAGTTTAGTGGGATCAAAAACCCCATCTGGATGAGGGAGAATATTAACTTTGTCTTCAGAAATGGGTAGAATCTGCTCCTGCACTAACAGCAAAGCCAAAAAACCAGCATCAGAAGCTCAACTTGCTCCCATAGACCTGCTCACGGCCTTATACCTGGTCCCCAGTGAGTCCCCTGGCGTCACCCACAGAGACGTTTTCTCCAGTCTTGTGGCGATGGCCCTCCCACCGCGGTATGCACAGTCCTTGCTGTCTGATACTGTCCAACAGTCAGCTCTACTTTTGAGTTAGGTAAACCCACGTGAAAGTTAAGGTGCTTGTTAACCCCTTGCTTGGCCCACTGTGGGCCAAGCACAAAAACTCACCTACCCCCTGACAGGGGTCTCGAAAGAAGCAAACTGAAGTATGAAAAATGGAAACGTAATAGGCTATAGTAGAGTATCAGGGAGACCTCTTCACTTACCTGGCTCACTGTTGGTTTCTAATCACCCATGCGCCTTGGCTGCCATTGAGGATTACCCACCCACATGCTCAGGTGGCCTCATGGGACTTTTAATATTATCTGAAGTGCTCTCAACAACGTCCACTCCTTCAAGACCTGCCTTATGAAAGCCCAAGAACATATTCTTGACAGTCATGGAAAATATATTTAACATTCCTATAAATATTATAACTCCCCTTCTGGCAGTGGCAAAGTTGCTCCTTCTGCATTTATTCAAGGGAGGTCTGGCTTCATCCCGGTGAAGCTCAGGGCGTTGGGCTGAGAAGGTTCCAGTGTCAGGAGTCAGGTGTCGTCTCTGGCCGCTTCTCTTGTTTTAAACTCTCAACTTTAGGAAGAAGATCTCAAATGTCATTCAGCCACAGTTGTAAAACAAACAAATAAACAAAACAAAACAAAACCCCAGGTGTGGCAGGTGCTGAACTTAGGGAGATACACCAAGAAGAGATGTTCTGGGTCATTAATGAAAAAAACTAAGTCCAAGCAGCACTAGATAGATATTTGTAGGAATGTGCATGTATTTGCTATAACAAAGGCCAAGACCCAAGTCATCCCCTTTTAAGGACTGCAGAACCTTTTTTAATCTTTGTTGCAAAACTTCCTGCAGTCCAGCTTTCTTCCATTATAACATCTGTGCACATTCTTGATGAAAGGGACACTGGGACAATTATTCCAATACCTCAGGCCATGAAATTTTTGTCTGAAAGAATCAAACAGTATTGGAAAGCGGAAAGATTCCATTCTGGGGAAGTTAAGACATTACATTTCTAAACATGTGTATATGTGTGTGCTGGAAAAAGGGGCAAGGAATATGATCCAGGGAAGAAGGGCTTTGGGATCAGACCTGGGGTTGGATTTGTCACTATGTGGTAGGGAACCGCCCCCTCCCCCCAACACACACAAAGATAAACACATCCTGATCTCTAGAACCTGTGAATATACTACCTGACAGGGCAGAAAAACCTTTGTGATTAAGATGTGATTAAGTTAAAAATTTTGAAATGAGATGATCTTGGATTATCTGGGGTGGGGGTGGGGCGTCCTGTCTAATCGGAGGGTCCTCAGAAAGGAAAGAGAAGACAGAAAAGTCAGAGTCAGGAGAGATGTGATGATGGAAGCCAGGCTCAAAGAGAGATGAGAGACATGAAGAGGTCGTGCTGCTGGCTCTGAAGATGGAGGAAGGTGCCAGGAACCAAGGAATACAGGCAGCCTCTAGGAGCTGGAAAAGTCAAGGAAATAAATTCTCCCTGAGATCCTCCAGAAGGAACCAGCCCTGCCAACCCATTGTAGACTTCGGACCTTCCTGAACTGTAAGGCAACGTATTTGTGTTGTTTTAAGCCATGAGGTTTGTGGCAGTTTGTTACAGCAGCAATAGTAAACAAATACACCTGCTTCAGCACTTCGTAGGGAGTAACTTACTCTTGGGCATGTTACTTAATGAGATTGAGCCTTGATTTGTGCATCTAGAAAAGGAAATAACAATAATAATGTTTTCCAGGTCGTACAGTGAGGACTGAATGAGGCCATGCACTGTACTCGCTTCAGCACCCAGCCAGGGCCTGTGGGATTATTACCATCGCTGCCTTGGACGCTGTATTGTCAGCCACATCCTCCACATCTGTGTTTCCACATCTTCACCTGGCCAGCGTGACTCTAGGCCTCTGTTAGTCAGCGAGGGCTGCTGTGATGAAATGCGATATGCTGGGTGGCTTAAACAATAGAGATTTGTTTCTCATGGTTCTGGAGGCCAGATCAGGGGTCCAGCATGATGGGCTTCTGGCTTGCCTTTCCTGGACAGCTGTGTCCCCATATGGCAGAGAGGACAAGCTCTGGTCTCTTCCTCTTCTCACAAGGACACTCTCCCACCATGGGGACTCCACTCTCATGGCTCATCTCAACCTAATTATCTCCCAAAGGTCGCACCTCCTAGTACCATCCCATTGGGACTTAAGGATCCAACATAGGAACTTCGGGGAGGACACAGACATACAGTCTACAACAAGGCTATACCTGCTTCTCAGGGCTGCTGGGAAGATCAAATGAATGAATGATGTAAGCCAGAGTATTTAAGGGCAGATTCAGTTACATAAGAGTGGTTCCCTGAACTTTGGCTTGGATATACCCAGAAACACTCCACTTCTCTCTCACTTACGGACAAAGCCTTGTGTCCCTTCCCACCCTGCCGGGACGGCATTCATCAGCCTCTACTACAGTCATGAGCTCACAAGTCTTCCTCACCATCTGTGAGATGAGCTCTCAGGGCAGAGCCCTGTCTAATTTGTGCTCATACCTCCAGAACCTCACTGTGGGTGTTTGCTAGCATTACAGAAGCAATATGAACCTTCCTGGACTTTGCCACACTCAGTTTCAGGCCCCCTTTTTGCTATTGCTGTATGGTCAAAACTATTTTGCTGTAAACCAGTGGTTATCAACCCTAGTGCACATTAAGATCACCTTGGGAACTTTTTAAAAATTACCGGTGCCCAGGCTCCACCCTGGACCAATTAAATGAGTTCTCTGGGGGTGGGGTCTGGACATTAGTACATTTTGAAAAGCACCCCAGGTGATTCCAACGTACAGGCAGGGTTGAGAAGCCAACCAAGGCTCAATCAGTCACATGGAAACGCTAACTGAACACAGAGTTCAACGTCAGAAGTGAGAGATCATGCATCTATTCTTCACACCAAATCAGAAATGGTCCTCATTCTTAAAGACACAGATTCCAACTCTCTTGTAGACAAAGGTGAACATTAGAAGTTGCACCAACAAGACCAGTGGATGTTCTAAATTCAGAGTGAAGGAATAATGGCCCCCATATCTTCCAGTTGTTTGGTGGTCCACAACTCTACGCCTGCTTCACTGATCAGAGGATTGTAAGCACACAGGGAAACAAATTATTTCAGAGCACGGTGAGAATGCTACTGTCTCTGCTGCCATTTTGCTTAAAGAAACAGCATCTCTGTTTCTGAACGTGATAATGTTAACCCTGTCCCTGCCACAATGTAAGCCAATCAGCAGTCTTCAGTGATCCCATCATGGTCCCAGCACCACCACAGCCCTGGTCGGAGATCATGAGGCACAGAGAAGTTGCAAAAGCCAAGTGAGACCACCCAGGAAGGTGTCCTGGGCCCAGCACACAGTTAGTTCTTCCTTGCCTCTCCTATGCATGCTGAGCTGAAACAAATCAAACCACACCTCTCTTTTCTTTGAAGATGCAGTTTCATTCAAAAGCACCTTTTGGTCATTCTGTTCAGGTGTGACATATTGACACAACCATCAGAGTGAAACCCTTCTATGAATTCCAAGAAACGCGTGCATGATTACTAGAGAAAAAATGTTGTGATGTGGAAGGTGAAAGGGTTCATAACAATTTCCATTTTCATTGCCCAGTATACTGAAATCTGACCAGTGTTCTAGAACAAAGTTGAGTGTTAAAAGCTCAAAAGCTAACTATAGTTTATGGAATAAACTTCACCGTGGCTAGGCATTTGCTATACTGACAGGGTTTTTTTGTAGGGGGCTTGAAAAAATCCATTAAAGCAACGTGTGTAAGTGCTACTGTCTGTAACTATAAAAGAAGTTTAAAATAAAACTCTAATAACCAAGAAAATGCTCAGCCTTTAATACCAAGTCATTGAACGATAGCCCCAAGACTGTCATCTCTCCTGATATATGGCTCTTTTCTGGCTGCCAGAGGGGTATTTATGGTCCCCACTACTTATATATGAGTAAATGATACAGATGGCCTGAATGCCAATTAATACAAATGAAAATAACCAATAATATATATCTTCTTTTCATAAATGACTATAATTTGACATTCTTGAAATAATTTCATCCAGTTCTTCAAATTATGCTAATCGTGCTTCCTCTTTTGTGTCTTCTTTTATTTCTTTGTGTTACTAGGTACCCATACACACATTCACAGACTCACATAAAAGGCAATTACCATCACTTAAATTTATATGAAAACAAAATCAGTGGTAGATGCAGACATATAAAGACTCACATGTGTTCTAATTCTGACACTCCAGTGTTCTTTACCTATTAAAGTAAATATGTAAAAAGAAGAATATTTTTCTATTGTATTCTATTTCTGTAATAAAACCTTCCCCCCACATGTCTGGTAATAAGAAAAAAAAACCACTCTGTATTTTGGGATTCCAAATCATAGCTTTTATAAGTTGTGAAAAGTTAGTGCAGTTCAAATGACAGGATATGATTGAAATGCTTTAGTTAGATTTTATTTTTTAAAATATGTTTCATTATGCTTTTATTCTCTGATCAATTTGTACTTTTTATATATTTTTTCTTTACATTTTAAGGCATAATTTGTACATCATAAAATACACATACAGTAAGTGTGCCATTTTGCAAGTTTTGATGGATGCAGATGGCTGTGTAACAAACACTGCAATTAAAATCCAGCATATTTCCATCATCCCACTAAGCTTCCTCAGGCCCTTTGGTAATTAATCTCCCATCCTGGCCTCTAGATGCAACCACTGTTCTGGTTTCTATCACTATAACTTATTTGTTACCTATTTTATAACTTCACATGAATCGGATGGGGTTGCATATATTCTTTTAATCTAGCATCCTTCGCTCGGGGTACTGTTATAATGGTTTGAGATTTATCTGTGTTGTATGTATTAGTTGTTTATTCCTTTTTGTTCCTGAGTGTTATTCCATTTCATTAACCTGTTGATGGACATTTGGGCTGTTTCCAATTTGGGGCCATTTTAAATAAAACTGCTATGAAAATTCTTGTACAAATCTTTTAGAGGACAGATGTTAATATCTAAGCCTTACATATCTAACCAACATCCTTTATATGGAGAAATCAAATCAAGATATTTATGTCTCCTAGCCACAAACCCCAGTGCATCCCAGGATCTAAAAGGGACAGCGAGACACATTATTATGTGGTGGGATGCTGGCCAAAATAATGTCCTAGCTCTTCCAGGACTACCTATACCCGTTACTTAGCAACCTCAGTATAAACAGAATTAACTTAGTTTTCCTGCTGCCTAGTATAGTGCCTTGTACCTAGAAAAAAATTCAGTGAATTCTTATTGAATTTTTAAATGCACATGTAATTGAATAGATGGATGAATGAATGAAAGAATGAATGACTCCTGAGTTTCCACATAAGCGAGTACAACTTCACAGAGGATCATTGCCACTAGATAAAACCTGCAATGAGGCTTTTCTTTCTCTTACCCATGTAAATGTGGTCCTGTCCTCCAAAATTCAGAAAAGAATGAATAACTCTCAACATACCACAGCAATAAAAATCAAAGAATAACACTGGGGTGAGTTGGTCGAATGACTCCTCCTGATGTTATTTTAAAGTTCCAAGAATGACTGAGATATCTTGCCAGAGCTGACCCAGCAGAATCCCTGGGTACCAAGCTTCTAGGCTTAACTCCTAAGGGTGGTTAAAGAGGTAGGGAACATTTGCCTCCTCTGGGGGAGGTACAGACATAAGAGGTCTTCCTAAAATGCCCAGATACTATCCAGGGCCATCTAATATTAGGAGAGGATGCTTCTTTCCTACTCTTCAGATTTCTTTCCAAATAGAGGGCCTCTTCCCACCTTGTCCTCCACTCATACCCTGAGGAGAGGTGGAATCAATTATCTGGGAATTAATTGGGAGAAAGAAACGGAGTGTATTTCCTAGACTTTTCCTCTCTTCCTGCTCTTGAGAGAGAGTCATCCATAGGATACAAACATCGGTCCTGCTTCTCTGTATCCCACGTTTTATAGGGCAGCCTCCCAGGTGTGGGGGCTAATACTGATCTAACCAATGTGATCCATTCGGAAAGTCTGTCTAATTCTGGGTCTTTCTATTACAAAGCCTTCTTGCCTAAAGATATAAGCCATATTCCCCAACATCAGGATGAAAGGTAATATTTTGGTTTCCTGCCATACTTTTAATCTTCTATCTCAATAAGATTGTTTAGAACTCAGGTGGGGAAGAGGGTTTTATTTGTTTGGCATCTTCATACCCTATTGACTCTTGAAACTATTTTTTGCCCCCATCCCTCCCATGGCCTCAGAAACTTATCTGATACATTTTCTTGTTCCTGAAGGACTTACACTGAATTACTCCAAAAGCATTATGTTGCCTAAATATATAATGTGGTAGTTCCATTACATGGTAGAAAAGCTGAAAATTAAATAGTCCCAAAGATTTATGGCCCAGATTAAATATTGCCCCAATTGTCATCCCACAAACAGAACAAAGGATCCAAGTGTTTTACAGATTTAAAAAAGTCAAAGACACAGGGAAGATTATCCAATGAGACTCCAGCAGAGAGGGGTTGGGCTATTGTACATTTTACAGCCCTGGGTGATGGCTGCACCCACCCCCCCGTATATATATATAGAGAGAGAGATATGACTATATATATATATAGGGACTTTTGGTAGAGAAACAACTCAAAAGGGAAGTCACATTCTCCCAAAGAAAGCTTGAAATTAGCCTGGGTTTTCCCAGATCTGGAAGGTCAACCGAGTCAGGCTAGGTCCTAAGCATCAAAACCGTTTTTGTGCTCGTTTAAAGAGTGAGACAGTGAAATGGCTTGTTCATTTAGGGGATCTTCATAGAACATTTTCAGCCAATTATGATGTTGCTCAGCAAATCTGAAAAAAGGGAGAGAGGAAGGACTGAGCTCCCTTCTTCCCATGTGGCCATTCCCACTTGGTAATTTCCACCTTGCTCTCCCTGGTGGTACTGCTTTCTGCACTGTCTCCAAAATCTGAGCTCTGGAATGATGCCTTCTCTCCAAGACCAGGTCTTTGAAATCGTTGGGGTCAGAACTGGCTTTGGTCCACGGTCGTTTTCTGGTCATAGCCTGGTACATCCTTAGGTTGTAAAATCTCTCTAATGCTGAACACTTCCTAAGAGCTTTAAAGTGATTCCAGGTAGATGCTCACAGGGTCTCCATGATGCCTCTCCAAATACCGAGGGGTGCTAAGAGGTGAGTCACAGTCCCAAATGCTGCCACCCTGTCAGCCCTGGTATCAGCCTTTCTATGCCAAATCCCCCATGCTGTTGCAACCCTTTTCATTCTTCTTACCAGAAGGAGTACATCTTAAAATTTCTTCATTTGCAATGAACTGGAGCTCAGAATCCCCAGCCAAGCATCCCCACCACTTTCTTGGATACTCGAAATAACACACGTTCCAAGCAAAGAGTGAAAAAACAACTTTGACATTAAAAACATGGGAGCAACTAGCCACATTGGTTTTGATCTGTAATTGAGGTGAGGTGAAGTGGCCATATATATATTTTTTAATCTCCCTCTTTTTCCTTCGCATTCCATCACAAGAGCTGCTGACCCAGCTCTGACAAACACGCTCGGTCATCTCTGACCCTTCCTCATTTCCAACTAACAAAGTTCGGCTTTGTCACTGCGATCCTCTGCTGGTGCACAGATTTATCCCTTTGGACTCGGTCCTGAGGAGTAGCCCGTGTGTGTTAAAACCACAAAATGGAGCTCATAATGAGTTTGCTGCTGCCTCATCCATGCCTCTAGCTGCAGGCAAGGCATTGAAAACCAATGAAATCAGGCCGCTTTCCTCAACCCCGAAATGAAGATGTCGGAATGTTAACAGAGACCCACCGACAGAAGAACAAGAGCACTTGTTCATTATTGGAAAGAGAACACTGCCTTTTTGCTTCTTTGATAAATAAAAACTACGTCTGTCAGGTGATGACAGCCCAGGACATTGTGGGGGAGCAATCAAGCATAATCTACCAGCACATTCTTTGACACAGAGCTTGTAAGGAAATTTCCAGTTTCCTCCTCCTTTATCACGTTCACAGACTCTTTAGCACTGACTGCCCTTTTGCCTTTCTGGTGCTGTTTACAAGCTGAAAACACTTCTAGAAGCCAAACCCCCAACTTTCAAGTAAGGTGCTAAACGCTGTTTCTTGCTTGAGGCTCTCTTTCAACTGCCTTTCTCTTCGAGGAATAATAATGACTCCCTTCAGGAAGGCTCTGGCAGAGAGGGTGGGGAAGAAAAGTAGATCCCTCTCCCTCGCAGAGGAAATTGAAATTAGCCTAATTAGATTTTCTGAGCGCTTAGATACCACGGTGATAGACACCATCTAAATACAGAGACAGAGAGGAGGAGAGCACAGATGTTGTGTGAGACCACCGATTTAGTTCCAAGTCAATACTCTTAATTAACTGCAAACTGTTTAAATATATAACATCCCCATCATGCAGCCAGTAACACCTATATAGAACTCTTCATGGCAGCACCTTCAAGTAGAAAACAAAATAACAATCACATCCAAAAGTACAAAGCTGTAATAATAATTACTTATATTTAATGTAGATACACTGCCTTGAATTCCAAGGCCCTTAATGGTATTATGCGCTTGGTAGATAATCGACTCTTGTCCAAAATAGAAATGTGCCTATCAGTGAGGTGGGGGAAAAAACGCCAAAATCAGCTACAATCTGAAAGATACCAACTATACTGTATAGATGGAGGTTTGGGTCTTTCTTTCTCTCTTTCTTTCTTTCTTCCTGTATGTTTAATGTGCAACTGACCTAAGTAAAATGCATATGATTCCTTATTTGGTGGGTGCCTAGATGTTGTGGTATTGGTTGTAGGCTGAGCTCCTGGCCCAAAGTGGAAATTCGAGGAGAGGCTTACTTCTCACTCAAGGAAATAACAGTATTAGAGCCTGAGCATCAAGTAAGCCTTAAAAGAGAATCAAAATGTCTCTGAGAATCTCCAAGGCCACTGGCAGTAATCACAGGTGACATATTTCTTTTTCTAGAAGTTAGAACAAAGTCATTTGCTTGTAGTTTATTCTCTTATCCATTTATTCCCTTATACACTTACGGAATTCTCTTATCCTCTACAAGAAAACGTCACTTAATAAACATAGTCCTCATATTTGTTTTTCCAGACTGTAAACAGTCTTAAAAAAAAAAAGTCTGTCTCCTCAAGGGATAGACCCTGTGACTGGGACTATGAGAAGTTAAATAAAAGCAGTAAATGTTTGTGAATGCACAAATGAGGGATCGATTTATGATTACAGTAGAAGTTTGAATTTTTATGTAACCATATAGCAAATATTTATTAAGCATTTATTCTATGTTAAATCCTGGACAGACAGAAGTAAACAAAGGATTTTCCTGCCCTCCTGGAGTTCACAGTACCATAAAGCAGATAAAGACTAAATGTATAAACACAAGCATTTCTAGTAACAATTATGGAGGGGAGTGGCTACATGAAATCCATACAAAATATAAAAAACAATTAATTATAGGAATGGGAAAACATCTAAAGGCAGACAGAAGCCAGTGGAGAGTTTGCTTTTAAAAACCTGCAACTAGGAGGAGGAAGAATTAGGAATTTGTAGTTATCTTGCCTGAAGATACTCTTCAGCTCCCCTGGCTAGGGCAATGGAAGACATCAGTCACCTTACAGGCTTAAGATACCAGGGAACAGAGCTCGGGGGAAATTTTAAGGGAGAAATCTGAAAGCAAGAAAATGGCAAAAGGATTGAAGCTGCAAAATCTGAGCATAAATTTTACCCAAATCACTGGTTGCCCACAAAGTAGGCATCTGTGGGGGAGAATCTGACAGAGGCACCAAAAAAGCAAGCAATGGCCAGAAAGGAGTGTAGCCTTAAAAGATAGAACTGCTTTGGGTGCGTTCTCTGAATTTACCCAGGGCGAATCTAAACAGTCAGCAGCTTGAAGTCAGAAGAACTGAATGGAGTTACCAACAACTACACACCATAGGAGAGACAAGGTTTTCAATTTGACTCCAAGCAAATTAACTGCCTAATAAAACAACAACAATAACAGAAATACTTGGAATAAAATGACAGAATCCAGAGTCATTACATTGTGTTTTCTACAATGTCCACTTTTCAAACAAAAATTACTAAACATGCTAAAAAACATAAAAATGTGGCCCATACTCAGGAAAACATAAAAGTCAATGAAAACCAGCTCTAATTGATCCCAGATGTTGGCCCAATTAGACTTCAAACCAGCTATTATAAAATGTTCAAATGATTCAAGGAAAATGGTCTTAATGAATGACTAGTTAGAAATCTCAACAGAGAAATGACAACCATAAAAAATTAAAGTTCTAGAGCTCAAAAGCACAATAACTGAAATGAAAAATTCACTAGATGGGATTAAAAGCAGATTACAGTGTCAGGAGAAAGAATCAATGAATTTAAAAAGAGATTAATAGAAAGTATCCAATCTGAAGAACAGAGAGAAAAAGGATTGAAGAAAAATGAACAGAGCATCAGATATGTATGGGACACTACCAAGAGATACCATATAGAAACTGGAATGATTTCAAATTGGAATGATAGGAGAGGTGAGAAAGGAGCAGAAAATATTTTTAAAGAAATAATGACTTAAAACTTCCCAAATTTTGTGGAAAACATTAACTTATAACTCCAGGAAACTCAGCAAACCCCAGGAATGATAAACCATCATAGTCAAAGTGCTGAAAGCCAAAGATAAAGAGAAAATCTTTAAAGTAGCCAGAGTAAGATGACATGTTACATACAAGAGAATAATAATGTGTTTACTGGCTGACTTCACATCAAAATAATGGAAGCCATAAGAAATTAGAATGGCATATTTCAACTGCTGGAGGGAGAAAAAAACTGGAGACCAAGAATTATGTATCCAAAGAATTTATCCTTCACAAATGAGAGAGAAATTAAGGCATAGCCAGATAAATAAAACTACAGTAATTCATTACCAGTGGAATTATGCGATTAGAAATGCTAAAGGAAGTGTTTGAAGCTGAAAGGAAATGACATCAGATGGCTACTTAGATTTGCACAAAGAAATAAAGAGCACCAGAAATGGTAAATATACGGATCAATAAAAAGAACTTAATGTGTACACCCCCACATATACGCATACACTTTTTCTTTTCTTCTCCATTTCTTTGAGAGACACATGGCAGTTTAAGCAAAATTGATAAAATTGTATTTTTAAGTTAGCAACATACATATATTGATGTCATAGTCATATGACAACACTAACACTAAGAATGGTGGGAAGTCTGGGGAAATGAAAAGCTACTGTTGCAAGATTATTATACTTTACTTGAAGTAATTCAACACTAAATAAATTGGGATAAGTTAAAGATATATGTGTTAACCTCTAGAACTACCATCATAAAAATGCATGAATTGGCTTGATACTAGAAAGCCAACAGAGGAACTAAAGCAAAATAGTAGAAAATATTTAGCTAACACAAAAAAGATAGGAGAGAAGGAACAACAAACAAACAAAACAGATGACATAAAACAAAGAAAATAAATATTAAAACAGCAGACCTAAAGTCAACTATTTCAATAACTGCACCAAGTTTATATTGATTAAATATTCTAATAAAAAGGCATGATTTTCAGATTGAATGAAAAGTCAAGAACCATTTATATACTGTCTATAAGAGATACTCTTTAAATACATAGAAACAAAAAGGTGAACAGTAGATGGACTGAAAATACTATACCATGCTGATAGTAAGCACAAGAAAATGGGAGTGGCCATGTTAACAGCAGACAGAATAGACTGCAAGATAAAGTATGTTGCTGGAGATAAAGAGAGAAACTTCACAGTGGAAAAAAAACATTAAGAAAATTAATTTAAATTACAATTATAAATACTTTACACATCTAATAACAGAGTTTCAACATAATCAAGTAACAATTGACAGAGAAATACACAGATCCACACTCAGAAAGGCTTTAACATTTCTCTCAGTAATTGATAGACTAGCTAGACAAAAAAAAAATTGAGAATCTAGAAGAGCTAAATGAAACTATCAACTACTTTTACTTGATTGTGATTTATAGAACAATGCAGTCAGCAAATGCAGAATAAACATTCTTTTAAACTTACATAGCAGGTTCACAAATGTAGAGGATATGCTGACTGAAACAAGTCTTAATATATTTCAAAAGATTGCAGTCTTACAGAGAGCTTTTTCTGGCTACAATTAAATTTATAACTCAACACAAGTAGAATTTTAAGAAAACTCCAAATATGTGAAATTAAATAATTCACTTCTAGGTAATCCATTGGAGAAAGTAGATATTGTGAGGAAATTTTTCTAGGTCAAATAAATGAATTTATCAAGGTCAAAAGATTCAAGGTCAATATAAAACACCAATTACATCTCTATGTGCTAGTAATGAATAACTGGAAAATGAAATAGAAATTACAGTTCCACTTACCATAGCATGCTCTAGTTATCCTAATCCGTAATTAGGGATAAACATAACAAAATATATACAGAATTCTTATATTTTTTATTTCTTGAGTTCCCATAAGCATCTTCATATGTTAATTATAGTACTTTGTTAATTGTTTATTTGTAATAATTCTGGGGCAAAAATCGTGTCTCATCATCATCTTATCACCAGTGCATAGCACAGAGCCCAAATAATGAATTAATAAACACCTATGCATATATTATCCTAATACCACAACCTACCCACATGGATGAAAGTTTTGAAAATGGAAAAACATACAGAATGTATCAGCCATGGTCCCTTCACTATCCATATTTTAGATCATTTCCCTCCAGCCTTTTTTCCCCTATAGGTTGTGTTTTAGACTTTCTTAACACGTTATTCATACAGTAGCATTTGTTTGTAAATATAGCAACTGTCAAAGTCCTACCTTATTCATGTTCAGACTTCCTCTAGTTACCGTCTGCTGTTTTGATTCACTGAAACAAAGTAAACTGTGGTCAGCTACCAAAAACTTGAAGGAGGCTGCTCCCACCATAAAAGCGGTCAGCTGATGTTTTAATGCAATCGCTGGGCAGGCTCCCTCACCTCAACACTGTCCCCACACACTTATGTGTTGTATTAACTTTGAGAGGATTTGAGCCACATGACTCTGGCATAACTACTTTTTCAACTCATTCATTCAAGGGCGTTAAAACTGGAAAGCAGGAGATGGAGTATACACCCATTACAGGAAAATTTGGGCCATGATCTGAAAATCTTCAACATACCAGATCGAAACAGCCCTGGAAAACAATGGTGTTCAAAAAAAGTACCTAAATACTAAGTAAAATGAGTTCCTGCCCCAATTCCTCGTGCTTCAGGAAACAATTTAGGTCACAGTAGAAACATGAGGTTCAAAAACAATAAATTCTGTACACTGAAAAAAGTAAGATTCAAACAGGGAAGTACTTTTCCAGATAGACCAATACAAGTGCTTGTCAGCCACAGTAAAAGTGCGCAGATAACAGCATCAAACATCTGAGACGTGTCCGAAGGCAGTAACAACAGAAATAAAACTCTGGTCATTAGACACAACAGACCGATGGGATCATTGTCTTGGAGCCGAACACAGAATAAAAGCTAGATTGACTGAAATGTCCTGTATAAACTCACAGGTCCATGGGCCACAGACACTCATTGGCCGCCGTGAGGAGCAATCCTACATAAGCTGTTTCCTTGAAAATTAGATACCGTGGATCCAAACTCTGCCTCCACTTCTAACAGAGCGGAGACGTGCCTGGGGAAAACAGAAGGCAGAAGGGTAAGAGATCATCAAAAAATCGCCCAACACCACTTCGCAAAACTCAGTCTTCTGGACACCTGAGAGAAGAGGGCTGGCTGAGCAGAAATAACCTCAAGGTGACACTTCGTACGTCTTTGCTGGACGCAAGGAGAAATCAGACAGGGAAGGGAAGGAAGTATGACAAATTGGATGAAAGGGACCCACTGAAATGAGAGAGAATTGACTCTTCTGAAACTGTGCACCTGGGTCTTCTTCTCAAGGCCAGCATCCTCCAGATCCTGCAAGCTCACCACCTCAGGGCAGCCTCCCCTCGTGGCCGTGAGGCCTCCTTCATTTACCCTCTACTGGAATTAAAGTTGTCGTGCTTAGTCTCTTCACCATCAGAGCAGTTTGTTGCAGTGAATTGTTTATCTGTGATGATTCTAGGGGAAAAAACACATCCCAAGCACTGCCTTCAGTCAGTGCCTAGTGCAGAGCCCAGCTAAGTGAATTAACAAATGCATACACACATATTAACCGAACCTTCCTGAGAACTGCATCTTTTATCCCCTGTTCTCTAGATCTTAGTGAGATGCCTAGCACACAGCAGTCACTCAGGAACTTCTAAATGAAGCCAAACTTTGATTCATGCTAAGGCTAACTTTAAACACAGCAAATGACACTATCTTGCATTGACAAAATAGGCCATTTCCAGATGAAAAATCATACTCCACAGTGACCCTTGGGCAAGGTCATCTCTCAGGAGTTTAGAAAATTAGAATGTCTTTTCAGAGTAAAGGCAGCTGGACTCAGACCGGGTGGTACACCTTCTGACTCAGTGTCCCTATCATCCCATGGCAAGCTCAAAAAGGCCCGCTCGTGACCAACACTCACCTGTTAGACACACATCAGACACGTCCTGAGTCAGTCTGGACGCAGCCACCACCAGGGGCAGACCTCAAGAACGGCTGGGTTGCAACATGTCCTAACAGCAGAGGCTGTCCTTGATTTCACGTTCTCTCCAACTGCAAAGAGAGAAGTCGTTTTTCACTATCGCCGACTCCAAAGAAGAGAGACCCCTTGGAAGACTAGGAAAGAAAGCTAGTGGCATGCTTTCTGAACGAGAAAGAATAAGAAAGTTGGGGATCTGTCCCCCAAGGCTGTACAAGAGTAGAGTACGAGGTGCTGAAAAGACTTTCGGGTGTGAAATAGATTCTTTCCCTGTAGAAAACGGGGCTCTGCGCTCAGAGGCTTGAACAAGTGGGAAAGAGTGGAATTTTCAATAGGAGAGACTTGGGTCAGCTCTGAAGTGCTGGTTTCTTCAGCCTCCATAGTGTTCTTGGGGATGGCTAAAGACTCAGGGAACGCCCAAGAGGTCCCCACCGCCATTGGCTCCACTCCCGTCAATGGCGGCTGCCCTGTACAACGGCCCCGTGTGTGCTGAGCTCCTGTAGTTCCACCGGAGCCTCTGCTCTTGCTGCCTCTAGTGGGAGGACATTTTCCTCCCAGATGGACAGTCCTTTAAACAGACCTTAAGTTCTCTGGTCTCTAGGTGAACATGGCTTTTTTTTTTTTAAGCTTCCTAAAGTATTTTCAGCTTTCCGTTGTCCTTTGCTGAGGAACTTATTTCATTATTTGTTTTTCTCTTTTTTTCTTCTTCTTCTTCTTTTTATTTTATTTATTTATTTATTTAGAGGAGCTTCTTTCAGATGCTGGCCCATGGCCTCTTTAGGAATCTTGCTCTAAGTTGTTAACCAGCACGCTTCCCAGACCTCCACCTTCCGTCGCCAAATATCTTACACATCCTTTGATTTTCCTCTGCTTTCTGAAGCATTCCTTTCCCCTCCACATTTTCCCCTCCCTTTTCAGCCTGAAGGGCCTGATACTGATATTCAGTCTGCCTTACCTACGTTCTTCTTCATTATTTGTCCCAGGGAAAGACATGGCATGTGGCTGGCTTGGGTACCACTGCCTCTCCCTCCTCCTACCAGGGCAGACATTACCGTCCAGTCTGAATGCATCCTCCTTCCCCACTCAGCCAGCCCTTCCTGCCAGGCAGGGAACGTGCCCTGCATGGAACTTCTTTGTCATTCCTGGCACAAAGGGCTCCATGCCTCCGTGTTCCTAAGATGGGTTTGTACTTAGGGTCCAACCCTCGAGCAAAAAGAAACTTTCTCATCTCCTTGGTTATTTACAAGAGAGATTCAGAGGGAACTTGGGAAATAACGATGTTACATCTATAGGTCTGGGATGCTTAAGAATGAGCCTGTTTGGGGAGAGGGAAGTCTCGGTGATCACCACAGACCTTTCCCTAGGAAGACACATTGCTAAGAAAGCCAGAAACACTTGCGAAGTTTGTTCCAATTAGTTCTTCCTGGCCCTTTCTTTAATTACCCACCTGAAATGTCTTAGCCAGTCATACTAGGACAATGGTAAGACTGGCTTTGTACGCTATGAAGGTGCCAGCAAAATTATGTGATTTAGATAATTATGCAGAAAGAAAACAGCCTTAGAGTTTACTGAGTCTAACCTTAGAAGAACCCAAAGCCCAGATAAGAGAAGTGACCTGTTGTAGTTTCTGAAACCAAGCAGAAACAGAGCAGGGCTGTGTGACCTTGTGGTGCGACCTGCTGGGCTTAGCTGCCTTCCCCCACAGTCCCATGAACAGCCCCCACCTTACATTTGCCTCCTGCTCCCTGGTGTCAGACATTCTTCAGTGAGGGCACATTTGTATGGGAGAGGGTTGATCGTGACCAAGAAAAACACCACCCATTGTACATTTTTGCTGATGAATGGCCCTGAAAATGAATAACTGAAAAATACAGTGAGATTGGGTTTGGTTTTTTTTTTTTTTTTGGATGGAAAAGGAACTAAAACTCCAGACAGCAGCCTTTTCAGATAGATGATATGAAACAAGAAAGGTAAGATGCAAGAATGATTAGGTCTATGCAGACAGCTAATTGGTAACTTATCTGCTGACACAGAAGTGAGACCAAGAGACTAGGCTCCTCTCACCAACATTTGGGCCCCTTGAGGAAAGACTGGGCACCCACGTGGCCGTGCACAAGCAGAGGACAATGTGGTAATCCCAAGCCAACCCTAGTATTTTATCCTCCATCTGCTTCGAAGGAGATGAAGATTGCTTTGGGAAGAATGCTTTGGGGAAATAATTAAAGTGGGACACGTGGCTAAACTACAAACAAAGTTTATCAACATTGCTTATATTTGAATACAACTTTCTCTCACTGGTCATCTCGCTTCTTGGTGAAACCACAACACAAACACAAATGTTTCTTGCTGGTTCTTCCCTATTTTGGATGGGAGGGAGGTCTTGAAGAAAATTATCTGGGTAAATTCAGATCAAAAATAGCCCTATCTGTAACTTTGTATGGGGGGTTCATAGGGAAGTGTTTATTTTGTTCCACTTGAAGGAACTGGATAATTTACTGAGTTTTCTAATGAAGATTTAAGCGCTAAAGGCCCATCTAACAATTCCTTCCCTGAACCTCTGTGTCTTCCCTAAATGCCTAGGGCACAGCATTTCTAGAAGTAGTTATGCTGCCCCTCCCTGTAATTTTCCTCTCCACAACCCTCTCCTCATCCTCTATTGCATTTAGTCTTAGGAACACACACACACACACGCACACAATGTGCACATGCACGTATACACGAGTATACATGCACACATGCACACCTGCACACTTCTGCATCTGCCATGATCTTCACGATCTTCAAGGTCTTCCCCTGTCTCTCTTAGACCATCCCTAAGCCCCTTACTGGTTTTCAAAGCTCTGGCAAGCTACTTTTCACTACAAATTCCAGTTTCTCAGAGATTTCAGGCATCCTGTAAATGTAATGATATACTCTCTGTTGCTGCAATAATAATAGTATTTTATACGCACAGTAGCCTTTTATCCATGAGTGCTTTAACAATGACAAACGCTACAAGAGCCCAGAGCAAAGCCCCTCGCCTCTCCCTCCAGCAGCCCTGCCCTTGGATGGGAGACATCCCAGATCGCTCAGTCTTCATGGCAACACCTCATTACCATTTCAGGCAGGAAGTAAGGAAATCTGTCCAGTCAAAACTGCAGAAAGGAATTAGGTAATGTAACACTTCTTCTTTCTCTTCTCCAGAAACTGAGAAATGCACTGACTCTCAGAATGATCGAACCCCAGACAATCCCCCTGAATTGTTGCTTTTTGCCTGGGGATTACATATTTCCTGGAACAGTGCATTTTCTTCTTTCCTTGTCTTATTTCCATCAGTACTGTATTTATTTAGAGACCAGATAAAAATATCCGTATGGCTAGGCTATCAGTCCTTCACATGGAGAGTGTAACTATTCTATATTTGTTTTTCTGTGATGTAAATATATCCCTAAGAGACATATACTTCCTCCATGAAGAGCAGCATGTCCAGTAACCCAAAAAATAAAAGGATGAGAAGAAAGAGAGAAAAAAGAAAGAGATAGATGAGGAAGAAGATGGGGAGGAGGAGGAGGAAGCTAGTTTCTCAAGAAAAGGGAAAAGCACAAGCTGGGGATAGATCAGGTTTCAAATTCTGCCTTTGTGAAACTTTGATCAGCCTATGCTGTGCTTCAGTTTCCTTTTTGGTACATGAAGATAAGAATACACATTTCATATGGTAGTTGTGAGGATTAAATAAGACTGGCACAGAGTAGGTACTCTTATTTCCTGCAGATGCTGCAAACTGAGATGCTTTGTGCTAATGGAGAAGTCCCCAGACAGTAGGCACTTTGTATTCACTGTCTTTTTGAGATGTTTGAAATCCACCATTGAACTTGAGCTCTTGTATTTAATTACTGATTTGCTTGCTCCCCTACTCCTGGCTGTCTGTTATTCATTGCCAGGCATTGTGCTGGGCACCAGGATCCCCTAGTGGGAAGGCATCTCCTGCCCCGGGAGCTTCAGGGTAGAAAGGAAGTGAGCAACAGGAAGTTCATACAGCACGTTAACAAGAGTGAAGCGTGGGGCGTCACAGCACATGCAGAAGGGATACCTAGCCCAGTCTTGGGTGTGTGGGAGGAGGCATCTGACTTTCCCTTGCCTCTCTTTTCATACCCTTAAATCTGCCCCCATTTCCAGGTTTAAGAAAATATTATTTATAAAAGGCAGAAGGTCTACAAGAGCTTAGCAGTAGTTCAGATTTTAGCTAAAAAAAATGGATTGCAGAAAAAATAAATGACCAATCCCAGTAATCAATCCATCTTCCCCACAATAAGCTGATCTTGATGAAACTCTCAGGAAGCTCTAGAAGGATCAAAGTCCTAATTAAACTAACCATTATTCACCTGTGAGAGTCATTCATTTAGGGTGGGCCTGCTGGGGGACATCCATCTTTTGAGAGAAAGGTAAGCGTCTGTGTGATGGGCGTGACCTGAGGCCCCAGGGGAAATGATGGTGGCATGCTGCCCTTCCCAACCAGATGTAGCTGCTCTGCCCTCTCCTTTCTCTCTATTTCTCTTCCTGTTCCCTTACTTGTCCCTCTTTTTCCTTTTCCTCTCCCCCTCGTCTCTGCTGAGAGCCTGCAAATGGGACCAAGGGGCAAGGACCATTCTGTTAGCACTCACGTCTAAAGAGGTTGTTGATTTCTGTCTTAAAATATAATCACAGCTTTTCTCAGTGAAGATGACACCAAGAAAATGTTGGTGGGATGTCAGGAAGGAGCACAATGAACGCAGTGCAAACTGGGAGTATTCCTTTAATGGAAAGAAAAAGCCCAGGGCCTGAGAGCTGGTCCTACTGACCATAAGAGCAAGCACATTAACATTCAACATTCATTCAACAAACAGCTCATTGAGCATTTGCTAGCTAACTCTTTTCTGAGCCCTTGGGATGCAGATAAATTAAACACAGCCCTCAATCTGGTGAGGAGAGAGAGAGAGACATAAAAATAAATAATTACAAAGCAGTGCATTGATAACTAAATCTGACCTGGCTGACTCCGTGCAGGGAAAGGGGGAGTGGACGGAGTATTCCAGAGCCTTCTCTTCGAAGTCATTCCCATGGATTTCTTGTGTGGCCGTGGACAAGTCACAGAATTGTGCTCCTGTAAAGTGTGGGCAATAGTGACTAATCACAGCTGGTTTTGGGACTCACCATGATCATGAATATGCAAATACATTGTTAGGGGAAAAGCGCTACATAAATCCCAGGTTCTACTGCTGCTGTGATGTTGACTTGCAAAAACTAATTTATCCATAAAATTCAGGTGTATACTTGGATTGTCTGTAGCGGACAGGTTTTCTCCCTCTTTTTCATATCTACCTGCATCTCTTGCCCATCTCATCAGCTGAGAGAGCCACCCCATCTCCTGAGTGCCCCAGGCTCTGCTAAGCCCTGGGACAGAGTAGGGAATGAGATAGACGCATTTTTTTTTTTAATAAAAGAGAAGTCTCTTCCCCAGCTATGAATGTAGACCACCCCATTTCTGTAGGTTGTATTTTCTTTGGGGTTTTGTGTTTTTCTTTGAAGAAAGTATGTGTGGGGCTGCAGTGCAGAGGAAGTGATGACAGGAAGTACCTACAGGCCCGGGAGGCACGGTCCTCTGGGTAAGAAATGAAAGGGGATTTTGCTGAGCCGCTTGCTTGGGAAGTGGATTCCTGACCGAAGCTTGTGTCTTATCTTTGGGGACGAGGCCAGGGCCAATCGCACCCCTGCAAGTCGTGGTGGAATTTCCCCTGAAAGAAATGGACATTCCTCTGGGAATCATTCTGGGAAGAGACACAAGTATCCTGGGACAGGAAATGAAGACTCAGGATGTGGGGTTCCGTGTGGGACAAGGAGAAAAACATCCTCCTTGTTCTGCAGCCTGAGGACCATGGGAGGGAGAGGCCTGGGGAGGCAAGGCCCACTCAAGGGTGGGGGCCCGTGAGTGCAGGGTGGGGAGGGCCAGGAATGGACCCGGAAGATGGGTCACTGCTTACAGGGTGGCTCCAAGTCCCTGCAGTGCACTCCTCGCTCCCGGATCTGTAGGAAAATCTCATTACGTGGCACTAGCCTGTGGGGAATGATGGGAAAGGGCTGCTGGGGGAAGTTAAGGAGGAGGGTGTGTCCACCATCAGAGCTCGGCTGGCTGAGGGGAGGGCAGTGCTGGTCACCTGTGGAGGATGACTGTCCTGCTGAGAGTCAGTTCCCCGAGCCTGAACGATGACAGGCCTGAGGAGGAGAAGAAAGACACATAGTACCACTCCGCGCATGTCTGCGCTGCGCCCGAAATAGGACACTGACCAGGGGAAAGCAAGCAGAAGGCTGCACCATCGTAACTGAAATAAACTACACAGATACTCTGTCTAACAGGTGATGGTAAAAATGGTCAGCAAAGCAACCTGATATACGCCCCCCCTTCAAAAAAAGGGGGAAGGTGTCCTTTTGCTCTTTATCAAAGGATGTTTCAAGGAGGAACAGGACCTAGGAGATGCTACCAGGCAACGGAAGGGGTGGCCTGGTGCTCAGGGGAAGCAGGAAGGACTTGGGACTAAAGGCAGGAGCAGGGGCCAGTCTGGAAGCCGCCCACGGGCCGTGCAGAGGGGAGGCGGCGGCAGCCCAAACAGCCAACTGGGGAGAGGGGGGTGAATGTGCCACACGGGGTCAGCCGTTTACACTGAGGCGACGCCTTCCCCAGGCTCTCGCTCCCTGAGGCCATCTGCCTCGGGACAGCGCAGTGCAAACAGGACTGGGTTTCCAGGGAACATGATCTACACGGAAAGCCAATCGGGAAAATTCAGTCTCTTCAGAAACTCCACTTACTCCTCGTTAAGAGAAGTCTGGGTTTGAATTATGTAGATAACTGCCTCAACTCCCCACTTCATTTTGCTGGTAGATACTTGCCCTCAGAGGGGTATTTTGAGGATAAATGAGATACAGGCAGAAGGCTTTGAACTGCTTCCATGAAAGGTAGCATATCAATACAGGCCTCATATCATTAAGATGCTTTAAATTGCCAATACATGTATATTTATAACACCCCATATAATCACTGGGTATCTTTTCTTTCCTGTTTTATTTTTTACAAGAAGAAGGCAGGAAAACCTAATTTTTTTAAACCACACTGCTTTTCTGTGCTTAACGTTAACCTTTCCTTCCAAATGTCATTAGCTGCTAATTAAGATGTTGATTTGCAGATTGTATATCTTGTGATTTGTGAATGCTTACTGGGTGTTTATCAACCTCCACCACTCATATTGGTTTAGCAAGAGCCTGGTGCATTCTAATTTACTGAGAAGTTTCCCCATTCTCCACTTATTTCTGCCTGGGCATAGTAATAATAAAATGATACGAGAGGAAAAATGGGAAATACTATAAATAGTGGCTAAAGAAAAATGCCACAGGAAAGAGTTACGGCTCGAAGTAGGTACTAAGAGTGACCAGAAGAGACTGAATTTATTTTCTCTTTTTAATGGGGTATTTTAAGAACTAAAATTTGCACGTGGGTTAGGTGAGCAGGTGTCTACATGTACCCGTGTGGATGTGCACACAGTCACAGGGAGCCTGCCAGAGGAAAACGGTGAGGGACTGTGACTTTTCTGAAACGCACATGCTCTTATTTTCCAAGGCCAGCCCACTCCTTTGCCGTGTTCGTGTGCTTTAAGGTTTCCCAGAGAAACTTCTTGCTTTTAAAACCACCCTTAAATCAAAGAAAGAAAAGGCTTATTCAGTTATTGCGAAGGATTCTGCAACATAGGGGACATTTCCACAGGACATTTTAATATAATTTATGAATATTTGCTAGCAACATAATTGTCTTTTCTGCTGACATTTTCAAAGCAACACTGTGATTTGTTGGGTCTCTGGAGAGTCCAACTACAAAACTGATAATTATATTAAGTATACATAGACAATAAAGAGTGTGTTTACATAACTGTGCCCATAAATATCTGATTGAACAGTCATTGTTCTCAAACCCCTTTTAAGCAGCTCTCTAAGGCTTTCAGTTCTAATGACATGATGGTTTAAAAGATGTTGCTCAGTCTTGTTCCATATTTAATTAACTTTCCATTTTTAAACTTGTGATGGCAGAGACAATAACAAACAGCTCTGAAAAGAGGGAGCGCTTTGAAACATGAGTGAGACCTTGTCAGGCTTTGTGTGGCATGGACAGGAGATGGGGGGCAAGTGGGGTTGGCATGGGACCCCCGGCCCCTCACTGGGACCCCATTAGGAGGCCGTGCTGACCTCTCCAGCCCCACACACCTCCCTACACTCGCATCCGTGGAGCCGTGCCTCATGCACATGCCCTCGCATTAAGCAGTGGCACCCCTGAGGACTTCTTCCTCTGGAAAAGAAGACGAAAACACATTGAAAAACCAACAAGCCTTGGGAGGCAGGGCAGGGGAATGGGGTGGAAACCCCCAGGGGCTGGCAGGTCTAGATGCTTAGATCCTGGCCTTGGCTCTGCCATTTCTATTTGACCTTGGGAAAGTGTATTTGTTTCCTGTTGCCACTGTAACAGATTACAAACTTGGTGGCTTAAACACTGCAGATTAATTTTCTTGCATTTCTGAAGGTCAGAAGTCAGAAGTGGGTCTCGGGGCTAAATTCAAGGTGTTGGCAGGGCTGGTTCCTTCTGGAGGCTCTAGTGGAGATTCTGTTTCCTTGATCTTTCCAGCTTCTAGTTGCCACCCACACTACTTGGCTTGTGGCCCCTTCCTCCATCCCCAAGGCCAGCAATAGCCAGTTGAGTCTTTTTTGTGCCACATCACACAAACACTGATTCTCCTGCCTCCATCTCGTATGGACCTGGGATTCCACTGGACCCACCCAGACAACTCATGCCCATCTCCCCAGCTCAAGACCTTTAACTTAACCACATCCACAAAGTCCCTTTTGCCATGTAAGTTAACATATTTACACTCCCAGAAATCTGGATGTAGACATCTTTGGGGGCCATTGTTCTGCCTACCACAGAAAGTCAACTGACACTAACTGTGAATGAGGTAGCCAGTCTGAACTAGATTCGATCATCCAACAAGTTAAGGTCCAGGTGACACAATAGGAAACACATTAGACTCAGTCCCTGTCCTCTATGGAACCTTCAGAATTGAGGGAGAGAGAAGCATTAACCAGAAAAAGTAAGCATAGTTATTCAGGAGTGTTAAGGGCCACAAAAGGAAGTATGGATTATAAGGAGAGTGTTTTACAAAGTGATCTAGGGGTGAGAGTAGTCAGAGAAGTCTTCCCTGAGGAGGTGACAGGAGCGCAGAGATGAGCGAATGACTTGCAGTTATCCGGCAGAGCGCGTGGGAGGTGGAACTGGCTGAGGGGACTGATGAGGGCTTGCAGTCAGCGGGAAGAGCCGCGGCTTGGGGCAGGGGGCAGGAGAAAAGTTTGTTGGAGGAGAAGCCCTTGGGGCTGAGAGCACAGGGTACAAGGACAGTGGTTTGCGTGGGCTGAGAGAGGCAGTGGGAAGAGAAGTAAACACTTAGCAAGACATCAGCCGCCCCAAAAGATTTGTATGTAACTCATTTCCATCAGCTAGATACTACTATGACCTTCATCTTGCAGATGATGAAACTGAGGGTCAGAGAAGCTGAATGACCGCCCCTCCCCAAGGTCACCCATCTGGTAGAGTCAAGGCTTGCCCTGGGTCTGCTCTCCTCACTACGCAACACTGCATCTCAGGCAGGATTGTAGGTTCTTGATGTTTAACCCTATGCTGAGAACAACTGGGAGCCACAGAGGAATTTAGAAAGATTACTCTAGGTAATAGATTGGAGGCCTCAGGCCAGGAACAGGTGAAACAATATTGGCTCAGTCTGAAGTGAGACTAGTATGGGTGATGAGAAATGGAAAGATTCAGTAAGTATTGAGTAAGTAAAATTGATGTCTTGCTGGTCAACGTAGGATGGAAGACGGGAGGGTGCTTTAGGGCTTCTAAAAGGATCCATGGGTTCTATCCTAAAGTAAGGGGCTCACGTGAGGCTGTGGACCAAAAACCAAACACACACTGAAGCCCTAAAACCACGAAGGCCCTTCATACATTAATAAGAAAATCAGCTATGAATGAACAGGTTTGAAGGTTTCAAGGTCTCAGTAAGATTTCAGTAGACTTTCTCCGTGGCAATCGTCTCCTTGCAAGAGACGGGTCCTGCTTACCATCACTGCTCTGATTCTGTGTTTGTGCTGAAGTCTTCCTAATTGTCATCAATTATGATTCATTTACTTTAAGGTGTCTTGCCTGTCATAATATTATCATTTGTAAGTCTTTCCCTTTGCAGGCTGTGAGAATCTGTTGTGACATCTCAATAAAGCAGGATTCAATCAAGGTGTGAATGAATTGTTAATCCTGTTATAAATAGAAGGTACCATATGTCAGTATGTAAGGGATGTCTCCCTCTTTGTTGAAAACAATGTTAGTGAATCAAAACAAAAGAAGTTTCAGAAATAGCTGGTTCAGCTCACCAAGCTTCTCATTAAATTTTAGCCCACCATTCTCTGAAGCTGATTCAGATTTCTGAAACTTGTCTTCACACATATTTATTTAGAATCATCATTTAAAAGAAAAATGTCCATGTCAACTTTGGCCGTCAGAGCCCCAGGTACACCTTTTCTTCCTGATCATGACTGTGGAGATAGCCTTACAACTCTGTCTGCGTCCTCAAAGGGCACATCCTGTTAGTCATCTGATCAAAACATCTTTTTCCTTCTTCTTTGCATTTTCTACACGATTTGAAGATCTTTAAAACTATGGCTAAACTGGCTGAGCTCCAGTCCGAACTAGTTTGTGAAGAATATACCCTGAATCTCTTTCTCCATACGCACCTTTCTGGGGTGAGGGCTCCAGCCCATCCTGTCCTGAATGGGACACTAGGCGCCTGCGGCAGGGTGTGTTCTGAGAAGGGAGCCAACGTGCGCTCGGGGGTCTAGCCAACGTGAGAACCAATAAAGCTTAAATAAGCCTCCCATAATCTGGGGCTGTTTCCCTTCTGCTCTTCCAGAGCCCTCCCGGCCACCTTCCTCTCCCCGCCACCTTCCCCTCTCCAACTCCTAAGCCAATCAAAGTGTGCCTCTACCTTCTTCCATTTCTTCAGGGTCTTGGTAAGTGATTAGCTTGTTAGTTCAAATTAAGTTAATGGTTAATCATAGTTCTCCTCCAGTGCCCCATGGCATCGCCGCCGAGACTCAGTGCAGAAGAGTGAAAAGGGCTTGAAATTTTGAACCAGCCAGGGTTCAAGTCCTGGCTGTTCTATTCACTTGCTGAGTGTCTGGACCAAGTTGATGTTTTTTGGAATTATAGCCTCACCTGTGAAATAGTGATTCCTGCATCATGAGGTTACTGTGAGGACAAAGAAAAGAATGTATGTTCAGCATCAAGTACAGAAACTGGCCTCTTGATTGACACATGGGTAGAGGGCAGATGCAGCCCCCTGGAGACCCACCCCAGTCACAGTCACCACTGACAATCTAGAGGCCCTGACTGCCATCCTCTCCTCTTCCACAGCTGTCTCTCCTCCCCCTCCCCCCCTTTTTTCTCCTTTCTTCCCCAGTGATTCATTGAGCTCTTGCTGGGTTCAAAACACTTTTTCCTTATTTTCCACTGTTACCAACACAGGGTACAGAGGGCAGTATTGGTGGCACAAAATACTAGAAAAGCAGGTGGGAAGCAAACGCCAAGCCCAGGAAAGAGCCGTTCAGAACAATGGCCCTCCAGCCCCGTCCCTCCAAAATGTGTTGTAAACTTGTTCCACAATAGTCATCAGAGACACGGAGGAAGTGTTGATAAGCTCCATGATTCATTCAAGGACCAAGGTTAATTTTTATTTATTCCCAGGTCATCACAAACAGAGGCAGATGGTGGTGGCACTTCCTTCTTGCCGGGAGCTCTGATATTATCTGGATAGATTTCAGCAGGCTTTGTGTCCGTGCCCTCAGCGCGGGCAGCTTTCCTGGATAGGGCCCCAGCCACCCAAACTGCAGACGGATTTGATTTAACTCTGATGACTTGTGGTGAGTAATTGAGGTCACTTGGGCCCGGCTGGAGGGGAGCCAGCATCGCCAAGGAGAAAGGTTGACATCGTTTATCCTTTAGCGGCTCTTCCTTTGGAGGATTTATTTTTGGTGACCCAATTAGGCGGGAGCTTTCTAAACTGTGGCGATCAGTTTGTTGCAAAGTCCTTTTCTCTCAGTTTGACTAGTGTAGGGTGACTTTGGGATGGTTTAAAACAATGGCCTGTGAAATTTACACAGTGCAGTAGGGATCATCATCCAGGGCCAAACTCATGGTTTATCCAATCAGTTTGCTGCTACTCGCAGTAGAATACATGATCTCTCTTTCCGAGTTTATTTTCTAGGTGAAGAGGGCAGTCACATTATACTCCTAAAAAGAAACCATCAGACAGTGTGGCTAGTGCATTTGTGGATGGTTTGTCGATGCCAGTCAAGTACCCATCCTGCTCTTGTAGGTTCTTAGAAAACTGACAACAGCCCAGGGAAGCAGGTGATGAGGAGAATGGCATCAGCTTGGCTTCCAGCTGGGCAAACCCGCAGGCCCCTGCAGCAGAGCTTCCGCTTAGCCTGAAGCCACAGCACAGCTTTGAGCTTGCTTCCCATGGGAGACTTGGATTGGAGACTGGGGAGCTGGCTCTGCACATCAGGCATGTCAGCAGCAAGCTGCGGAGAGCATGGAGCCTACTCGAGGCTTAGGAACAGACAGAGCAAGAGCGCCAAAGGGAGGCCAGACCCAAGCCCCTAAATGTGTCTCACTCCCAGGGTAACGTGGCCTAGTGGTTGCCAACTTCTTCCCGTCTTACCAAAAATGTCACCCCTCTTTTGCAGAGAGCAATAAATGACAAGGTGAAGCGAAAAGTCAACTGTCATCATGCCCATATTGCCCCTTCCTGGGAGTGGAGTTGAAGTTTCCTTATTATGGAACCAGGAAACCAAGAATAAGTATTTTCCCCTTGGCTGTAATTTAATTTCAGAATATAAAACTAGAGATCAGAAGGTAGTAATTTGAAAAACCAGATTTGGAAGGATCAAGACCTAGAACCTGGACATATTCCCTGGGTGGGGCAGGCTCTGCTGGCCCAGAATTAAATGTGATACTGGGTGGGAGCCTGGCCAGGTGGGGATGCATGGTGCCTGGACCCTTTGGTAGGAGTTCAGATAAGCTGGCGGAATCAGGGAGGTCCAGCTGGGGCAACAGGAGTTGTCTAGGGAGCAGGGTTAATCGGAGGGACAAACTATTGGCCAGCAATCAGTACTCAGAGAATCAGGTAGACCAGGAGGCTGGCAAAATGGCAAGCTCAAAATGGTGCTCAGCACAGGTCCTGGCACCCTCCAAGGGCTCAATAAATGTTAGCTTTTATTATGATTTGATGGAACAGATTCAATTAGCTGGAGTACCTAGTGAAGGCTTTCTAGTCAAAATCTAATCTGAATGGTGGACTGACTCTTCACCCTTATTGAATCCAAAGGGGGGACAAATCTGGGTGAATCTGGAGGATTGTTTGCTCCCCATCAAAGAGGACAATCCTCTTTAACACTTTACAAACTCGCAAGCTTTGAATATTCCATCTAAATTGCATGTTGGGTTCTTCTTTCAGAAGCTGACTTTCTGCCACTATTATATTCTGTATCCTCATGAAATCCATCAAGAATTCTCTCTCTGGCTCTTAGTGGCATCACCTTAGCCATCATCTCCATAGCCAGAAACCAAACCTGACTTAATCTGGCCTAAATTTATCTGAAAGGATAAATACCTTAAAGGCAGAAGATATAGTTCAGAATGTCCCTGCCCTGACCTGAGGGGTGAGGAACAGACAAACCTTAGTAAATGTTTCCAAGGCAGATGGTGACTGTTCCCATCAGGTTGGCATCACCAATCTTCCTTCTTTCTTCTGCCTCTTTGGTATGTTGTGAGAATTAAGTTACATGCATAAATGCCTCGTGCAACGCTCAGTGTGTGTTAATAAATGATCGATGAGTTTCATCCCGGATCCCATTTCCACTATTACACGTGAAAAAAAACTCTTCTGCCACCAGCACATCTAATGAGTAGCTGATGTTAATAGGAATAACTATTGGAGACTGCATGATAGAATTGTTATGAAGATTAAACGATCTGCATATGTAAAGGGCTTAGAAAAATGCCTGGCAAGCACTAAGTATATAGAGGCGTTCGGTGCTAATATTATTCCTAGTAGATGTGGTTGTCATTGTGTCACTGTAGTGTGTTAAGTCACCTGCAGAGCCGAAGGCTGGATTTCTGAGATGATTCAGGAAAGGACAAGGCGGTCGTATTGGTGGGAATGCATCCTGCCATCCGCAAGCTAGGAACCCACCCCTGGTTTCTCCATCACCCTCATGGCAACATACCACCTACAGCCCCATTGAATTAGACCCATGTCCACAGACATACCTTTCCCTATGTCTGTTTACCACTTCAGTCAGTGTTCAGATGCCATCTTTACAAGACCTGGGGAGATGAAGATGAGTCTGAGAGGCGAGAATTTTATGTTGGGACATTGAGTATTTCCCCCATGGGACCCTTACGTGATTGTGTGGACTAACTTTGTTAGGCTGGACTAATCTAATTGCTACTTCCTCAGCTCTCTCCAGCAAATTGAATGGGTGCTCATGGAAACAATCAAATCAATAGTGAAACGATGCCGCTGCACTGCACGTTCCCTGCGCACCTACGTGTAACGTGTGTGACTTGACCTGGATACACATGTGTGAGCAGTCACACTTCAGCCACTTAACATTAGCCGTGCATAAGGACTTTGGCTCATATCCCCCAAGCAGTGACGTTTTACTAACTTTATGAATAAGCACAGTTGGTAAAGCTTCAGGGTTCCCAGGGATGGAGCATGTATACAACAGAACAAAGAAAGTTAGATTAAGGTCCAGAGATCGGTATGGTTTGTGCACAGCTGTGTGTTACAATATCAATCGGAAAACACTGCTAGCCATTGTTGCATTTTTGGATCTACTGAGTCTGCTTTACTTTCCTTCCTCTCACCATCCCTCAAGGCAAGTGCGTAACTTTTCCAGGAGCCGGATCAATCACGACTGTGGGCAGTTCTGCCTGAGCATGGGGGGTGGCTTAATATTGAATCCTTTTCCTCTTATCTGTTGATCTGGGACAAGGGTCCCAGTTTTGCTCATTGAAGCCAAGTCTTTCTGGATACAAGTTGACCCTGTTCCTCCCAGAATCCAGTCCCCTGTGTCCCCTACTCTGATTTGTATGTGATGTCTAGGACTTTGATCTGCCTGAGTTTGTGCTCTGAGAACTCCCCAGAGCTGCTGACCTGCTAGCCTACTTGTCTGTACTTCCTAGGGTCAGTCTGTGTCCCTCTGTGGGGACCCCCTGCAGCGTCTCCAAGGACCAGTGTGTGTCACTGGCCAGAACTGAGGCAAGGTCCTTGGCCATGGGAGCCAGGCAGATCCACCTTTTGTCAGCCTCAGCTGGGTCCACCCTGCCCAGGGGGCAGGTCGCACATCTATTCTGTAACAGGTTTCCCAGCCCCCCACGGGCGCCAGCACCGTGACAGGTGCTGGCAATATAATCAGGACGAGACGGCTGTCGCTCCTGTTCTTGACGGGGCTTCCGTCCAGCTCACGGATCAAGGGCTGGGGTCTTGAACCCTCACCCACACTTTATCCACACACTGTTTTGATGACTCTGAAAATGTGACATGAACTGTGTTCTGTGAACAGAAACATTTGTTTTGATAATTCCGACAAAATGACAGAAGCTCATCTGTATTGACACCCAGGCTCTTTCTCCTGGCTGGGCTTAACAATCCAGTGTACTCCTGACTGGCTTCCCACCACCACCTCCCCAGTAAAGCCATCCCTGACCTCGTGTGTGCAGGGGGAGCACCTTTTATACATCCCAAAGGATCACTTCCCCATGTGGGCTGTCACTGTGGGCGGGGTCTCTGTCCCTGAACCTTCAGCGAGCTCACTGGATGAAAGATGACGTCTTACTCAATTCTGTACTGCTGCTGTTTTACATGGTACCTGATGGAAAAATTGATGGTAAATAAAATTAACAATTGCTCCTTAAACTCTTGGTTGGTCCTAGGCTAAAGGAACATTTTGCTCATGGATAGGAACTAAATTTGATTGAGCACCAACTAGGTGGCAAACACTGTGTTCACTTTAATCTTCATACAGCTTAAGTGACAAGGACCATTTCCCCCATTTAAGAAATACAGCAACTGAAGCCCAGAGAACCTGTTTCATGGCCAAAGTCACACAGCAGACTGGAACCTAGGGCTGGACTTCATCATGTTGTCTCCCAGGCCTCATTACCTTATAACTGACCTTCCACTTGGCTTCCCTCAGAGCTCTTACGGCTCTGAACCTTCTTTTTCACATGAAAAGGGTCCCCCCGAGATTTCCTACACTGGCTTCCCCAAGGGGAACGCCCACTTAGGTATAATTAGGAAAGCAATGATCACGTGAATTATAGAGTGGGCACTGTTACCTCGACACACCTACTGCTAACGAAAGCATATGGCTGCTTAAGCCGAGTTATTCCCTTTGGCTTATTAACACTGGTTGCTTCCTGTCAGAGTTCGCCTGCTTCAGTCTCACCAGAACGTGTGAACGGCATACTCCATCCCTTACTTAGCAGGAGCTCACCCTGAGTCCACTTTTTTTTCACAGAATGAGAGTTGTAGGGCAGTCAAAAGGTCTTATTTGGTCTTATAAATGATTATCTTTCTCAGTGGAATGCCAAAGAGGATGCTAATTAATTAATGCTTGTAGTTATTCTGTGTTTAGTGACATAACTCTAAGTTTGGTCTTTGGCTAATGCAGCAATGCCTATCACAGAAATGCACACTTTCTCTTCCTTTTTTTCTCATTTATATGCCTTGACTTTGAATCATGCTTCCACTTCTCTGTGAGACCCTGGGCAGGTTGCCTTACCTTTCTGAGCCTCACTTCCCTCATTTGTGAAATGAGGATGTCACGTTATCCCATAGCTGTGTGGATTTAGGGAGATGCATATGTGCTTCGGGTGCAAAATTTGTTATTTGAACACAGAGCACCAGAATTTCTCAGCAGGAGAGAACCTTGTATGCAAATGCTTTGTCAAGGTTGTAGGGGAGAGACTCTGAGGTTAAACACTACAGAAGTGAGGGTTAATATGTTATCCACCAGCAAATTGGAAGAACGTGCTTTTGCTGGAATGAGGGGCAGAGAATGAGGCTGGGAAGAGTGGAGGAGTGAAGCAGGGGATGGTGTGGGGTCGGAGCAGCCAGGAACTTCCCGGGCAGCTGGCTGAGGACACACCAGGAGCTGGGTGGCCCCTGGTGGCTGAGCTGCTGCCTCATCGGACACCTTTGGTCACCCAGCACACCCTCTCAGGAAATCTCTTCTTCTCAGGAGAGCTTTCATGGGAGCGCTGTGTAGTGTGGGTCACCCAGGGGACAGCCGCTCCCTTGCTCTCTGCCTCCTGCCTGTGTGTCTGCTCCCACCATACAGGAGACTCCACACCTGTCTGAGCTCTCTGCAAACAATCTGCTCTCCTAGAAGCATTAGTGAGCCATGTGCCTTCACTGAGGACTGAGGATTGAGCAGAGAAGGTAGCAGAGGAGGTTCACCTTGCCCAATCTTCAACAAAAACCAACCCAACCTAAACCAGCAAAACAAAACCTGGAAATACGCACCAGACACTTCTGAGGTGTATAGTCTTTACTTGGCAGCCACACAACTGGGGGTGTTGCCTATTCTGGTCCTTTCTTCTCCAGACTCCAGTCTTGCCGGTTCCTCCTCAAGAACCACACAAGTTCCTTTCCTTGTCTTATGTCCAGAAATGGAATTACTATCCTTTGCTCTATGTGTAGACCCTTGGACCCTTACCCTTTGGTAAGGAGCTTATCAAGAGTTCTTGCTTTAAAATGCAGCATTCTCTGGGGCATTGACATTTCCCCAAGTGATTCCCCATGGAGACTGAAAAGTGGGGCTGACCTTTGTGTCTTTGGTATAGTGTGGACCAGAGAGGCAGCCCCTGTTAAAGTAGGACCCTGGAGACAGAGGTAGCAATGCTGGCATGAGAACGTACTATCACTTTCCACCACCTTCTTCCCACCCTTGGATTCTCTGACTGCAGAAAAGGGGGAGGGAAAGAGGGAGGAGGAGGTCATATTTGGACATCCATGGGTAAGACTAGTCAAAGTGATCCTCCCTCTCAAGAGGCTATGAGGTGTAATTTGATATGACAGCAGTGTAAAGCCTGGTCATAGTAGGTGCTCAATAAAAGCATTTCCATTTTCCCTTAATCGTGATGAACATTGCCTTCACTCCCCACAAACCTGACAAAAAATCAGCCAAGACAGTAAGAAACCCAGGGCTGACCTATGGTCAAGCTCATTCTCCAGGGCCATCCAAGCCTTGCCATCCTGTGATCAAAGAAACCTCCCTGAAATGAGACTGACATATACAGAAAGCCTTGGGTACATTTTGTTTTCACAAAATAACGCTCACCCTCTTGTTTCTTTGTGCTCAATGACATGATGATCCTCAAAGGAATCCTTATAATTCTCTCTGGGAAGTTTGAATGCCTCTTGTAATTTAGTTAAACAGCTTGTAGGTATCACAGAGAAACTTACTACTCATGGAAGAAAAATGGACCCCCTGCACCTGATACTGGACACCTCTTAATGTCCACCTAAGGCTCCTTGTGACCACATGACTCTCCTTTTCCCCAAAAACACCAGGAAGGGACCATCAGTACATGAGCTCTCACACCATTTGCTGCTGCTCTGTTTACTGTTCCTTTATTTACATAACTAGAGCTTCAACATCCTAACATGTTTTGCAAGCTGTCATGACATGAGAAGCTGGTAATCTGCTGTATTTTGCTTGCTAACATATTTTTGACATATTTTAGCTTTTGATTATAAGATTGCATCTTTGCCTGCTACCATCTGTCTCGACTCAATGCAACTCTGGCATTTACAAAAACAGTGGGGTGTAGTATTTCTTATATACTTGGACTCTACCAGAAACATGCTATTTTCAGTCTTAACCAATATGTCATGCTTTCACACACGAAGTCTGAAATATTTGATATCTTGCGAGATCTGCCAGGGATAAGGAACATGTCTTCACATCCAATTTGGCAGAGATGAGAGATGCCTTAATGAGGAGAAGGGAGCACTATCCAGCTTCCAAGCAGAGGTGGCTTTTTATGTGGTTTATACCCTCTTGACTCTGGTTTATCAGCATGATTAAGATCTTCTGTGGAAATACATCTTCTTTTGGACTTTGTAAGCTCCCAATGACCAACATTCTTGAGGCATATTTTTCAGTATGAAATAGTCTCCACCATCATTTGGCAACAAGGCATCTTCTACAGGGGGTCTTTTTCTTATTCCTACTCTTTAGGGAAAGTTACCCCAGGTTGGACCCAAAGGATTAGCTTGGTTCATGTCTCTGCTGACAACACAGAGGAACGTGAGGTTGTGTTCAAATAACGTGTTGGAGGAAAGGCCAAAAAAAAACAAACAAACCAAAAACACAGACCTAACACGCATTTATTCAACACCAAGATTAAATGAGTTTACGATGCTCTTGGATTACACCCCATAGGCAAGAAGCTGTCAACTATCAACATTTTCTTTTCTTTCCATGTTCTGAGATGAGTGTAAATATATTTGTCAAGGGAATATAGTATACGCTTGGTTCAGTATATGCCCATTTTATCAGAAGGAAAGCTCTGATTATCTGTAATCACAGTCAACCTATTTGTGGCTTTAAGAAAGGAACAGGGTGTAGTTTGGATTTACATATGGATCTGGTACCTTTTCAGATTCAGTTTTTTTTTAATCATGGAGATACATTTATTGAACCATCTAAAGGCAAGTTTTAAAAATTTTTTATTTTTATGTAATTTTTAAAATTCACCTTCCACCATTTACAGTTATTACAAAATATTGGCTATATTCCCTGTGTTGTACAGCAAACCCTATCTTACACTCAGTAGTTCTTACCTCCCACTCCCTCATATTACCCCTCCCCTCCCGTTGTAACCACTAGTTTGTTCTCTATATCAGATTGTTTTGAATGCTGTTTTAACCTTTGTCTTGAATATGCATGACATTAGGCATATCTAGTGCAAAAGCCCGTTAATGATACAGAAATGGTTTTGGTCATCCTGGTCTGGACCACTTCTAGTTGATTTTCTGCCTTGCTGTATACTGCCGATTGTTCAGAAGCAGCTGATTGTGGGATTTTGGTACTAAACACATGAACTGAAATCATTATTGTCCAAGAGATCGAAGACAGGGGCATTTTGGACATCTAACTCCAATGTGTTGTGGCTATAAATGGGGTCCAAGCTGACCTAGAACCCAAATGCCCTTCTGCACCTTGTTAATGAGGACTGTGGTGACGGTGGGACTGAGAAAAAAGGCTGACATTGAGTGTCTGGGTGACTGTAGTTGTGAGTTGCTGGGGAGCAGGGATCTTGTCTTAGCCCCTCATCCTTTGTTGAGTAAGATGGACTGAGGACTACAGTCAAGCTGTGAATTCATCAACAGGTACTTAATTGAACTTTTATGAGGTGACATCACTGACAGTGGATTAAAATAACATACAGAGAGCAGACTCCCCATGCTTTATAGTCCAGCTAGGAAGACAAAACTCATTTTCAAGGAAGCCATTAATTGCTAAACTAGGCTGTAAGGACAACAGGAATCTAGAGAAAGGAGATAATGGTGCAGCTTAGACTGGGATTTACAGAAGAGGGACAGGGTCTGTGATCAGAAGACTGAACAGGACTGAGGTACATGGAGAGAAAGAAGGAAGAGTGTGTGAAGAGTAGGAGTAAATAGACATGAACAATAAAATAAAGGGATGAACTAGATGTGCAAAGAGGAAGGATCTGACTTCACTGACAGAAACAGGTTGACGCTGAATGAGGTATAATACTGGTGGGTCGTTGAGCTAGATTAAAACACTCTGGAAAGTTAAAGGAATACTCATCTTTGTGTGGAAGATAACAGACCATTACTCCAAATTCTCATAAGCAGGAAACAATGTAAACGTGTTTTTTTTTTTTTTTTAAGAAAGACTATAAAGGAATAGTATGAGGGAATCTGAGGGATAAGAGGTGAAATGGAGAAAAAGCAGTGATTCTAGAATTAACATAAAAAAGCCTGGATTAAATAAAGATAATAATACTTAAAGCAATAACTTTCCCATACAGGGCATTTAGTATATTTCAGGTATTTTTAGCCACTGATAATAATATTAAAGAAGGAAAAAGATTTCAGAAAAGCAAAGAAAGTTGGTCTAGGCTACATAAGCTAGTAAGTGGCAGGAAACGATGCAAGCTCCATTTAAACCATGCTCTTTTCCCTGCTTTACTCTGGGAGTCACTGGTCTTTTATTGAATGAGGAAATGATGTGAAACAAGTGCTTTATAAAGGTGAACATGCTGGCCGTATATAAGAAGGATTAGAAAGAGGAGAGACCAGGGGTAGTAGATGAGAAGGGTCTCCCTTGGGTCCTGTCATTGGAAATAGAAAGGAAAGAATAAACATAAGAAATTTTGCCAAGCAAGAACATGGGACCTGGTGACCGATGGTCTAAATTATTGAAGGGCAGAAGAGAGTGAGGACGAGGGGAAAAAAGCCTTCTCACTGAGTGGTGAGAAGGCCGCTGGTGACCTTGGGAACACATTTTCAGTAAAAGGATATTGATGGAAGCCAGCCTGCAGGTGAGGAAGGAGTGAGTCAGTGGTCAGGAAATGGAGGATGTGGGGGCAGACCACAGATCTAAGAAATTTGGAAGAAAATAAAGGAAATAAATAAAACAGTCTTCTGAGGAGGTTTCAGAGTCAAGAAAAATAACTTTTTTTTTTGAAGAGGGGAAAACCTGTGCACATTTGAAGACAAAGAACAGTATGAAGGTAGGATGAACATAATAAAGGAGTGTGAGAAAGAGGGGCTTCTGTGCTTGGAAGGGGTCAAAGGTGACGGGAAGGGGTGGGTTAGAATCATCAGACTGCCCGGCAGAACTTTCCATGATGAGGAGAATGTTCTATATCTGTGCTGTTTCGTACAGTAACCACTAGCCCCACGTGGCAGCTGAACTCTTGAAATGTTCCTAGTGAGACTGAGAAACTGACTTTTGAATTTTGCTCAATTTAAATTGATTTAATCTAAATAGCCACATATTGAAGCAGCTAGTGGCTACGCCATTGGACCCGTTGCGTGACCCTTAGAGAATCAAAAGTTCTGTCTCTTGAATGAGGGAACCAAACTCATCCTCTGATTCAGTAAAAGAGAGCAGAGAGGGAGACAAACCAGGGATGTTTCACGTGTGGGGGAGGAAAAGTGAGTTTGCCTCTGCCTCCTGACCTTGATTTTTAGTGGTTATACCTTGGTGATAGCCACACTTTTAGAGCATTAGGTGAGGGGAGCCCACCTAAGTGATAGGGATTTGAAATTCACCTCCCCATGTAGATGTCACGGTCTGAGTCTGCATGGACCAGATGAACTGAAGAGGTGCCAGATGAGATCTGGCACCAGTACTCACCCTCAGTCCATCTGCTGCACTTGATCAAGACGCTCCTTGTCCACATGAAGGGGAGATGGAAGGGGCTCTGGAAGGTTCCTTGGGATGAGGAGACCATTTCTCGAATAGATTTTCCTGGTGTGTGAGTGACAACAAAGCCCTTCTCTGATTTCCTAGACCCTGATCTGCTTCCACTTCTCATGGTTACTTTGGATCTGGGTATTTTAGAGCCAAAAGGAGGTGATTCCCCCTCAGAATAGTTTCACTTAGACATAATAGAAGTTGTTTTCCTAAGAATTTCCCATGGAGAGAGAGGAGTGTGTGTCCTGCCCTGTATTTCACAGGTAAACAAAGGGAGAGCCCCCAGTAGGCACCCGTGGCTTCCCTGAGACATCATCACCCATCATTCACCGGCGCACCCTCCCCTAGGTGGTGGTGTGTATTGTCTGGGCTGTTTTTCATAGCCTCCGCAGCTGGGAATTCAAGATGCTATACTTAGGCAGAAGTCCATGAAGGAATTAATTGATATGAGCCAGAAGTTGATTGCCATTTAAGTACTCAGCCTCCACCATTGCCAAGTTTTCCTCTTTGCAGAAAGAACTGAGCTTGCCTGCAAACTGGCTCATTCAGGATGCGAGCGCAAGATGGAATTCAACCTTTAATATGCTGCAACACCTGCTTGGAAATAAAGGGGCTCTGTGCCTTTTCCCCCAAGGAGTTGACAGCTGACTTCATTACAGAGGAATCTGGCGGAGATGGTCGTGGCTACCCCTCAGCCTGGGGAGGCACTCACCCAGGATCGCACCAACCAGACCTGAGTGTTGGGATCCTGCCAGAAACCCATGCTGGGTCATTTTACCCTAAATCATTCCTCTTCCTTGAACTCTCGGAGTTTTCCGTACCTTTGGTAGCACTCCCCGACACGAGGGAGACGGTGAGAGGCTCTGGCCTGCGAAGCCAAATGGAGAAGCGTTTGCAGGTGTACTCTAATGGGATCTGGAGTTTCAAACTTCCTTTCTCAAGAGTTCTGCAGTATTGCACCCCAATGGGCACGAAGGCAGGGCTGCCATGCTCCATAGAGTGGAACTTGAGGGTTCATCGGAATCCTTGTTCAAGCTCTGGAACAGACCCAGCGCTGCTCCAAGGAGCTTCACCCGGCCTAGAGGCTGCCTCTGGTTCTTGACCTCCCATTTGGGCTGGAAGACTGGTTACATGCATCAACTTCCAAAGCAGAATGTCAGCCCTATCACCCATCAGCATAATTTCCAAAGCATATTCACCTGGCCTCCGTTAGGAACATTTAGAGCATATCTGACTTGCAACAGAGAATATTGACTTTCTACTATCTTTTTTAATCCTTCATCCTTAAAAAAATTTTATCTGAAATCTAAATATCCAGGAACGAGGGCAGGCTTCTATAGCACACATCCATTTCTCCACCTGAAGCAGTAGAAATATGAAGGCCACAGAGCAAAAGCAAAACTGCACATGATGCTAATATACAGAAGTCATAGAATTATTTTTAAGCAAACATTGAAAATAGTCTGGAATGAGAAGAGTTGGGAAAAAAAATAATAGTTGATGCTGAAAGTCAAAACTGGCAATCCAAGAGTGGGACCTGGCCTGAAAGTCTATCTCATATGGCCCACACAGTGGGGGGTGGCAGAGTTTGAATAACAAACAGACGAGGCTGCCAACATTTAGAAATTGGCACATGGCACATAACCACCCGGATTGCTGGCTTCTCCTGAGACACCGGGCAATCTGGCCTCGGCAAGCTGCCCTCCCTCCAGGCAACAGTTGGGGCGGGTGATGTGGGATTTGCTCCCTGGGTGGCCAGAGTCCCCGCTGGGCCAGATTTCTCACTCATCCTGGACCAGGTGGAAGGGTTGTAGGGTTCTGGGTCATTTCCTCCCTTTCTCCTTTCGAAGCGTGCCATGGGCTATGCTACTTCAGAGTTAAAATAATCATGACATGCCTAGTTGTTAAAAAGTAATGTGGGAGAGAGTCTGAGGCCCACACTACTTTCTGCTCCTTGGTGTTATGTTCAGATTTCTAGTCTTGAGTCCAGTACGCTTAGCTGGGCCCACTGGTTCCAGCCGTAGCTACGCCAGACTCACCCAGGGCCCTTGTAGACCAGTTGAGTTGGACTCTTTGGGGAAGAGATTCAGGCAGTGGAGTTTTTGAATGTTCTCCAGGTGATTCCAATGTAAAAAGGTCCTTGAAAAATCATAGAAATCTTTAGAGCAGTTTCTCATTTGGGACCTGATAATCCTTTGTTCTGGGGGCCTGTCCTGTGGGTTGTAGCATGTTTAGCAGCATCTCTGGCCTCTACCCGTAGATGCAGCCACACTCCTCTTCCAGGTGACCACAACTGCATGAGAGCATAAAATTAGGGTCAGGAACAGGGGCTATTGTATTGGCCACCAGACTGTATATAAGGGCAGTGAGAAATTTCTTTTTGAATTAAGTGCTAGGAAAAAAAAATCTCTTAAGGAAGTGGTATAATCCTTTCATTCAGTTACTGTTTTTCCCTTTACTACCAGGAAGCTCAAAGCCAATTCTAAAATGCATTCAAAACCAGAATTAAAGCAGAAAATAAGCCAGCTGCTTTACTATTTTCTCCCCTCTGCACGACGCTGCTTTTCCTATTAACGTTTTGTTAGTCTTTATTTAAGTTGCTTTATATTCTTAGGGAATGAATCAGGAAATAAATAGTAACAAGCAGAAGGAGGGAAGGACTGTTCCACACACTGTTCAGTGTTTACGACCCAAAGAATAGTTGGTTATAAAGAAGGACCTGCTAGATTTGGACAACCTTGTAGTCGCTGGAGAATCAGCGAGGCATATAGGGGCAACAAGGACCAACTTCTTTGGTCTCCAACTTTGGGAAGAGGCTGAACTGTGCTTGTGTTGAAGGAGTCCAGCGGCCAGCTGTGCGGCAGCCTCCAGACTGGTGAGCACCAGCCTCCACTGCTTCCTAAAAATTCCAACCCCTGCTGTTTACTAGGAGCCTGGGAAGTCCCTCAGAGGCAGTGCTGTTAAAGGCAACCTGGGATCCATCCCTGGATAATACCATCACCTGCTTTCCTGTTCGTGAACGAAGAGCAACTTACTTTTAGTACAATATAACCCACTCATTAATAATCCGAAGTTTTAAAGCTTTTAAAAAAATCATCATGAAGTGTGGCTATTTCATTTTAAATGCAAAATCTTTGCATAGACCAGAGATCTTAATTTTTTTAAATATAGCTGAGTATTTTAATTATGAATGTACTTGCATATTCTCAGCATACTTCATTATTTATGTAGCTGGTGAAAAAGCTTTTTAATTAAATAGCATGCTGGCAATCCATTGTGAAATGTATAGATGTAGGTTTCCCTAGCATTGAAAAACTAAACGCACACGATACATTCTGGCAAGCACACACACGAATCACTATGAGGTGCTTGCTTCTGAATGGGCCTAAAATTTGACCAAACTTTCTTTTATTGGTAACAAAGTAAGTAGTATGTTTTGCTAGCACTCTGCATGGTTATTCACTCAGTGCACTCAACTAATCTGGAAATGGGGTAAAGCAGGGGTTTCAAAGAGTGACTCCCACATCAGGAACACAAGCCCCACCCGGTAATTTTGTTCCTAGAACCACAAAATTTTGCACCCCACCCCAGGCCTACTGAGTCAGCAGTTCTGGCTGTCGGGCTGGCACCCTGCGATGTCACAAGCCTGCCAGGTGGTCCTGATGCAGGCTCAGGTTCGAGTGCCCTGGGGGAGGTTGCACCTTGCGGTTTCGTGCATGGGCCCACTGGTGACAGGCGGTCACAATAAAATGAATCAGTCCATGCCGTAATTTTCCCATCAAGATAAGTGCTATGAAGATCCTCACTTGTTTAAGGTTTAGAGAGCTGCCTGAGGTCCTGTGAGTTTCAAAGAAGGCGAAAGAGTCACAGTGGGTGAAGGATAAGCAAGAAGTGGATGAAAGTCGCCCATTATCATCAGGGCTATACTTACGGTCTTTGACTAAACATGTATGTTGGGGCTCTGTTTGCACATTGCTAGGCTCTTCTTTCCTCCCCAAAAGGATCTGGAATTAGAGCGCCTCCTCAGTCACCATTTTGTGACCAGTTATGTTGTCAGCAATCTTCCAGGGACACCCCACGCCTGTGTGAAGGCCGATGACCCAGCTGCATCACCTCCCCAGGCTGGGGGCGGAGACTGGGAGGTGGGTGATTTGGAGAAGACCACGTGGAGAATCGGTGCCAGCCCGGGAACTCACAGCCGCCTGGCTCTCCGCTCCGTGCTTTGTCTTCTGAATGAACAAAGCTGCTTCTTAAGTACACATAAGCCAAACTGCCTCTCAAATTGCAGCCATCTACTTTGAGTTCAGATTTGCACAGCATGACATGAATTGGGCTGCAAATTATGCAGAAAACAGCCATCACATCCATCTGTGATGTCAGAATTCGCCAGTACACTGTGACCTGGTGGTATCCGCGAGAATGTGGCGCACCTCGGGTCCGGTCCCCTCCCTGTGCGGCGTGATGCAGCTCCTTCCAGCTGCTTTTGGCCCAATGCGTTAAGGTTAAATATGACTGAGGTTATGCCTGGGATATTCCCCAGAGCAGAACTCATTTCCAAGGGTGCAGGCAATTAGATTTTTTTTAATGGCAGTGTAACTAGAAAAAGAAAACACACAAATACACTCTTACCTAATGGTAAACTGAATTTATTTCCTCTTGGAAAACAATTCCAGTAATCTCCAGGTTCAGACCGCAGAGTAAACATTAATAACAGTAACATACAGGTTAGTTCAACTGATTCAAGAATTTGGCTGTGTGAAATCATTAAGGAAAACCTTGAACACTCAAAGCTTCAAATGGGTCCAGGAAAAAAAATTCTTTTGACAGTCTACATAACAACTATTGCATATATAGTGATGCTACCTGTCACATTGCAAGGCTTACAAATATATATACGGGCCTTATCCAGCTGTGGGGTTCTGTTCTGTGAGAACATCTCTTCATGGTTTGCAAGAATCTTCAGCAATAAAAAATAGTCTTGGATTTAACCGTTGATATACCAAAAGAGAAATTCTAGGCTTAAGTGTTAAGAAAAGGAAGTCCAAACACAGTCTCATGTGTAATAGAGTTGTTTTAATCTGTCTTCCTTGAAAATACTTTCTCTTAAGCCATTTTGCTCACATTAAAAAAAAAAATCTTGCCTGAATAGGGCCCAAGTCCACTTGTCTTTATAAGACCATTTTAGTATCAGACGACATAATACAGGTGAGACACTTTATATACATGGGGTCTAGCCGGTGCTCAAAAGTTCAAACACATGAACATCCAACAGTTTTGATAATACAAGTTTTATGGTACAATACAATGTTTCTGAATAATATACATTAACAATGAAAGTTTCGTGCAAAGAGTAAAACGTGTTCCCTTTTTGTGCCACAAAAGTCATTCTCCTTGGGAGACCGTGCTTGCACTAACTGCTGTGTTGGGTCATCGTGTGATTCTGTAATGAAAAAGAAAGGGGGAAAAACCTTAAGTGACTGTATTTTCATCAGACCAAGTATCTGAATGCTGACTGGTTTATCAGGACTTGAATTTGGTGTTTCTGCGCCTGTAGGCCAATTCCTCTCTGTCCCCAGTGAGTGCCAGGAGGGAGGGCAGGGCCTGCGGTCCTCCCATCTCCGCCGCTGCCATGCTTCCCAGGGTACCTCCCGCCCTCCACCGGCTCTTATCAGAATGCACCATAGTTTCAAACGCCAGGCAGCACTATTTTAGCAGTTGTATTTATCTGTGCATTATTTCCATTGATTACAGATGCTTTTGTTCTGCTGGCTCTTAGAGGGTGAACATCTCGACAGCAGAGGCTCTTTCTGTCCCTGAATATAGACTTCAAAGGCAAGAGCTACCTAGCCAACAACTGGCAGAGGGGGCAGGAAGCTTCTCCAGCTCCTCTCCTGGGGGTGGGCTCCGGGCTGGGTCCCAGCCTGGCCCAGGAGCAGATCTGCAACCGCTCCCCGTCCCCAGAGGGCGCTGTCTCTGCTGTATTCTGGTAGCCTTCTCTGCATCCACACAGCACATCCCCTTTCTAAGCCAACGTCCTGTTTCCAAATTGTGAGAGGGCAAGTGGGCTACCTGGGCAACTTACACGTACAGGCTAGGTCCTGGGGTGAGCCCTGGGAGGGTGGGCTCCATTTCTGCGCCCGTGGCCTGCATGGGGGGGTGGTCCCACACCCACAGGACGTTCATTCAGAGCAAACGCCTGGAGGTGGCCTGATCTCCACATCCGTCCTCTGCACTTCCCCTGAGCCCTGTTCTCCCACCTCTCACCATGTACCCCCCCCCCCGTTCCTTTGATCAGAACCTGGAGGCCCACCACAAAATACTACTACTACCAGGCTCCTCCCTTCTAAACTTGTGTTCCCCCTTCTCTGACTTCCCATTGTACTTTATACTGCTTATATTGCACGCATCTTAGGTCTCGTCTTTGGTTATCTGCGGTGCCGGCTCTCTATGTCAGTAATTCTGGTCTTCACTCATTTATTCATTCCTCCACAAGCATCTGCTGATCACCTGTGTCCCCCCAGGTGCCGCCCCAGCACTGCAGCCCTGGGCAAAGAGGGTCTGGCCAGATGGATGGCTGACTGGCTAGGCAAGGACTCCTGGAAGAAGGATGGTCCCAGATTTCATGCCTCCAAAGTGCTCATGGTCTAAAGAGTCCTGGGTGTACTTCCTGGTAAAGCAACATGGCAGGATGAGTTAGGAACGACCACAGAAATAACATGCCCGCTAACCCTGCCTGACTTTTGGGGAAGGCTTTGCAGTGGACGTAACTCAGAACGTTTTAGTTGAGGCTGGAGACGTGAAGAGGCATTTGGGATGCAGGGAGGGCACTCCAGGCCAGAGACCCACGTGGGTAAAAGCAATGAAGCAAGAAGATGCAAGGTCTGTTCGTGGACCTGCAGCGCCGACTGGGTGGACTCTGGAGTGGCCGGAACCAAGGGTACTGATGAGAAATGAAGGCAGAGAGAAGTCCGGGGCTAGAGGCGGAAGAGCCTCTGAACCCTGCAAAGGACTTCAGCCTTTGTCTTGTAGGTGAAGAGGGACTGTGGAAGTTTTTCAACAGAGGGCTTTGTCTTTGTTGTCTTTAACTCTCCCATCAGTCTAGCCAAAATGCCTGCCCAGTGACAGGGGGTGAAGGGGCAGGGGCTTGACTTCCAGGGTTACCCAGTCGGGGCTGAGAGCGCCAGTGAGGGAGACGGAGACTTGTGAAGAGGACCCAGGTCTTCGTTCCCTACTTCACACTAAGCCCATCTTTTAAAGAAGACTAACAACAAATGAGGACGTTGTTATTTCAGTCACCCTTATTTAAAACGTGCCACTTTTATGAACCCAGTAAAAGATAAGCTGGAATTTTAAAATTATTCTTTTGTAGCACAAAAGTACATACAGGAGCAGACTAGTTTTATACCAAAGCTTTTTTTCTTAATTTTGATTCTAAATAAATACTTCTGCGATATTTTTTCACCAATAGGGTAATCAAAATACTGATGCATCCTAAAAACTTTCCTATCCCTTTAAATACCAACATAATTATGATCAAAGAAGTTACAAACAGTAAGAAAGTTCAGTTGCTCAAAATGCACTGTCTAAATTTTCTCACACATTTTCCTTTCTCCAAGAGTCAAGTCTGATCTTATAGAAAGTTTTTTTTTTAATTTAAAAACTTAAGAAAATAAGGGAGGTGGGTATAGCCCAAGTGGTAGCGCATATGCTTAGTGGGCATGAGGTCCTAGGTTCAGTCCCCAGTGCCTCCTCTGAAAAATAAATAAATAAACAAACAAACAAATAAATAAACAAACCTAATTACCTCCTCCTCCAATAAATAAATAAATAAAACCAGCTGTGTATAAAATTTAAGAAAATAAATACAAGAATCTATGACAATAGTTATCTAAATGATAAGACATTGACAGGAGGAGGTGTGATTTTTTTTAAAACCATAACCAGAGTCAAAAAAAAAGAAATTATTTAAATTATTTAAAAATATTTAAGTGCATCCTATAGACATTGTACATTCAGTTGAATTTTAGAGGTTAATAGAGGAAGCTATACTGCCATCTCTCTAGCGATTTTATGTGCCGATATTGAGATACTGCAAAACAAAAATCTAAAACAAGTTGGCCGTAAGAGTTGGCAACAGTTGTTGCTTGGATGCTTTCATCCTAAACCAAAGCCATACAAGTCTCTTAAGAGGTGCAAAGAAATGAACAAATACATATGAATCACTCATTGCAACAGATTGAAGTTGCTACTATAAAGGATTTATGCTTTGCATATTAAGAGAGAAGACTATAAATCATTTGTGAGAAGGACAAGGGTATGGCTTGTGAAGTTCAAGCTCCAACAAAAATAAAGAGCTCCAATATAAATAATGTCTAATTGGGAAACCTGGCGTAAAAGATGGTAAAGGCAGAAAGTCCTCTTGGTGTGGAGATACCTGCATACCATTGAGATCATTTATTGTCTTTTTTTTTCTTTTTCTTTGTTTCTAGGGCTCAGCTGAGAGCAAGGACAGCTCTCCCCACCCCCCAGTCATGGCGTCCACACTGGCAGTGACTCTCAAGGTAGGAAGGGGGCATATTGCTCCATGGTCTTGGGAAATGGGCAGATTTACACTGAAAACAAACAAAAAAAGAAACTCAGGTGATTTTGCTCCAGTCCTCAAATGCTTGTCCTCACTACGTTTGAAGGTCCCTGGGATGTGTCTGCTCCCCTCCCTCAGGCTGAAAATACAAATGGCCCCATTTCATTTTCTAAAGGAAGGAATGAAGGTCTGAGCTGCACACGTTACTTGGTTGGCTTTTAGGAGTTAAGGAGAAAGATGAGGAGCGTTAGTCTCCAGAATTCACTGAAGATCCTCTGATAAGAGGAACAAGAAGTCACGTCATGGGAGCCCTCCTCGTATCTGGTGTTTTTAAAATCACAGACATTTCTTCAGAGAAGGAGACAAGAAGCAAGTGGGAAAGATGAAAAGTAGAAGAGAAGTGCAAAGCACAGGGAGAGGGCAGGCGCCACGCATGGTTCACCCCTGCCCTGGCTCCTTGCCACGCCGGCCACGCCGGCCACGGAGGCCACAGCGCCCGCCCTGAGTCCCTGGAGCTCCAAGGGGGACGCGCAGAGCGGCCAGATCGCTGCCGGGCCATCAGCAAGCAGCCTTCCCCTCTAAGAGTTTTCTGCTCTTTAGGTCTGGAGGAACCACTGCACTAGAACAAAGCAGTGGGTAATCTCACCCATTTTACACAGCAATTCACAGTCCCTAAAGTACTTTAATGCAATGACAGGTTATGAGAAAAAATATCTGTTCCAATGAAGGGAAAGTGTTTTACATAATCGAGGAGAACATCAGTGCAACATCGACGTGGGTGGGGGTGGTGATGACAGAAAAGGAAGTAGGAAGAGAAGAAAACTTCTGCAATCCCACAGAGAGCCATATTCTACTCTGCAAAAAGCCATTTCTTGGAGACCCCATGTCTAAGTAACTGAAAATTGCAAACCATTAATCCCAGTTATGAACAGTTGTTTTACACGAGGGGGGTTTGCGTTAAAAAAAAAAAACAACCAAATTCACCACACACCTTAAAGCTTCAAAGACGATCCATGTAGGTACGATACCTTAGTAGCCAGGTTTCAGGGGGAAAAAAGGAAAAGAAAAAAACCCACTCTCTTTACTGTAAAGGGCCCCACTTGGAAGGAGTATGTTCTATCTTTTTTTCTCTAAAATGTGAAATTAAACTTAGAAAGCTAAAAAACAGATGAGGACCTTAAAAATTCCCTTCTAGCATTATGTATTTCTTTTAAAATATGAGATGCCTTTCATTTTACAAGACTGGAATTCTCATTTTGGGCTTGGCACCCTAACACATGATTAATTCAGCCTCCGCCTTTCTGAGAGCTGACCGCATTTACTGGTCAAACGGTTTAATCCTATTTAAAATGCAATCCAAACAAAATATTTTTAAATAAAAATAAAAACCCCTGATCGCCTGAAACTGTTCACCTTGGCCAAACTATCCCATTTTCCTTTGCTCTTGATGTGAATTTAAATATTTGCACCTAGGACAACGAAGAAGCTAAGCTCTGGAGCAAAGCCAGAGGGAATCCGCCTTCCCAGGGTGAAAAAATTCAGTGCCCAGCCCCAAAAGTGGCGCCCACAGATCACCCTCACTCATACAGTATTTTGGCAGAGACCACATCTTGTCTGTGCTTTGTAATCCTCTGTTGGCATCAGCAAAATGTAAAGTAGCAAAGGTAATAAAAAAAAAAACTGTGTTTGAATGGACGTTTTTGTGAGATCTGTTGATTCAAAGATGTTAATCATTTTTTACCATGACTTGTCTATTTATAGACCTTTGTCTCAAATTCTGACAAGCTTTTAGAACTAAGAAAAAGAGGCAGCATGCTATTTTAAAAAGGAATGAAAAAAAAAGACAACAGGTTTTCACTAATTCACCATGCCATTAGAATCCCGAATTTAAACTGCAGTTGTATTCAACTTAAATGAGATGTTTTCCAACCAGATGAAACAGTAGGCAATTGTGGCTTTGCAACAATACAAGGCGGGAAAAAATAAAAGAAATATAAAGATTAAATGTGGCTGTTTCTTTCAACAGATGGTGACTGCACCATGGCAGCGTGTTGTTTTTTTAGTTGAAGAACGCACACATCCGTGATCAATCATCACCGATTAACTAATTCTATTACCCTCCCTTTTATCACGAGGGTTGGACCTTTATCTGTAAACACTATGGATAGTCACTATGCTCTTATTTTTCTAGAAGCATATTCCAGTACACACACAGTCGTGCAGTTCCAGGCTGCAAACAGAATTCTACATTATCATCCACCTTTAAGCACTACTGCTTTAAAAAAATTTTTTTTTTTTAAACAAAAGCAATTGGTTTCCAACAGGCTGGATAATAAGTCTTTTGACCTGCATTCTTCTTTGACCCATTAAGGTCACCCCTGTGCTCGGGCACAGAGCTGACTTAGGAAATGCCTGCAAGTCCTACATTTCATCTCCTGCCCACTCAAAATAAAGCTTTCTTTAAATGTGTCTGTACGGGTCCCTGAAGGCCAAAGAGGGATCCCTGTAGTGGGCAATGGAGGGACAGAAGCTTCTGCCTTTATTAATGAATGCAGACCATTATGAGTCTGGCCGGCTCCTTCCCTGTTCCCAGAAGCATATACTGTACGTGACTTAAAATGCTAGAATATTGACACAAAGCGAGCCAGGCACCCCTAAGGAAAATTACTCCTTGGATATAATGTAGGCTCGTAACAGCTATTAGAGTACAAAATAAAACCCTCCGGGATCAAACTGACATATACCGCATTCTACCTAGTCCTCAAACATTAGAAGAATTTCTTTGTGAAGGCACTCTCAAGGACAGCATTAAACTGACTTTTGTAGCAGTCTGCAACAGCTTTTTGGCTTAGAGCTTTTAGTACTAAATCTCTGGTTTGAATCAATATAAGTACTATATCTTCTACATTAATCAATACATTTGGTTCAATACATGTTCTATTAAATTATACTTTCTAATCAAGACTTTTACATTTCCACCCTCTCTTTTTTCATTCTCAACTTCTTTTTGCTAGTAAAACAGTTTTAAAAGTGTACACAGCTAACGAAGACAGGATACTTAGGAAAAAAAAATACAATGGCAAAAGGCAGACTTTAAACGTCTTAGTAACATTAACAGGATGTGAAAGCAATAAATTAACATTTTCAAAGTCCACACAATTACAAAAGTAATCACAGTTTAAAATTAATTAAAAGTGAATTGCTGCAGCTCTGGAAGTAACATTAGAATGTTCTGAAAATTAAAGTGAAGACCCAAATCATCCAAAATACCAACCAGACCCCGTTTTACCACGCCAGAGTTTCCACTGTCTACAAATTACGTGCTTCTGGCTGGAGACATTTGGGGTAACTGTGTTTTCATGGGCCCTGCCTGGTAACATCAGAAACATGTATGCAGGTGTGTGCCTTTTGGTGAGATGTTATATTTTAATAAATATTCTTAAATGATAAATACATAGTATTTCCCACAGTGCTTTGAGAATCTAAAAACCATATTTGTACCAGGGATTTTCATAACCAGGGAGGCTGACTCACAATTTTTTGGTAGAATTTACTAAAATGAGGTTCTACTCTTTTATTTTGATAAATAGCAATGGAAATTCAATTCCCAAATTGTCCTCATGTGCTTTTTCCCTCTCTTTAATGCCATGAATGTTGCATTTATGATCATGTTTGCACGGACAGAATCTCCCTTTTTATTTTTTCATATGGTAATGTCATCACCATGAACTTAGAGAGACACTGATGCATTTTCTTTTGACATTTAACAGTTCACATGGGCTTGGCCTGACATCTCGAAGCATTTTCTGGATGACACTAAGCTATATTAAAGCAAAAGGTGAAATGGCATCATCAGACGTGATCACAAAAATATAAGATACGCAAGACAGAAAAGGACTATTGGGTTATTTCGTTTGTCCCTTTGCTGGACAAAAATTGTTCTATAAAGTTGACACTCTGGGCTAGTTTTAAATGGTTTTGGCAAGGAAGCTTCCATCACACCTCCCATAGGAAGCAACTTCACATTCTAATAAGACCTCACTGAAGGACGTGTTGTTGCTGTTCTCTGGACATTCATGCCAAATAACCCTAGGAAAGGCTGAGCTGAGATAATCCTGAAGCATGTGGACTTGGGCACGGCCATGAGTTTACGCTGAGATGCCTTGACCATGTATCCGTAGTATAAAGTTCCTCTGTCTCATCTTAAGTAACCACAGAGACAAGCCAGTAAGCTACTCCTTAGCCATACAAAATAGGTCAATCGCTTTGTTTCACAGAGGTCTACAGATAGATTCCAGAAGGCCAGTGGGACCAGGTTTCCCAGCCTCAGCGTGACTACAACATTGGGCTTGGTCAGTTCTTCATTCAGCAGGGCTGCGCGGTTGCACTGGAGGACGTCAGCAACTCCCCAGCCTCTGTCAACCACATACTAGTGGCACCTTCCCAGCTGTGACAACCAGAAATCTCTAGAAATAATTGCCACATACCCCCGGTGGGGGGAAAAAACCATCCCTGGTTGAGGACCATTGCCTCACAGTGTTTTGAAAACACACTGAGCTTGCTAAGCCATGCTTGGGCATGCGACTCAGTCTTCAGTCTCAGAGGTATCTCGCTCATCAAAATGGGAAAAAGAAGGACAGCAAAAGGAACACAGACGCACCGCATGGAACTCCAGTGCGTGGCATTTAAAGTGCAGTGAATGGCGAGGCTGGGCATTTGTTAAGAAATCAAGGAAAGGATTCTTTGAGATATATAATAAATGGCATTGCTTCTGTGGAGAATTGAGTCTCTCCAAAAATGTCCACTCATTCAGCAATTTACTAACAGCTTTCATGAACCATCAGTGAACAAAGGTGGTACATTTCAGTGGCAAATAATCAATGCTGCTTTAGGAATATTGACAATCTAGTAAAGTATAAAAGGGACCTAACTATGAAACTCTGGATATTCATATTTAGGGTATGGAAACAGCAATCCATTCCGAACGAAGTGCAGAGCTGCCATCCCTAACTTGCTGGTCTGGATGCAACAGCAGGAGGCAGCTACCCCTGTAGGTGCCGTCAGAGAACCAGAGAAATGGTTTCGGAGCTGGGAGAGTTACGTCAGCGCCCGTTCCAATATCTCATTTTATAGATGAGGAAGTTAAGTCCCCAGGGAGTGTAGGCCAACTTTCAAGCTCTTAGAGCTGCCCCGGGGGCTGAGCTGGCTTCGGGGAAGAGCAGTTGCTGAGTGGTGCTGGTTTCTGGGTTCAGATCCTGGGGCTGGGCTGGCTGCAGAGATGACATGCTCACCGGCAGGGTGCTCAGCAGTGACAGAGGACAGGTTGCACGGGCCACGGAGAAAGGGCGCCTCACCTCTGTGAGAGGCTGTGGGCTGAGTTCTCAGAGGAGTTAGTGCTCAGTGTTGGAGGAGGACGAGGAGAGAAGAGAGAGATGGTCTCCAGGCCAGGGGAGCAAGTCTGAGTCGGGCTGAGAGCCGCAGGGGCGGTGCCGGGTCACCTGTGGGGCTGCAGATCCACCGAGCTGGGCAGGGACGGGGGTCTCTTCGAATGGAGCTGATTTTCACCATTTTACAACGTCCAGTGGAGCTGGGAAAGCCGACGGGGTGAACAGCGTCTCAAGAGCACCCACCTAAGGAGCCTAGCCTTAGTCTAACGTGAGTCTTCAGAGCCTAGGCAGAGTAATTTTTAAAAGGATGCCATGTTCACACTGCTAATATAGAACAATTTCTAGTGTTTTGACCATTAAACATTTCAGAGAAGTTAAAACAAGCCACTCTGGCCGACCAGCTTCAAAAGGACCAATCCTGCTGACGGGTCCCACGTGGGCAATGTTAACCGGGTAACAATTTCGTTTCTCATTACGAACTTAAAAGTGGTAGTAAAATTTCAGTTGCTAGCTGACCCTTATCTGTTTTGCATACAGGATAGGTTTGAAATTTCCCTTTTCTGGAACTGATAAGAATCCGTACTATCTACTACATTGAGAAAACAAAAAGTGCCAAATTGGAAGAATAATCCAAAAAGAGCGAAATGGACACTGGGAAAATATTTTAGAAGCATAAAGTTTATTTTTAAAAGAGAACAATGAAGTGAGCTACCTGTCTACAGGCGTGGAGCCAACAGAAAATTTAAGTCAAACTATAGAGAGCCAGCAAAAATGAAAAAGAGTCTGGAGAGTAAAGATTCTGCTCAAAGTCTAGAATTGCAGGATCCCAGCAAACTGTGGGACAGAAGGCTTTGCCAGGCAACACATCTAATAAGATATTCAGAGATTAAGTCAGTCCTTCACAGACAGATGTGTCCATGTGCCAGTTGTTGCTACACTTTAATTTTTCCCCCTGTAATGCTTAATTTATCACACTGGTGCTTTCTAAACTAGAACATCTGTAAACAAGGTTAAGAATGACCTCCTTCCAATTTTACATCAGTGAACAGTGCCCCTTCTTCGTGCTCTAATTTTAAAGATACATAAATCTCTGGGAGGAAGGAAAAAGAAGCTTGGCTGATACTGCAATGTGTTCACGTTGGGTGAATACAAACTTCTCTGCCTGGCTCTGGGTGCACGGGACTGACTTGACGTTCAAGCCATACTCAGGCACCACCCCCCTCTTCCCAGTCAACCGCAATTAAACAAACTTCTACTAAATATTTAACAGCCTTGTGTAGTAATTAGCGGCAAAAAATGGGAGCTTAAATTGATAACTGCTCAGAAATGTCCTCTTGCAAACATCACACATTTCCTGCTCCTCCCTTTTCTCTTAGATTTTGAATCCCGGAAGGTTTTTTGGTAAAGGATTTAGTTAGTGAAATTGCCCATCGTCACAGTAGTCGGCCCAAGATCTTGTGGTCAGGTTGGGTTGTTTTTCCGCCAGCTGCAAGATTCCACTGGCCTTCCTTATTTAATGTCTGTTTTAAAAATCCATTGAAATTGAAAGTTATGTACCTGAAAGCTGTTGGAACAGGGCATTGATTTAAAAACTGACTGGCAGGCTTAGGATTTAAACTCTGGTCCACTAGATTCAAAAGGTCATCTGATTAGAATGGGAGAAGCACAAGGCATAGTAATTTATATTCAAAGGGTAACCTTTGTAGGGAGGAGGAGGAAGCAAGAACTCTTCCTGCTTTTCCACTCGATGTGGACAAGGGTTCCCTTCAGCCACCTCCCAATAATTATGAAAAATAGTTTATTGAATGGGGGCAAAAAGCAAAAGAAATGCCACTTCCTTATAGTGTAATATTTCTTTTATTAAAAACCCTGCCACACTCTCTAGGAGGTAAACTCACAGTAAGAGTAAGTCAACATGTTATAAATCATGAAGAGTAACAGAAAACCATCTCTCCCTATTGTAAGCAACCCAATGACTGTCTACTAGGGCATTTGCTTTGTACATATACATACAAAGAATAGAGCTGTGAAAGGACAGTGTACCGATTTACAGAATTGACATAAACTGTGTTAAGGATGAGTGTGTGTGCGCATGCGTGCATGTGTGCACATCCGTGCCTACGCGGGGTGCTGGTGTGAGCGTGTGCTGTGGAGAGTGGAAAGAGTTACATACGTGCGTGGGTTCTACAGGTAAAACCCTGCTGTTTGCCTTTGATCTTTGGGTCCCCCAGGGCTCATATTCCCGCATGGAGAATGCAATTACAAAGAGCCCCAAGTAGACCTTGTTTTAAATTCTAAGAAAGTCCTTTTAAAATGCAAGCCCAATTCTATTAGGGTGTCTCTCATTTTAAATTAAAAAAAAAAATCCTGGTTTGGAGAGAGGAGAAACAATCCTGCACTCAAGCTTGGTGCTTTTCTTCTGGCTTGTTCTCTTTCCCTGCATGTTTTCATGTATTATAGAAGGTTCCAAATCTCTTATCTTTAACAATCTCCTGCCACCTCGTCCCCTGAAATCATCCCTGTTTATGAGCCAGTGCACACAGGCACCAAGAGAGGAAATCAGGAATGCTTAAGTGCGTCTCTGCTCCTACATGGAACCGTCATGGGTCTTCAGATATGCTTGCATTCCTTCTTGTCCCTCATCTCTTCTTGCCCCAGAATCTTTCAGGTCTTAAAATGGCAGAGCTGCCCCCACTCTCTGGCCAAGAAGAGCCTCTATTTGCTGCATAAACCCACGCATTAAACTCCCGTTCTCTTCCCATTTCCTGGGCATCTTTTCTGACGCTGCTTCTTGGTCTCTGTGGAACAGTTTCCTCACCCCTCGTGGTGCACAGAGCTCCTAGACAGACAGCCCTGTAATTCCCCCACACGAGGATGTGCTGTAGCTATGGTGAGAGTCATCTATAACCCTTGCGTCCTTATATAATTTGCTACTCCAAGTTAATTTTAATTCATTACAATAAAGCAATATAATTAAAAAAATAACTCCTTCAAGTGAAGTATTTAACATGATCCTGGAAGAAAGACAGCTTCCACGAACAGAGGGCCAGGCAGCAGGCCTGGTGCACGCTCATGCAAATTCAAAGGTGAGCCGTAAACAAGCCCGCGCACCAACTCCGCCACGCGGAAGACCGGCGGCGGGAGGCCTCATTCTAATCAGTCCTCAAAGGAACCTGCCATACAGAAGTGGCACTTATTCTAATTTAAAGCCCTCATGCTTGCTTCACTGTTGCAAAATTTATAGAAGAATAACTTCATTACACCGCCTGGCACTTCAAACATAAATGCAAACCAGCCACAACGTAGAAGGAACTGGACAAGAGAAGGAGAAATACTCCCAGAGTTGTTAACTCAGACATTCAAACGCAGTCTGCGTTTGGGCGTGCTTCCCTTCCTGAGGACGGGGTTTGCCGCGGAACTTGCCTTCACCGAGGACTTCTGCCACACCGTCCTTTACTTCCTTCCATCATGAGGGCCCGCTGCTCCTATAAATCTGCTTAGTAACGCTTAAAAGCATCCTAAGCAAGGCACACCCCTCGCAAAAATACATCTGGCTGTACATAAATGAATGCTATTCAGTGTTCCTTTCCTGGTCTGCGGAAAAGATTGATTCTGAACACACCATCATTACAGTTCCCATATCCTTGGGTATATATTTCAGACTCACCTAAGTTGTTGAAAAATTAATGCAAAAACATTTTTTCCCCTCTTAACCTCAGTCCTCCAGAAAGCCAGCTATAAGAAGGGTTAAGTGGAAACATTCTGCTGAATTCATACACAGCAATGGAGAAAAGTTCGTGTCACATCCTGAAATACACACTTTAAAGGAAAATTCTTTTTTCGCCCCGAATCAAAGAAATGCTACAGTAAAATATCTTCAGGCTAGATTCCTAAGCTACAATGCAGTTTGTGTCAGAACACACATCATTTCATGCTGAACTGTCAGCATCTTTCTCCCAGTCGTTTGGTGGGGGAGTGCAATGAAAAGACAAACCTCGAAGCCTGTATGAAAACTCCAGACCTCCAAGAAAGCACACGTCACACACCACTTGGGCTGTGCACCCACAGCCTGGGAGGCCCCAATAAGGGAGAACTCCTTTCCCATTCAGTGATTCTCATCACCCACGTCCAAACGTGTGCTAAGATTTTGCTTCAAAGAGAAGAGGGTAAGCAATCAAAAAGCTTGAAAATGGTCATCCGTGGATGGCTAATAGGTAATGACCTGAGGGTGAAACCTCAAGGTGGCTCTCTCCAAAGGCAAATACCAGAAGACTTTTTCCCAGAGGTCCTTCAGAATTGAAGAGAGGCGTTCTTGCTGATGGTAAGAAGAGAGAGCTATTATGGGATGTTCATGCCAGGCTGACTGGAGGACAGATTGACACAATAGCTGTGAACATTAAAGCCATCGCCACCAAGATGCAGTGTGACGCGTTTCATATTATTCCTAAGATAAACAAATGCTGAAATTAACTCCCCATCATCTTTATAAATTGGTTTTAGAGTGCTGAAGGCTTTTTTACATGCACATCATGCAATATGTCGGCGAAGGTAAGTTTGTATTATTTTTCCTCTCCATGAATAAAGCAGGGCTAATCAGATGGAATGAATGAGCTAATTCAATTACAGGCAGCCTTTATTATACAATAAAATATGGATTATTGATCTTGCAGAGTTGGCAATGCAGGATGCAAATTCAGTGAGCAAAACCCGCACATTTGAGTGTGACCGTTTTTAATTCCCGCTGAAATCTACTAGAATGTTTCTCACTTTGGAAGAACCACCGAAAGAAAACACCGCTGACTAACGAGACCCAGGGCTTCACGAGGGGACAGAAGAAGGGTTAAGTCAGGGGCTGGGAGCCGGAGAAGGCCCCTGTGGGGGTGTAATCCCTCGTCACACGCCCACAATGGAGGGAGGAGAAACCGGCCGCCTCTCCGGGCCCGTCGGTGGAGTGCGAGTGAAAACTTATTGGTAGACCGAAATGTACTTCACAGGCATCTTGCTGCAAATCCAATCAAGTCCTGGAGGAAGAATGAACGCATTGTTGTGGCTCTGCACTTGGGAGGAGGGCTTGTTTGAAATACAACGCTGGACTGTCCGAGCCAAACCCTTTTGTCTTTCATCTCTGAAACAAAAAAATGCCACAGTCAACCCTGGTGAGGAAGAAAGCGGCTCCGAACGTGAGGTCACGTGGAGAGGGAAGCCCACTGCAGCAGATGCTGAAGGGAAAAAGAAGTGAGCTCTGAGAGCCAGTGTGTGTTTCCACACCTCGGGTCTGCCTCCCACTTCCCCTCATAAACCTGCCCCGAGACCGCAGCGCGCTGATGGCTACTTGTCCTCCGCTGTGCAGCGCAGCGCAGGCCAGGCTGTCTCCTGGGTTCCTTATGAGCTCCTCCCAGCCCCTCCCTGCAGAGCCAGCCCTCCTCCTTTCAACCGGGTTCCCATCCTCTCTACCTTTTTATGGGCCACGGCCAAGTGCCCCCCACGTGGCCACACAAATGAAAATCTGCTCTTTCTCCTCAATTTTTTTTTCTTTAAAAAGCATAGAAACGGGTTCTGTGTTTTGGTAGGCATCCCTCCAAAGCGTAGGTAAGCTACGTCCATGTGGCCTGTTTTCGAAAAAGCCTCCAACGAAAGGGAGGAAGGCGGGATGCCTAACAATCCTGCACAAAGTTGCAGACTGTTCGGCTACAGTCCAGAAAATGAATCCAATTTTTCATTCTGTCATTATAAATATTTCATTGCAAATGGTACTGATTTTCTGCAACTGTGGTTAAGCAAAGGGCCTCTGTGTGAATATTTAAGAAAAAAAAAAGGAGGAAGACAACGAAGAAGAAGGGAGGGGGTATGAAAGGTTAGCAACCAATTAATTTCTCACTTTAAATGTAAAAGATTCTGGGAGAAATTCAACAGTGATGTAGTGTATGACTCAAAGAAGAAGAAGAAAAAAAACATTTACTCTGCTCTTCTTCTGACAGTTTCTCATAAAATATCTGCAGTCCATCTATCTTTTAGTACTCCAGGCTCCTCTGGAGAGCAGAAAATGGTGGTTTAAAGCTCTCTTCAGTGCCAGTCTGCGGGAGATTGCTTTCCACAGGACCCCCGCTGATGGAGGCCTAGGGGAAGAGGCCCAGGAGTTATTCAATCAGCCCGAGACTCTGGGGCGGCTGGGGGTCCTTTGAGGGCTGATTAGAAAGCTGCCCTCCTGTTGCCTGCCTCGGAACAGAACGAAATGAGCAGCCTCTTGCTGAGCAGATTCTGCAAGAAGGAATTTCACCTGTCATGGAGTTTGTCAGAATTTCAGGATTTATCTTGGTGCAAAATTAATAAAATACCAACCAGGATTTCAGGCTGACTACTCAGCTGTGTCATCTCAAAGTGATCTTTCACCCAAGAAAACCTGGACTGTGAGCACGGCCCTTCCTGCCCTACTTTTCCTTCAGAGGGTGAGCCCGGCGAGGGGACTAATACCAGCCAGACGTCAGGATGAGATTCTGAACCAATTACACACAAGGCTGAATTACGGGGTGGGCGCTACTGTCTTAATGTGTGACCTCCCATCTCGCCGCTGTGGTTCTGAAAGCTCTCCGGAATCAGCCTGGGTCTGAGGCAGAAAAAGGCCATTTCTGCAGTTTATAACACAGGAGGTCCCCTGTGGCATCGCATCTGTTAAATTCATACACTGGTATTTCAGGCCTGGATTTGATTTATCTTTTCAAAAAGGAAGACTAACCATGGACGATGCTAAGAGCGCACATTGTGAAACACTACAAATTAATCTTGGGTCAGCCGCACGTCAGGGGCTGCAGTGTCATCTTTGGTTTGCACCCACACGGCCCTCACGGCCCATCACCCTCTGCGCTCCCAGCAGAGCAGGGGGTGGGGAGGGGTGGGGCGCAGAGGGGCCAGGACAGGGCGGGAACTAACCCTGCCGGCTCTGGGCTGCAGGGAGTTTGGCCACCTCCGCTCATCCCACTTCAGAAGGTGGTTCACACCACACGGATCACCACAGCTATTTTAAGTGGGTTCTGGAAAGCCCAGGGCTTGATCACTTTGAGCTGAGGCTCTGGGTATCCCTGAGGCAGTCGGCTCTGGTCCTCAGGGTGGGCGGCCTCACATCACAGAGGGGCCGGCGCGTGGGGACTGGGCTGGCGGCGCTCACGCCACCGGCTGGCCCGGGTCCCCAGAGTGGGCAAACATTTCTCGGATTCGACTCCAGACTCAGAACTTAGGTTCAGACCAGGATGAACTGGAATCAGAACGTCCACCTCGTGTTTCATCCCCGGCCTCCCACCACCCTCGCACCACCGGTGCCTCTTGCCAAGTGGTGATCGGCAGGGCCTCCTTGGCTCCCAGAGTCTGCATTTGGTTTAAGGCAACTGCTGCTTTCCTGTCCATTTTCTAGAGGAGACATTTAACAACACGAACGCATTCCTTCCGGCTCTTCCCGTAGTGAAACGACCATCCCGTGCTGGAGAGCCACCTTTACAAAGCAGGAGCCCGACAACATCAATGCCAGGAGATCTCAGGCAAGAGTGAGGAACAGAGAGAGCGCGCGCAGGCGGAGCGAGCTGGGGGCGAAGGCACAGATGGTGGGCGGGGAGGCAGGGTGCTCACAGCAGGCTTCAGTGGAGATGCATTAACTCCACAGAGGGATGAGGGCTTCCCACCAGTCCCGTCACGAGTTATAACTGAGTACGGGAGTGAGGTCTTCGTGCCTGGCTCTCAGCAAATAGACTGTTCTACTTTCCTGCACAATCACCTTTCACCCTTGCAAACTCCAAGCACAGCAAAGCACACTGCTGATATTTAATGGTATCACAGTAGCCTTTTATGTGTCTAGGGGGCACACAAACTTAGCAGATGTGCCCAGTGGTGTAAGTCAGATAATTATAAAATTAAGTTTTGGCAGTGTGAAAAAGGAAACCTTTTACGGGCGATTCGGGTTTCCAGCGAGAGATGGTTCTCTGCCAGCTGAGGGGCCGCATCAAAGCAAGAGGAGGCCGCGAAAGGAAGCTGCCAGCCTCCCAGACACACTGGGTACGAGCGAAGCTTCCCCTTTGCAGACCTTCCCCTCCGCTGACAGGAAAGCAGCTCCTGCCTGTCAGTCCCCTCACTCACTCACTCAATGAAGTTATCAATGAAGGAGGCCTGTTATTTTAGACAGTTTAAAATTTCACCACTTTGAAAGGACTCGTTTACCCTGCCTTTCACTCCCGTTTAAAGCCTCGGAGTTGCCGTTCTAAATGACAGCACCGCGAGCACTGCTTTTAAGCGCTATTCATCTCGCCTGCCACATCGCAGGCTCTTACAGAACGCGCTCTCTCCAACGAGGGGCACTCACTCCTTCATAGCTGCAGGGCAGAGCCTGCTACGAGCTGTAGATTCGCTGCAAATATAACAATAAAGGATACCAATGTGAATTCCTCTTAAAATACACGCTTGGCTCTGGAGCCGCCCTGCCTTAGCAAACTCGATCAAGACCAGCCCATCCATCTTTCTCCAAATGCACAGCAACAGCTCATTTCACGCGGCCGTCCAAGGGACTGCCACCTCGATGGCTCCGAAGATGCTGGAATGAATTCTTTGCTCATTTCAGGGGATTTGTAGTCGCAGCCCATGATTGCCATCTCTCTCTAACTCTAACTGCCACAACAGTTGGAACATGGAAGTGGTGTTTTCCAACAGCCGGATCAAAGTTTGTAAACATAAAGGGTCTATTCTTGGCATCGAATCTCTGCTCATGTGAGGAAACGGATCCATGGATGCACCAAACATCTGAAACAGGAACACACATGGGACTTCTACATGCTTCCCTGGGATGCAGAATGTTCTAGAAACGTGGATGTCCAGATCGCACCAAAGGATCTGACTACAGAGGTGCAGAGACAGAGTGCTGTCTTTATAGGACAATCGTGCCTGCAGTTGCTCATTCCTAATGGAGGCAGATCTTCTGGTTCTGTGGCAGCAGGCTGTCTTGGCGACACAGAAGAAGGCAGGGCCAGCAAAGCCCAGCCAAAGCAGAATGTGGCAGAGGTGATGAACATTTCCAGGGGGTGGCGGGGGGGTGCAGCACTGGCCACAGTGCTCTTCGGTACACCCTAGCTGAATGCTCCATAAAGTCGCACTGATGGCAGCTCAGAGATGGCCATCTGTCGTCAACTCTGGGCCAGACAAAAAAATAATGTAATGGCAGATCGCTAACAACAGGGCTGTTGGAGGAGGGAATGAGTCCTAGAACGGGGAGGTGGTGCTCCATCTTTTAATAGCGAAACCAGCCATCGATATGAACATCAAGAAATTAATGGATGGAGAATTTTTAAAAACTGAGCTGGGGTGCTGTAGAAGCGATTCAGATGTAAATAAAGTGGGTTTAGCTTACTGCAAATACCTCTGTCACCCTTCCTTCCTGTCATATTAACCACTTGATTCTTGAACATTATTAGACTAGCAGGACACATGGTGAAGCAATGAGGGCCAAATTTAGAAACAGGTACGCCCAGGTTGTGCCTCCAAGCATGCCCACACAGATCAGGCATTTATTGGTACAAAACGGATAATTGAAAATGCATTTACTCATTTAGTCCAAATGGGTTCATTGTGACAATCATGCTTGTCTATCTTTCTGTATGCTTGCTTAATTTCTATGCAGTTTTACTAAAATGCAAAATAAAGCTACCTCATCTTTAGATGCATTATGAATGCTATAAAACTTTAAATGCCCTTCTTTGCTCAAGAAAAACTCTAGCTTTTGTCACTGCTTAGATGATAGGAAGAGAGGAGAGGCGTAGGGAGGGAGGGAGAGAGAATGAGTAACAGTCAAACTGAGGTGAGCCGTGTCCTAATTCTTTGTCCCATAAGATTAACTTTCTGCCTTCAATGGAAAGGCCAATCAATCCTGATTGAATTATCCAATATTAACAGCTGAAAGTGATCAAAAGTAATGGTGAAAACATAGCACCAATCAATAAATCAATGCAAATGATTCGGTTCCTGGAGATCCGATCAAATAAAAGAGATGGATCAATTTAACCACTGAGCAAATTAAGTGGAAGTTGCTGTAGCACCAATTTACTTCAAAAGCCCCGAAGGCCCACAAAGCAGAGAAATGAGGCAGTGTAGCGACGGATCAGTTCCAGAACCACACGTTCACTTGACACAGCTTATTCCCTGTAGACCCCTGAGTCTAGACGAGGTGTTTAGGGACTGCGATTTCGGCCCCCAAAACAGGAGACACACAGAGGTCCAGTGGTTCAAAGAAAATGGAGAGCTAAGGTACCAGGGACCGACCACCCAGGAACAAACAGGACGTACGCCCCCAACACCGCCTGTCCCTGCAAGTGGCCCACACTCAGAAGCCGGCCGTGGGCAGGCCCAGACATGGGGCTGGGCAAATCTTTCCACCCCAGGGGTCCCAAAGGGAGACCACTTGATAAGAGGCAAGGCAGGACGGGGTTCTGAGTCTTACAGTTGCAGTGGGGATAAGGAAAGACATTTCAAGGTCTTCAAAGAGCTTTAAAGGCACTTCCCATAGATGTGCTGTGAGCCGTGAGACCCACTCCGCCATGCCTCTTGTTTGCAAAAGAGAATTTCAGCCTGACTCAGAGAAAAATATGACAATGAAATAAACTAAAACAAACCTTTCCTCACCCTGCCCCGGGCCCCACCTTGCCTTACATGGAGGGGCACAAGAAAACTTTTTGTTTGGGCCACTCATTCTTAATTTTAGAGGGGGCGGGAAGAAGGTTCAAGTTGTTGTGAAATCCATTTCTGAAAGCAAATATAAATGTTTAGTTTTATAGTTATATGCTAAAAAGAACAAAACAAACAAACAAGCAAAAAAAAATGGCCAAATGGAGAAACAAAACAGAAGCTCAAGACTCTTTAATCCCTTGAAAAAGATACGTGTTTAAAAATTAGAATTTTTATCTGGAAACCAATTAATATGAAACTACGGCAAGGTATGGTTAATTGGCAAATGATTCCAGTGAACTAGAACAGAGAACTAAGGAAACTTCTGACCTGTCTGGGCCTGCCCATCGCCGGCTTCCTGAGGTCAGCTTCCTGAGGTCAGCGTCAGGGAGCAGGAGAGGGTCCGGGAACCAGAGTTCACCCAGTGCCTCTTCTGTTCCACACTCTGCTCAGTATCGGCTCAAGATCGGTTACTCGAATGCACTCTTGCCAGGACCTTGGGAGTTGGGCACGATGCTTTGTTATCTCCTATGTGCCCATTTTACAGATGGTAAAACAGAGGCTTGGAGTTAATCGCTCATAAGCGGCAATGCCCAGAATCAAACTCTAGTGAGTGTTCTCTGCATCCCATGCCCCTTCCCTTGTACTAAGTCACCTTAGGAGAAATCAAAGCAAAACAAAATGAACAAAGTTCATAAAAACTATTTTTAAAACCCCATTCACTATCTGAGATTTTATGGATGGCTAAGCGTCCCACATCCATGGATATCAGAATCGGATCTCTCCATCCTTCAAAACCAGCCTGAATGCTCCCTCATGATGGCTTTCTCGATTCGCCCAGCTAGAGAACAGACATCGTCTCTTGGAATACTTAGAAAAATCCATTACCTACTGCCTCATGTGATAGTTCATCATATGCAAACCTTAACTTTTCGAGTAGACTGTAAATATATATTTCTAGTTATTTTTGATATGTCAGAGAGAATTTGGAACTACAGTGAATTTTAAAAGGGAATGATATTATATTTTTATGAATCTTTTAAATTAATAAACATATCTTCTTATCTAATAATGGCACAGGGACGACAGCAGTCTATTGTGTGGCATTTGTGACTTGTGCATTGACAAAGACCCTTAAACGCCTCATCGTGTATTACTTGATACTTTGAGGCATGGGTTTGTGTAACCATTATTAAAAGGCTAGTTTAGGTAAGTAGCTTAGTTATTAGTGAGGGAGCCAGTCCGCCACGCGGCAGCCACATCTCAGAGCTGCAGTGTTGCCCTGTACCTCCCATCCCATGTGCTGTAATTCATTGCTCTTTCAGGAATATGAGCATAAAGCTTGAGTAACAGTTAAGCTGTGGTGTGAAAAACATGCCTCAACATCAGGTTGATTCGGTGGGAAAGTGATCTGAGAAGAAAACCAAACAGCTATGGAGAAAATTACATATTTAAACTTCAGTGACTTCTGAAAGTCTTGGTGTACCCCTCAGAATGTCAAATCACGACTCTGTTTTGTATGTGAAAAGTACTGCATCCATGAATTAACCGAGGAAAGGCCAAGTATCAAAACGATCTTGACTCACAAGGAACTGAAATGCCAAGATCTCAGAGCCTTGGGTGCCTCCAGGCCGGTTCCCTCTCTTCCCACTGCTGGAATTCCCTCTATTCAATGCATAACATGATGCCTGAGGGAACTTTCTAGGGGACACACTGGAAGAGGATGATTTGATCACTGCCATCGAAGTGCTGTTTTTCTAGAAGCACCAATTTAACAGTAATTACTGTCTTGAAAGAAAGTGGCCTATTCAACAGAATTTTTACAAACACACCACTTGCCCACACCTGTATAAACCACTTTGGATACAAATATGCATTGTAGGATATTATTCTTGGACCACATTCTCCTCCTCTCAAAGCAGCTTCCTTCAGCTCTGCAGAAAACGTTTTGAGGTCTATTAGGAAAACATGTGAAACATTCAACATATTCATTCGCTTTTAAAATAACAAAATGTTCATTTAGTTCAAATAATGCACTTTTATTCCAAAGCACATCTTCCCTCCCAGTGTGCTAGTTGGCCTTTGAAGTATATTGGGATTCCTTGTAAGAACAGGGGGAAAACTCCATCAAAAGAAAAAGATGATATCCTGCCAAGAGTTAGACACACACACCTCTGGACTGGCATTTAGAGCTTTTGGTCAGGAAGGTTTAGAAGTCCTGTGAAGACAACAGCTTCCACACTGAGAAGTCCTAGATGGAGTGTTCACAGAACAAGGTTTCATCTTGCTCAATTCTAAGAGGAATTGTGGTCAGTGATGTCAAAGGATGACACCCAAGTCTTTGATTTCCTGAAGATGGACAGTGTGGAATTATCTGAATTCTAACAGGTATTAGAGTTGGTATTAATGAAAATAACACACCTCTGTGTGTGCGTGTTTGTGTGTGTGTAATTTTATACCCAGCAAAGCACTTCTATACTCAGAAAGATGTTCCTGTGTCTTTAACTGAGTATAGACAGTGAAAGGAACGTAAATTACTTACTGTGGTCATGAAATCACTTGTGCACCTTTCAAAGAGACAACATAGTGATGTTCCTGGCTCCTTCTGGATGCTCACCCTAAACTCGCCCTATTTTTCTCACTCTGATATAAGAGCCAAAAAAATTATATGCTTTCAAATCTCCAATCTCAAGTTCTTGGGCATTTGGTTTATAAAATGCCTCTTGTGAAAAGTCCTTCTTTCTGAACTTTAGTGGCATTAAAAACGTGGATAAGTTTAAGCGTTATAACATGGGTCAGTTTAACAGTTTGCATTTATTTTAAACACCAAGGCGTGAGCCTCAGTGGGCTGGTAAAGTGGCTTCATTTTTCTATTCTACTCTCTTATTATTTTGGTTACGAATCTTATTTTATATTGTTACCTTAATTTCAATTGCTTCCCCCCCTCATTCTAGAAATTAACAAAACAGAATTATTATTATTGTTTTTTGTATACTTACCATGACCCCTTTCTATGCAGAAGTCAAATAAATCAACATTTAAAAATTACATTGGTTCCTTCCTCTAAGCACAGGTGTAAAGGTGATTTGGGTAATGAAAACAAATGCACAGGACTGCGAACTCCGAGATTTAAATCATAAAAATCAAACAGCTCTCAAAACTAGAAGAAGTAAAGTTAACGCCGACCCATTTTTTTTACTGTATTGGAACTAAAAGCCACTGTTACTGCTAGGAATTTTAGAAAACAGGCCCAGATGGATATTTCAGTGACGGTGGCTATTAGCTTTGTAATAATCATCGCATATTAACTATAAATACTGTTTTTATCAAAGGAATGATGTTCATATTGGGCCTGAGAATTCACATCAAGGCCAAATATGTATGATTCTGGGTCGCAGAAATGGAAAAATTAGGCGTACAGCTTTGGATTATGAAAGAAACTGTACTTTGGTCTGGATCACAATTTGAACGAATGAGTCAGAAATGTTTTGAGAGACATTTGGCCTCATCAGGTCTTACAGACTCAAAGAGTTGTGTGCTCTGCACTGTATCTTCTATACCAGCGGTTCTCAAAGTGAGGCCTGGGGACCTCTAGGGGTCTCTAGATCCTTTCGGGAGTCTGTTAGGTCAGCACTATTTTCATAATGGCATTCAGACACCGTTTGCCTTCTACAGCCCCATTATCTCATGAGATGAGCCTACAGTGGCGTTTTCTAGAGGTTACAGGACGTGCGAAGGTACTGTTTCTCAGACAGTTAATAGAATCGCAAGCTTGTGTATTCCCGCATTTAAAATGGTTCTCAGTTTCGATTTCTAATACGGAAAATAAGTGTCAGTAGATAACCCACATAAATCAAAGCTCTTTGTGGTCCTCAGTAAGTTTTACATGTAAAGGCATTCTGAGATCAAAGAGGTGAGAACCACGGTCTATACTAACGGTGGGAAAGCGCGACTGCTGTATGTTCCATGAAACCCAAAATACACCGCAAAAGAAACCTGGAGTCCTGAAGGGTGAGTTTAACCGCTTAGTTTCGTCTGCTCGCAGTGGGCCTCAGGCCACCACCGCCACAGTGCGGCGTTCTTTCAGTGAAAGACACCAAAGTTGCCACCAGCTCAGTAGCATTAGAATCTACTAATACAGTACAAAAGTGAATTTGTTGCAAACTTTTTTTAAAGAACATTAGATAGAAGCCAGTCTCTTCAGAATCTCTACAACTTTGATTTTAAGCTATGATGAATTCTGCTTCACAGCTTACATACTAGTTACCAGCATCATTTAGGTGCGCTGGCCAAATCCTCTACACTCTTAACGACCCAAATAACTTATTTTTCCACACCTATTGGAAAAAAACACTGTATTTTTTAACAGAAATTTAGGATATTTTAATAAAACACACTTTCAAACATTACTCTAACTCAGTCTATCTTCTGATTTAATTCACAAACAAATGTGACAGAGCAGAATTCTTTTTAGCAGTGATAAAAAGTAATATAGCAATTTTAACTTTGGTGCATTGACACGTTATAACATAAATTAAATGGAATTACCCATTCCTTTATATATTTTTTATTTTACCTCCTTAATTTGCTATTTGTTCACTGATAGGATGACAATGGAGATGATAAACTGTAAATTCCTTATTTTGAAACATAATTCACACAAGTACGGTCTCCCCAGAGCCCGAGGAGGCGCAAAGCTGTCCCGAGGTCCTCAGTGTGGGTGGGGAGATGAAAGGGTAGGTGGGGCTCTGGGTCCCTTAGTCCTGCCTCAACCAGATCCATCACATCAGAGCCTCTTCTGGCTGTTTCAGGGATTCAATGCCAAAGAACAAGAAATCACCCCTGACCCATTTTAGTCCAAATAACTTTACTGTAAATAATGATGCTCATGATAATGAAATAATTTTGAATTCCAGTCCATTCTCCTCCAAGGGTACCAATAAGATTGAACAAAAACATGTTACTCTTACATCACTTCATCAGAAAAATGAGGATACATATTAGACCCATTTTTCAGATGAAGTAATGGGGAAAAAAAGTTATTTTCCTTTTACAATAAATGACATTTCTGGGGTAGGATCCAGGTCTCTGACTCATACCAGTCTATTGCTAAGAGTAATCAAAACAACCAAAGATTTACACTGTATGTAGAGTGTACACCTTACATTCAGACCTGTTATTTCATTTTTACCTAACTACAGCCCTGTTAAGTGGTACATTCGTCTACTATTTCTTCACATTTGAAGTTCAGAAACATCATGGATCCAGTGCCCAGTCACACATCTAGCAAGCAGGGCACTCAAGGCTAAAGCCAATGGCTTTGGGTCCAAAATTCGCAACTATAAGGCTGTCACTAAGTGACAATCATTCTATTCCGCTAAGTGGAATAAACATACCAGACAAGAGTATAGCTTCTTTCTTCTCTTCCCTTCTCCCTTCCAATTTTAAGCCCCTCAGGACAACAATAACCTGGACGTCCATCCAGCCTGGAGCCCGTTGGGAACAGAGCATGAATAAAACAGGATTTGGGAGAATGGGCCGTGACAAGCGAGGTGAATGATCCCACAGTCCAATAAACCTGACCCCTAAGTCTATCACACTGGGTCAGAAGGTCCAATTATAGGTCTGTTCTAGTTCTTTTTATGATTGACAGCAGCCAGAGGCAAAATTACTTTGGTGTCTGTTAATCCAGCCTCTAATTTTCCCTTTGCCCCAGTCCACACAAAGCATCATGGTGGCCCAGGGTGAGCGATACTGTGAATCCAGATTTAAAATGCCCTTGTTTCCTATAAGAAGAGCAACCGCGTTCGACTCCAGCCCTCCTCGTGGGAACGTTACCTGTAGCTCTGTTTGGAAGAAGAACTTCTGTGGACACTGTGTGCAGTCGTAGATCTTGTCTTCTTGTCCGTGGGCAGAAAAGATATGCTGCTGCAACTTATTGGCTTGAACAAACACTGAAATGGTAAAGGAAGAGTGAACTCGGGGTTATTTTCTTTCCGAAATGCCCTCGGACTCCTCGCGAACAGCTGCAGACGGAGCGGAAGGAACGGCGCGCCTCCTGGGCGTGACCGCTGCCGGGGACCTGGCGGAGCCGGGTCACTGGCGCTCTGGGCCAGGTCTCCGGCTTTTGTTAAGATGCGCTCTACCGAGCACCTGATTCAACCTAAACAGCTCCAAAGTAAAGGTTTATTGAGGCCCTGCTCGCTATAAATCTTTTAAAACTAAAGCCGAAAACTGTCAAATGCACGGCACTCTCTAAATAGAAATGACACTTACTTCTCAGCAACCCACAGGTTAAGAAATCATAGTTGCCCAAACCCTGTTTATTGTGTTTGCCTAAAGTTATAGCCAGCAAACAGCTCTCTATTTAAATGTGTTAATGCTAAAAATTATATCCCACAGCTACTCTGGGGCACTGTCTCTAAATGTGAAACAGAACGGCAGGTAAATTCTCTTTGGATACTTTAAGATCAACTCAGCCTACACACTGAATGCAAGGGTTTCAATAATATAAACATGTTCAATTTTAATGACTACAAAACAAGGCCCTAAGACTGTGTAACAGTTTACCTAGGAGACATACTATTAATAATTAAATTGTATATGCCAGAGGCAGTGTTTGGGTTGGCAGAACTGACTTCTGATGGATGCCTGGTGCACTGTGACCTAAAAAAGTTTGCATCTACAATATTAATCTGTATAGGCAGAGAAAGGGTTTATTAAAGATGCTGGCATTTGACTTTGACTCTAATCATTAAAATTATTCTAATTGCCAGCCAACCTTAAATATCAGAATGTGGTTCTTGTGAGTCATACATTTTAATCGTATTTCTCATTACCTTAAAAAACCACTCAGATTTCCTCTTCCACCTAACATGCTTTATATTGGAAGGGGTTTTGTTTGTTTGTTTGTTTAACTGTTATTTCTAAAATTACTTCAAGACACACTAAAACAAGTCAGGTCTGTCAGCACAGAAAATGCAGGCTGTTCATGATTAATGCATTTTTGTCTCTTACCTACACTGACCAAAAGGATTGGGGTTTTATACTGATTTGCAACAAATCGCCATCTAATTTAGCATATTTTATGAGGCTCCTGGCCACAACGTGAAAGGACTGTTTTATTAGGGGTCTTAATCATGAGGCGATCCATGACCCAGGCCTCCTTATGAAGACTTGCTACGAGCTTTTATAAAGAACCCAGACTCCTGACTCATTGTATCCTAGGTTAAATAGTACACTATGATAAAAACATAACAATATATTTTTTTAACTACAAATTTGAAAGAATCAAAAAGGAGTCCTAAAAGGAGGAGTGGCTGATGGGATTATTGAAAGAAGGCAATAATCACAGGCAAACGGTGAAGGCAGAGCATCAACATACTTGGGAACTGCTTGTGCTACGTGTGCAGCGGACACGGCCTCTCTTTTTGTTACAGGACAGAAATCCACAGGCTGAATGCAGTGAAGGCTAATAACCAATGCTGTGGAATTTGGCTCTGCAAACCAAGAAGTCAATCTTGAGAGGAGGATGTATTTTTGTTTTGTTTCGCTTTGCTTTTTCTGACAAGTAAGAAGGAAACATATACCTGAGGGGTTTGACCAACAAGTCTAAGACACAGGCAGCGTGATCACAAAGGATTTTCCAAAATAACTTTGTCATTGTTGCAGAAGCACCAGAAACATGTGTGATCTTATTTCAACCCCATGGGATTCAAACTGTAGTTCTGATTTGCTTTTTTTTTTTTTTGTTGCTGAAAACTAAAATGCTGCACCCTCTAATAAGAGTTTCTTCTTAAAAGTGTAAATTTATGTCAACCTCTACTTTAAAAATCCAGCGTCATCAGAAGTGAAGGCCTCCTCTCATCTGTTCATCTAATCTGTTTTCTAGTTCAAAGGATTCGGGGGAAGGTTTTAATAATGTCTTTGTATTTTGTATAGGGAATGTTATAACTCTGCATGTTTAAATCACAGGCGTGTGTTGACAGCACGGCTGTACTTTTAGTCCAGGGTCTATGATGGAAAAGCAGACTTCGCCTTGGTAACCTTTGAACAGCGAGAGGAGAACAGTGAACGAAACACGGGTGTCGTTTTGCAAATGGAAAAGTGCAGACTTCTGAGAAAACCTGAAATGCCATTTGTTCATCCTGACAGTTAACCTTCCTGACCTTTTGAGCCTGTGAAGTAGGCTGCAATCAATAATGCTAATCAGCAGAAATCAAACATCTTCTCCCCAAACTGAAGTCAGATGAGGGAAAGGCCATAGCAGTGGGAAGGATGTCTTGGTGGGACAGACATGATGTGGCCCAGAAAGTCTCCAGAGTCTTCCTGAAATAAACTTCCTACCTGTAAAGCAGACAGGACACTTGAAGGTGCCGCCCATCCCTTCGAAGCTGTGCTCGATCAGGTGACACTGGAGTTTGGCGGGGGAGTCGAAGGTCTGGCTGCAGAGCTTGCATTCATGGTTCAGTCCTTCATCTGTGAAGGCAAACATGTGAGGAGAAAGCTGAAACCCTTACATTGTGGACAGACCCGGAGTTAACTATCATTGCAGACAGTAAACTTTTTCCAGCCCCAAATATAAATGTGAAGTAGTAGATGTGGTTTCTGGTTATTTCACATTATTTATGAGTTTATATCAACTGAAAACATTTCTGGAATTTAAAATCCAACCATAATCACAAGGCAGGTTTTATCTTGGGTAATGCATTTTATTAAGTTTTTAAAGTATAATTGATAGACCAATAGTGAGGCATCCCCTTGTCTCTAACTAGCAAGATTTTATGGGCTGTGTATTTCCAAAGCCCTAAAATAAAGGGCCCATAGAAAAATGAGCAGCTTCTTCCCTGGGCTGCTCCTCGGGTTTGTCTAGAAGGTTCTAGAGGCTTCTATTTCTAGCCTAATGTTTTCTCATTGATCCAGACTTTCTTTTTCTGGCAATTTTGAAACATAACTAATGCTTACAGTATCCTAAGAATGCTGTTTTTTCCCTTCCCATCCCCCATATCTTCTCAGATCATTGCTCCTTTTACTTTGTAAGACAGTTTCAATTTTACCCCCAGATCTAGACTCTGCCTTTCTCCAAAAGCCCTTTCACGAGCTCCAGGCTTACTTTTGACTAGTCTTGGATTTTTCTCTGATATTTTAGGAATAAGATGGTAGGAAAATATTTTGGTGTAATAATAATTGCTATATAAAATGAAGAGTTTGTGTTATAGACGGAAACCATTATTTTTGTTTTTTCTACATGAAAATGTTTATGAAATTACAAACTTAAGGATTATTCTAACTGGTTTCAATTATAAGAAATGAAAGCCAGTAGCACTATAATGAACAACCTAACACTTCGTTGGTGCTTACTGTGTTCCAGACGCTGTTGTTCTAAGTGCTCACAGATACGAATTCATTTAATTTAACAACAACTATTGTTACTCCCATTTTACAGATAAGAAAAACGAGGCCCAGAGAGTTGAAGTGACTTCGCTCTGAGTCACAGGAGCAATACTTGGTGGAACCAGAACTTTAACCCAGGCAGCCTGGACTCAGGGGCCATGATCTTGGCAGGTACGCCACAGCATACACCAGCTATTCCCAAGACTCTCATTAGGAAAAGTGAAGGGTAAGACGTTGCAACTTAGCCTGAAATGTTATCAAGTTATACTTTTATCTTCTCTTATCTGCAATGAGTAAAAATGCTACTAAGGGAAATTTGTGTCCGATATTCTGGGTCTAGGGAATAAAAGACATAGTCACACCATGGGGGTGGCGAGTCTGTACTCCAAAGGTATTTGTTTTTATTCAACACAGCATGCATGGAGAAGCCCTTCACCAGTTGATATGACTGGCAACACAAAGGCCCAATTACAAAGTGAATTATTATTAGCCAACTAGGAGTGAAATCACTCTATTTGTATTCCTAATCTTTCTTCTCACACAACTATGAGTCTTTAGAAGCAGAGGGCTGGAATTTGTAAAAAAGAGAAGCAAAGCACTAATTAAGCCACCCAGTACTGTCTGCATTTCACAGGAGATAAAAACCTGCTCTGTATTTGGGTGGCACAGTAAATTCCTTGATTATAATTATGTAAGGAGGAGTTTAAGTGTGCACACTGACACGACAAGGGGCTATACAGAAAGCTGTAGGGATTATATAAGATCAAGCGGTTTTCATCTGTGCCTCTCTCTCTCTTTCTTAATCCTAAAGGCACCAACATTTCCCCAAATTTTGGATATTAAGTTATATAAGGAACACTAGTATTGTAGGGAATTGGGTCAGAAAGCTAATCATCAGAGATACTTGCCAAGTTTAAATGTCTTGTGTTTCCTCAGTGCTGTGTCCCTTTAGTGTGGTAGTAAGAAGGTGACTAAGAGCTCTAACTTCATCTTTACGTTATGCTTTCTGCCCAAGAACCGAGATGTGGTCTGTGGACGTGAGAAGGTATACCCATTTGTTTCAGAATTCTTCAACTTGCGATATTAGTGAAGTAACATATATAGGCCTGGCGAGTTTTCTTGGGGCCAATGAAACAGCTTGACTGGTACATGAACGTAATGTAAATTACACAAGTAAGGATGGTCGTTAATGTGACATTGCCTTTCTCGACTAGGAGTATTTTGTTTGGAAAAATAATAGAAGGGAAAATAAATAAGATACATGCATATGAGCACAAGGAGAATGTCCCTATCAATTTTTCTTTCTTTCCTGTCCAAAGATCAGGGAAGTTCCATCACAAAATGTCAAGCAATCCAAATTTAGTTCAGTGAATTCACAAAAAGGTGACACAAACTCATAATGTATTTACGCAGCAGTAGAGCAGACAGATTTTTCATGAATTCCACCCTTTGCGAGGGCATTGACAGTGGTGATCATGGCATTCCACATTTTCAGAGCTCTTTCTAGTTTAAAAGTGCAGTGTAATGTTGAAAAAAAACAAGTTGGAAGTTCGACCTGCCTTTTATTTCTAAGTTGCAGTGGAGGTTTTTTCCAACAAATAATTTGTCCTAGTTACTGGAGTAGGATAGAAACCCTAGCTGGATGATTACCCATCAAGTAATAGACAAGCAGAGCCAAGATGCTCCAACCTAGACATGAACAAACCCACCCACATCTCTCGCATTAACTTCGCTGCTCATCCCCCCATGTTCACACTTGCTCACCACCGCAGGGTCAAATGATGACGAATGAGAAGGATGGGGGACCCCAAACAGTTTTACAACTGGTTAATACAATTCATTTTGTCCCTTTTTATTTTCATTGAAGAAGAGGGGTAGAGAATCATGGCAAACTAATAAAACTTATTTATAATAAGAATTTCAGAAGTTTGTCCTCAGTCTTGGTTTAACTCGGATAACATTCATTCTATACTTGAATTGTGTGGTTCAGGGCAGTGTCTTAATTTTCAAAGAATTTTGAAAACACCCTTAGTCCCTGGGGGAGCCAGCTGAGTTCAGCCCTGTTTCCTTCCAAAACTGAGCTTCTCTCCTTCCCGTTTGGTGGAAGGTCAAGAATAGTGCAGAGTAACTGTCTATGTGCATGAGGTGGCGCTATCGACACCTCCAGTTTCTGGTCAATTTAAGCCTTAGACTCAAGGACTTCGCCTACAAAGCCACAGCTTTCACCTTGTTTCCTAAAGGTGCCAAAAGCTTAAAAAATTCAATCAAAGTAACCATTACTACTCTCCAGAAAGGTAGCAGCTGACAGTAATTGGTTAATACAGTCTGACTCATTTATTAACAAGAGATTCTGAGTCAATTGATTTAATAACCATTACAATATTCCATTAAGAATGTAACAGGCTAGTGCAGCCCTACTTTTTATTAAGAGTTATAGGTGGCATCTACGGATGAAACTTCTAGATTTTTCTTCTTCTCTTTTGCTTCTCTATATTCTTCAGATTTTCTACAATAAGCATGATTTGCCTTTATAGGTTACTTTGAAAATTAAAGAATAGAAAACCACTACACCTTTTCTACACCTTACTAATAAAGATTGATTACGGCACTTATATTTTGAGTGCCAAAAAGTCAGACAGAAAAGGAGCAATATTATGGAGTATAGAAAAACTGATTCTGAACATTAGACTGAAAAGTATTCTGGCCAAATGCATGTGAAAGCAGAAATTAGCACAGGGAAAGGGAGAGAGAAACATCACAGTGCATAGTAATCAATTCAATGAGAAGAATATGCGGCTTTCAGTTTAAACCTGTATCCTTCCAGAACAAACAGAAACCCCCTCTCTCTCGTATACCAGAGCAGGGGAGCACACACATGGCCAGCACTGGGGTCCAGTGTCAGGAAGGGCAAGACGGAAGCTCTTACCGCTGAGAATGTCTTGGCAGCCAGCGACTTCCTGTCCTGGTCAGCCACTTTAAAGCATGATCAGCAATGGCTTGGGTATAACTGAGAAATAATTTCACATGTATGTCAATTTCAGCTAAAATAATTATTTCCATTTGTTAATCTTCATTTAAGTGTGAACATGAATGTAAACAGGAATCAAATCTACATAGAAGAGACTGATGCTAACGTAAATATTTACTCCAATATTAAATGTTTCAAAGGGAAGAGTCTGAATACACAATTGCAGTACAACCTCACTGTCTTAGTAGGGAACGTGAGAACCATTCGCTACAATCAGGTGCTAGAAGAACAAAATCCGTTTGTCTAAGGCCAGTTCAAGGGGGAATGATTATTTCTGTCTCTCCAATTTATAAAACCTTGATGAACACAACTAGAAATCAGCCAGTTTTGTAACTGAAAAAAGTAATCGTTACCATTGGGTGCACGAACACAACCCACGTTCTAAGCTCCAACATGGCAACTGTTAACTGAATACAAGACACTGACATTTCACTGTAAGCTTTAAACAAGAGAAACCCTTTAAGCAGCCTCCAGACTGTGTCCCATGTTTATACTCCTTTTCCTTCAATAAAAACAAAAACCTTGAGCAGCTACAAGCAAATGTTCAGTGGTTGACTTACATGCAGCTGTTATCCCAGGAATCACTGGGGGACCCCTAATATCGTCTGATCAACACTGCAGCCATTACTGAGGACCAATTTGTAACAGTTTGTAAGTAGAACTCCTTCCCTCATTTACCCTCGAGACTGGCCAGAAGGTTCCTCCAGCTTCTTCCACTGCATAAATCTATAGGCTAAAGTCCAAAGATATAAGCCTCTCCTGGTGCATCATCACGTGGCAGGGGCCAGACTTAAAAGCTCTGATGTGAGTGAGAGTAAACTCTGCCCTCGGAATCCAAACAGAGGAATCCAATGCCCTGCAGTTGTAATTTTTCCAGTTCGAATGTGTGTACCACTATATCCTTATATATATTTTTAAATCCAAGGAAGCTATGCCCTGAACCAATTCCCAACCCCCAACCTTTTACTTCGCTTCTCCTCTTCCCTGAGTTAATTTCCAAGCACACATTTATAAGCTAGGGGTCTGAGGAGTAACAAAGAAAAGCCGCATATGACAAAACTCACCCCTCGGCTATGCTGGCTCACCCTAGAAACTAGGAGTAGAAAAATAGGCAGACTGTACTGTAATTTGCCATGCACACAGCATCACATCTTTCTAGGTCCATAGCGCTCGGGTCACCATAATTTGTTGCGTTCTATGCTGCACATATTTCACAACTGTAACGTAAACACACCGAGGTGCTGATTTGGCGATGGAGAATATTACTCAGCCCTCCAAGTCTGCCAGTAGATTAGTCATTAAGCCCCCAAAGTGAAAAAAAAAAAAAAAGGCAGCATTGGCGAGTACTGAACACCGTGTGAACCTTTTCCTTACACGAGCTGAAAAGTTCTGCCCTATCCTTTTCCACAATTCGACGTGAAAATGAATGTTGCCTGAATACTGACAGAGCACTTTCTTGGATTTTGCTCACTGGCAATATGGGAAAGTCTGGCACTGTCAGTATTTCTGTGCCACACAGGAGAGGGGTATGAGGTTGCAAGCATGAGACTCCCATCAAGAGACAAAGGGCACTGGGAATTCTAAGAGTCAGTGAGCACCAGTCACCTCAGCTTTGACTATCCACGCAAAAGGTGCCTAACCCTTGGGCATGTCAAGGAAAGCAAAATGATAAACAGCCCACGTATCTCAGGCAGAATCTTACTTCAAGGAGACCTACAGGGTGCAGGTCTGCGCTGAACTCAGTTACTACCTGCTTCTGGCCAATGGTCTAAAGGCTAGGATGCTTTTGGACTTTATAAGCAGAGCCACTGACACTGACACGGTTATTTCCTGTCTTGAACTTCTCATTATCAGCAGGGCTGGAGCAGGAAATGATTCAGCTGGGGTAGGCTGCATTGTACCCAGCAGATTTTAAGAGCCCAGGGGCTGCCTAGAGCCCCATAAACACCAGCAGCTTGGAAACTAGCAGGAGGTCCAGGTGGGTTGGGATGGGAGAGGCAGGCAGTGGGATTTTAGATGCTCTGAGATGCAATATCGTCCAATTCCTCGGCTATCATTATCAGTTGTGGGGAACGGCTATTAGAATATTCTCTTGTAGGAGAAAACACTGGAATGCTGTTCAAATAGTACACAGTAAAACAAACAACCCACTAAAAAGGTGGCTTCCTTCCACCTGTGGGGACTTGGTAGCGATACTTCGGCCCAAGTTTGGAATTCGGGCTGAGAACGCAGACTAAATATGCCTTTCAGACCTGAGCTACAGGGACGTCTGCACCCTCAGGTCTGCACCCTTTTCTTTGCTTTCCTAATCTAAACATGGGCCCCCTGGCTGGAGTCTCAGAGTATGTTTGATACAATGCTGGCAAGCAGCTTTAAAGGCAGAACTTTGGGATTCGAATGCATTTATTAAAAACACCTCAAACGTCAGGCTTTGGAAAGGCTCTGAGAAAATCCCAATGAGCTCCCCTCGCCCCATCCCCCGAGGAAAAAGTTCTCAACCAAGAAAAGAAGAAAGTGCTACATGTTTCTTAGTTAAAACTACTGCTCGCTCTGGAAAAGCGAGGGCGGGGAACGGGGCGGGGGCGAGGATGGAGACCAACCAAGTCTGACACAGTCTCTAGTTCTGTTTGGAAATTAGGGTTATTTGGGCGAATGGTACAGCTCAGTGGTGGAGAGCACGCTTAGCATGAAGGGAGTCCTGGGTTCAATCCCCAGTGCCTCCATTAAAAAAAAAATAATAAGTAATAAAGCTAATTACCTCCACCCTCTCCATCCAACAAACAAACAAACAAAAATTATAAATATCATTTAAAAATATATTTAAAAAATTAGAATTGTTTTTAAAATATTAGCTTATTGTATATGACTTTGATTTTACTATATGCCACTGTATTTCACTGCAAGGGGTCCAGTTTATTCGAACAGTCCATTTCCCCCCTTACTTTGAATATATGAAAGTAAACCTTTTCTTTCATGAAGCTCTGTCACCTGATCTTTAGTGCTGCTCTGGTCTCTGCCTTGACAGAAAGTTTGTGGGCACACAAAATAGTGTAAAAAAAATTCACTTCCACTTTGCATAATAATTAGACATACAACATGATTGGAAATAACGTGCTCCCAATTTCCCAATTCAGTAATACGTTCCAGCTCTGGCTCTGCCTATTAGAAAGAGGCAGATGCTGGCTCCGGACACCTTAGTACCAGGAGAGTGCCAACAACTCAGTTTGGGGTTATCATCAATTCACGCTACAAGGCTGGTCTCAGAAGGGCAAGGGCATTTATCTGTTTTGCGTATTGATGTTTGCCAAGTACCTAGAACAGTGCGTGGCTCATAGTTGAGACTCAGTAATTATTATTGAATCTGTAGGAAATATGTGCTTAGCTAGTCCTATCTCTAATTTCACCAGAACAAAATGCCAAGACTAACACCAAAACAATGTTTATTATTTATCATTTTACAACTTTGCTCCAGTCCCTTGAACATTAAACCTTTTGCATGTGACAAATTTGGACCAGCCAAATTCACCTTATGCTGCTTGCCTTCATTATTTTTCAAAAGAAGACTAAAATGCTCTGGCAGATAAAGCATTAACACAGTAACTATCTTATTTGCCAGCTTATCTCTGGCAGGAAACTTAACAGTCAAAACTTATCCCTTATTTCAAGAGGAAAAGTGTTATTCTGCACTTTATTTCTGAAATAGAAAAAAAGAGAACCATATGAAAGAAGGGATAATTACCTTTCATTTGTCTCAAGTCATACATCCATGACCCACAGGTCACGTTTTAAGCAATTATTAGTAGTAGTTATGCATTCTTGTATTACGATGCTCTGTTCTTTTACTGATTGGTTAAACCAGATATATGCATTTATTACACTTTTTGCTTAAAATTTCTCTTGTTTGCCATTAAATACTTGCTATTAGTGCCCTCACATCAGGGGCTTTCGACACTCGTGGAAGCCTAGGTGTACTGTACAAAAAACCCCACACAAATTGGAGAAATCGAAAGAGGGTAGTTCATGCAGCACAGACTAAGTGTAACCTGTTTTACAGATAAATCTGTCGGGAAAACACCTTGGAGAGCTGCGAAGGTGCGGCAGTCGACAGGAACCCCGCGCAGCAGGGGCCGACCCGCCGGCCACGTGCCGGCCACGGCGCTCAGCAGGTGTGTCTCTGTGTTCTGTGCTGAGTCTATGGCCAGAGTCGGGCCTCTCCTTTCCTTTTCTTTTTTTCTTATCTTCTTCTTGGCATAAAGCCACTAGTTATCTGGAGGAGAAAGTCTCTCAACATTGAAAATCTGTCTATTCTCGCTAGAAGGCATAGGTTGCTATTGCTGATGATTTAAAAACAAAAAACCAAAACCAAAACAGAAAACCCCAAATCAAACAAAAGAAGCGAGGTTCACCAGCTTTGGTGACGACTGCAGATCTCAACAACCATGGGGTTTTTGGTGCCCATAGATTTAAAAAGAGAAACCCTCCAGGCATTTCCAAAGCTAATTGTCATTCTAAGAAATTTGTATTATTGATGACTTATGGCAAAGATGACATCTTTTCTCCTAACCCGTGGTGTTCAGGATCAGGATAAAACACCAGAGCACACGGCTAATCTACAGTGAGGCATGAGGGTCAAAGGTGGGGGCAGTACCCTCAGATTTCCAAGGGGCCTTATCCTGCGCCCTTCACTCCGCCTGTGGCAATCCTGAGAAAGTCCTAAGCAGCAATGCAAAAAAAATCACAATACTGCACGTTATTTGCAAATGACTCACATTTTTATTGTTCTGTTGGTGTGACCTCAGAAACTTGGCCTTGAAGAATAAAAAAAAAAAGGCAATGGTGTAATAAATGCAGTAAGATTTCTAAAAACAGTTTATTGGAAATGTGCTGTGAAACTGGAATTCTTCTAATCAAACGATGCCACCCCTCAGAGAAATTTTCCTGTGCATTATTAAAGTGATAGACTGCAGTACTAGTTAGAGCTCCATAACCTTTAAATTGCCCGATTGTAATTAAGGCCACTAGTTTTATTTAGGAAGGTTCAAGGAGGCTCAATTTAAGTTGGCTTAACTAGTGTGAATTTAATGTCATGCTGCCAGAAGGCAGAGGAACTCTCTGGCCTGGCTGTTCTGTGGCACACGCAGCTGTGGGGTCATGAATTCTAAATTAAGCCCAGATTTAAAGGAACTACAGACATCAGAAGTAGCGGAGTGTGTTCAAGTACACATCCCCATGTTTGCGTATGGACTTCATTCATTCACGCATTCATTCCACCGGCAGCTTCCTAATTTGGGAACCTAAATACATCTGATTGTTTGTAGTGTGAGTAGAAGGCATAATGATCAGTTTCACTGAAAGATGTGGCTTAAAGCAATGCCCAGTCCTCATTCATGATTTAAAATAAAATTGCACATAACAGAGTTGTAAAGGCAGGAATGTTATTCACATTATCAAAGAAACTCTAGGAAGGACCATGTACAGTTAGGGACCTGAGGAGAAAATACAGGGAACAGTTGGGACAGGCCACCAAATGGAGGGCTGAAAATAATATACAAACGTCACTGGAAGAGCAGCAAATCAAGGACTGAAAACGAAAGATAAGAGAAAATGAAGGTCCTCGGCACAGAGACCAGGAGAACCGAAGGGCAGTGGCAGAAAGAAAACCCTTAAGGATCTGACCCGTGTTCAGATTCTGACTGGCTGTGAGCTCAAAAACATTCATCTCTGGATAGAATGCTGGCGATTTCCCGTAGCTCCAACGGCAATAATGACAAATGAATTTCTTTACAGCCAAGTGGCTCAAGCAGCTAACTACGTTACCACTACGTAATTGATAACAATAAGCAATCAAAGAGGACAGCGAGTTACAACTATAAGGTGTCAAAATATATTAGCAAAGGAAAAAACCTGCAACAACACACTTAAAAGAAAAAAAGTACAGTGTGTGAATCTATGTATAGTTTCTTCTTCCACACTCTATTGTCGCTGAAGCTTTTTATGCTTGAAGAAAAATAGAGGACGACATAAAACTCCTGTAAGGTGATTAACATCCCTACAAAAACAAATAGCGCCCCCGATGCTCAGAGAAACCTGAAAAGTGATACGGGAAACAGGATTGTGAGGGCGCAGGAGAGCCGGCTGCCCACGATCTGGCTTTCTCCTTTTACCAAGAAATATCCTAATAAATACCTCCCCAAACTGTATTTGTTGGCTCAAATGTTTTCAAAGATCCCAGAACGCTGTGGTTTTGTTTTTTTTCTCCATGTAAAATGGAGGAGAAGCAAAAAACTAGGAATGTGTAGGAAAAAGGAAAGCGTAAATGTATATATTTGGCTAAATGCTGAAATGTTCGATAAAGGTTAGAAGGGCCTTTGGAGACAATCTAATTAACTAAAGACTTGTTGAAAAGGTGAGAAAATTGAGACTAGAGATATTAACTGATGCACCCACCATGGCAAAGCATTTGGTCACGGCCAGTACCAGAATTCAGAGTTCCTGAGTTCTAGTTACTGCACTGTCCCGCCAATCCCTCATTTCAAAAAAATTTCCTCCCTCTGAACTACAGCAATTTAAGTCATCAGTTATGCAGAGCAAAAGTTCTCGTCACTCTGGATCTCTCACTGAAGTGCAAAGAGCTATTTGTACTTCCACGCCACCTGGTCAGTCCTTGGCTCCCCGACAAGACAAAGCCTGAATGGATTCCAGGCCGCATCGTCTCCTAGTCCCTGACCAACTAGGTGCGCACCATTGAGGTCTGCTGCCCTTGCGAATGCCCTCCTCTCCCTTCAGGAAGGCAGGGCCTTAGCTGATACGCAGCACCTGTTGGGAGTGGAAAGTTAAATTCCCCGTATCTCCCGATTCTGCGGAGGCTCTTGGAACACGTTCCTTGGTAAAGCGCTCTGGGCTGAGCCGTCAGTGTGAACGGAACACTCGTGATTACACAGCTTACGACACTGAAGGCATCACGGCTGAGGACTGCTGCCTGCTCCCAGGGAAGTCACCAGCGATTCGGTTAAACTGTCACCTGAAACCCTGTGGAGACTGGGCTTGAGGCTCTCCTTTATGGAATCATCATTATTCAGAAACAAAGACTGGTTCCTCAATTCTCTTCTGCCTGTAGCTAATTACACTTCTTTAAGTGCCTGAATCATCCCCTGATATTGTACAAAATGGAGTATTTGGGAAGAAACTGGGACTCCAAGCATATCCTAAGTGTGTGGCTTACTAAAAATCCAATGCCGTACTTACATACGGAAAACAGGTTAGTTCAATATGTTCCTAACCTACGTTTCTCTCTTGGGTATCATTCTGGACTCACCAGCACATCTAGACACTATATGCTGAAGCCAAGATGTTACTGGCATACCAATGAATCATACTCATTCTTATCTCCTCTGTCTGTTTCCTGTCAGTCAGGAGAGAGTTATTATCTACTGAGATGGAAAAAAAGAGACAAAAGGGTTGGGGGGAGTGGGGGAGGGAGGGAGGGAGGGAAGAAGGAAGGAAAGAACGGAGGAAGGAAGGAAGAACAGTCGACAGATTCACGATTGTTACAAAGATTTCTGTCTTACTTCTACTGAGCTTGGAAGTACGGTGAAGAAGCAGATATTCTTAGGTATTTTGTTAGGTCAAAAACCAAAGCTAAAGACTATGAAATGGGCCTAACAAAAACCATGGATTAGTTAATAAGTGTATCTGTTAAATGAGGAATGAGACATAATAAGGATAGCAACTTTCTTGGATAGTAATTCCTTATATTACCTTCTGCAAAGCTATTGAATATTTCTAAGACTATAATGCCAAATTATAAAGATGCTTTGGGCACAATAAATTTTTAATCCTCTGTCTTTATGACAATTTTTCTAAAACCTGAACCAGCTCATTCACGAGCTGTTTTAAATATTTAAATACTGTATATTCTGTCAATATAAAGAAGGCTGATAATTTCCTAGCACAAAAGGAAATCTATTGGAAAAAAAGTCACTGAAATATCTACCAAGGGGGAGGGTATAGCTCAAGTGGTAGCGTGCATGTGCACGAGGTTCTGGGTTCAATCCCCAATACCTCCTCTTAAAATAAATAAACCTAATTATTGCCCCCCTTGTCCTGCCAAAATAAAAACAATTAAATAATACAATAATAAGTAAATAAAATAATTTAAAAGTCTATCAGTGGCCTTAAACATTTTACATATTTAAAAGCTCTGCTTTGCCCCCCTGCAGGAGGTGATCCAGTCCGCATAGAATTACAATGCTGTATTAAGCAACCTAAGCAGAAATCTGATACTCTAAAATTTATGTCCTTTCCAAAAGCAAATCATATTTAGCACTTATCAGTTTCATCATTAGTAAAGGAAAACGTAAAAGTCCAGGATGAAAGGTGACCTATTCTGATGTTTTGGCCTCCTACTCTTCCTTTGCTTCTAAAACGCAATAGCAGTGTTTGGTTTCTTAAAGACAGAGATTAGCATGAGAGTTCTGATATTTGACAATCTGGAGGAAAGTAAATACAGTGTATAATTTTGTAGGAGAATAACTGTGGGGTAAGACGGAGGCGAATAGTCTGATGTGAACCAACAATGAACAAAGTTCTCCTTTCTCTGCATACTGGAGGGAAGACAGATCAGAAGTTAACATGAGAGTGGGTAAATACAGTTAGCCTGGAATGAATGTGCAGAAAGGAATACAGTATGTCCCTATTTTTAGCATATTTTCAACCAGTCACAATAAAGATACTTATATTTAGAGAAAAATGCCCAGTAACAAAATAAAATTTCTTCCTCAAAATGGGAAGAGAACTTTCCTTAATTAAATATTGGTCCAGCTACTTCAAAGAACTAAAAATAAAACAAAACCTCAGAGAATAAGAGTACCTATGACATTACCCTTTTGAGTGAGCTGCATTATTGATGCAGCTGTAGACTGGCATCTCGGCCAGACCAGGCCATTCTGAGCCTTCTTACTCTACCTCATGGCACCCGCAACGCAGGTGGACACCCTCTCAAAAGGGAACAGCCTGAGAAAGGAGAACGTGGTGAGGTGACACACAGAGACAGAATCTGCATCTAGAATCTGAGCATCTCTCTTTTGAAATGAGTATTAGAAAGTCTGTCTTAAAATGATAACGGCAGGGAAATTCCAAATCAAAGTAGTCACTGTGGCCTCAACTCACCCGATTAGGTCTACATATTACCTCATCTGCTGCCAAAGCTCATACTTCGTGCTCAGGCCAACACGACTTTCAAGCACAAGTTGAATGAAGCGTCTATACAATTCAGACTCAGCTTCTCCTGCCCCATCTTTTTTTTTTTTTTTGAAAGCCCCATAAGACGGAGGCTCTTGTGGGTGCTACGACGATTACAGTGGTACCTTTTCCTCATTGACCTCTCCCTGGGGGTGATTATACCTGTAACACCTCACTATATTTATAGTGAATTTTACAATTTTCAAAACGTGTGTGTGGGTTCATATACCTCAATTCTCAGTTAAGCTGCTCAGAAACAGGGATTAGTCCGGGTTAACCCAAATCCTAGGAAGAGTGTAACTGATTTGCTCAAAATTACATAGGAAGTTGTTGGTAGAACTGGGTTCCGATCTGCGTCTAGGCTTCAGATTATGGGGGAAGAACAATGATTACATTTCAATATGGAACCAAGTTTCCATTTGATCATCTACGATGCTTAGTTCCCTGGGTCCCTGTGCTCAGGAAGACGGGAGATCACCCAGCAGCTTGTGTTGATAATGTCTGTTTAGTTAAGGCAGTGATTCACAAAGGGAGGAAAAATTAGAAAAATGGACTTTCAGCTGGACCTTTCTGATTATCTGACAGGTTTATCTGAGTGCCCTTTGAAGGTTTAAGGCCTAATATATGATGCTCTTTTTTTTTTTTTAGATTATTACTTTTGGATTTATCAAGATTGAGTTCAAAATCTGGCATTCAAAAATTTGACTAATTCATGAAGAAATAACATATTTCAATTTTGCTGGTATGTGTAAGGAAACCGATATGAATCATTTTATTAACTAAATCTGTTTTTAAAGACCAAAAAAGTCATTATTTTCAAACTGCGTGAAGCAAGGCAGAATCATTTGTTTCCTGACAAATGGTACCAGTTACAAGGCTGTTTTCTCTTCTGCATGTGGAGATTTTCACATAGACCGTTAAATATAACTTACTGAGTTGATCTGGAAAATACCAAGAAAACCATATACTGTACAGCTCAAATGCTTGGAGTTAACAAAAACAAACAAACCCTCCCTGGCCCCCAGAAATGTAAATAAAAAGTTAGATTTCCCTGTACTGCATTTGATTGCATTAATTGATGTTTAAAAAAAAATCCGTTGAAAATAAAGCCCAGCAGTAGCATTTTTCTTTCCTAAATCACAACAGCAGCACATTACAAACATCACCAAAAGGTCCCCTGGTACGTTTGTGAAGTTCCACTCTGGCAGTAAAACGCATCCACTGTGTGTTCTCCATTTCCATCTCTACCCTCCCAAATATGTGTGAAAGCAGGTCACAGACGCAATTAAGCCTCCCTGCGCATTGTTTAAATATTCATTTCCGATAAGACTCAGAAACTGAATGGTCAGCCACTGAATTCTTTTTAATTCGAAAAACCAAAATCTTATTCGAAAACAGGGTTCGACCTCTGACAGCAGGCAGGCCATTATTACTGAGTCCAGTTTTGTAATCTGTCCACCAAAATCCTGATAAATGAGGCACGCGCTCGCTGGGCATGTTAGCGAACACAGACCTCTACCAGAGGCTTCAGTGGGCTTCCACCGCAGTGCAGAGGACAGTGTCCACAGAAGTCATCACAGACATCATCTGCAAAGCCTCTCTTTCCATTTACTGTGGCAGAGTGATCTTAAAAATTCGGGCCCTGGAATTACTCGGTGGTGGTGGGTGGGATGCCCCTAACACGCTGTGGAATCTCATCTACCTTGTTTAACCTTGCCGCCGCCAAACCGTCCGGCCAGTGGGGCTACCAAGTACCCACACCACAGGGTTGAGAAGTGAGACTCAGTGGGGCAACGGAGATAATCGACAGCAAGTGTCCAGCGCGACGCCTGGCTGATGACGAGGGCTCTGTAAGTATCGGTCGTTTTTGTTATTAGCATGAAGCAATGTTTACTTCATTTGTTGAAATATCTTACATCAAGGGTTTTGACTCTTTAGACTTCACTTACTGACTTTGCTCCCCTCTATTTCTCCCCCCTCTTCTCCATGGAAAGTGCTTTCTCCTCCAAGTCAGCAGTTTTGGGCCTTGCAGGACTTGAGAGGTAGAACCAACCCGGATGGGGGCTCCGAGGGCAGACGCGCGGAGGCTGCTCAGGGGACGCCGCCGGCGGGGCGGGGCGGGGCGGGGCGGGGCGGGTGGGCCTCTGCTCCCGGCGGCTGGGGCCGGGGGGGGGGGGGGGGGGGGGGGGCGGGGGGGGAAGGGGGGGCGCTGCCGGAGCGGGAGCAGCGCTGACCAGGCCCCCAGGCCTGCTCGAGTCTTTGGGCAGACCCAGCAGAAATTTTTTTTTTTTTAAGGTTTTCAACTTAACTCAGATGTTTATGAGGACATCTTAGCATATGGTAATGATAAATTTTAAAACAATACCCAGAAGATGTTAATGCTGTTAAGTTATCCACTTTTTAAAACCTCTTCCTCTCAAGGCATTGCCATGACACAACTGGTTATTTTTTTTTCTCCTTTGTTTTCTCCTCAACCCAACTGTGTGTGTGTGTTTGTGTGTGTGTGTGTGTGTGTGTAGGCGGAGGGGAAGAAATGTTTAGATAATCTACCAATGTATTTGTTGGGATGACACAGGAAACTGGTCCAGACGTGAGGAAGAGCAGTGTAGCGTAAATGGAAAAGAGCTGCCACACCTTTTGCTGTTCCTCGGGCTTTAGTCCCTGGCCAGGTCCCTTCCCCTCACTCAGAGTTTATTTCTCCTCTGAATTCCTACCATGCTTGATGGGACTCTTAGGGCATTTGTCACATTCTCCCTCAGCATAAATACAAGTCTTAGTTCCCCTATAAGATACATTCCTTCTTGATTATCCTCCTTATCACTTACTAGGTCTGTTCTCAAGGCAACTGTGTTTTTTTTTCACTGTTGTTGAGTGAATGAATGGAAGGAAAAAGACAAGAAAGGAAGGGAGAGATTGAGCGAGGGAGAAAGCAGACTTGGGAAGCCACCAAGCTGTAAGGGATGCCGAGTCCAGCATGGGCCAGGTAGGAACGGACTGGGGAGGGGGACGTGGTTGGCTCTTTTTGGTAACCCCACATAATTCAACACGCAACCAAGGAGAGCTTTTCAAGTTCACGCCATTCCTCTACCAGTGACATGCCTCTTGCCCAGCTTTCTTACTTCTCATCAGTCCCAAAATTAAAAAATAAAAGCAATTGTGTGTTTAGCCCTGTCCTCTATATTTATTTCTATCTAAAAATAATACTATTTTCCCCTTTTCTAGTGGGGCCTACTTACTGCTTGCCAATGTTCTAGTCAACTTCAGTTTCTCTCGGCAAGCAGAGAAGGATGGCCAGGTCCTGACCCGAGCATTCTGCATTGAGCTGCTACCATTTTCCAGGTATGGACTTCCCCTGAGTCCACCGCCCAGAAGATTTTCTCTATTTTAACATTTTTAAGTCTCGGGCATTAAGAATGGGATAAAAAGAATGGACTTGTAAGTACTTGTGAAGCCGCTGCATCCGTCTTGTGCCACGCGGTCCCTACCAACCTGGGGACAGTCACACTTTCTCTCTTTAAAATGCCTCCTCACTGTAACCTCGAGGAATCAGAAAGTATCAGAAGTCATGGAGTTTCAGAATAGTCTCAGGACTGGTCTGATTTTAACAATGAAGTGAACAGCTGCTAAGGCAAAAATACAGCTCAAGAATCGAGTGTGAAATATCTGCCTTGAGTATCGGCATTCTCCTAGTCTCTCAAGACCCTTCCCCCTTAGCCGAGTGCTATGACATCTGACCAGCTGTTCTTAGTAAAAGGGACGCCCCGGGTCAGCTGGTGAACAAGGAGCGGGGAAGGAGGTGCAGGGCACCCGATGCTTTCCCTCGTTTTAAGGGGCCACCCTGCTCCTTCATTAGCCTTTGCGACTCGCGCGTCCCGAGGCTGGGTTGGGTCTTCTCATTAGCGCTGGATTCCCTGCCTCTGAGCAGAGCACAGATGTCAGGCGAGCCTGACCCAGTATCGGGCTGATCGGATGCTGCTTACTTTCTTAAGCCCGAGGTTTCAGGGCATCTTGAGACAAGGTGGTGGGGTTCTTCTCTGGCCCTCCTTGTCGGGGAGTGGGCAGCAATGGCATGCACCGCAGGCCCCCGAATGGCCGAGCCCACAGCCACAAATCTGTGTTCAGCGAGGGCTGCTCTCTTCCCTGGGCAGCTTCCCTAAAGGACAAAGGGTCCAGCAGGCTTGTCTGCAAACGAAATCTGCAGGAGGCTCGATCCCCTGGAACACCCAGGCTCACCCTGGCACATCCAGCCCAGGGCAAATGGCCCGCTGGCTTGTCCTCTTCAGAAAGCGTTCTTTGTATGGAACTAAATAAATAAGTAAGGGCATGCATACATACATGCATACATACATACAAATACGGAATGAATCTCTTTAATAATTTGAAGAAATCATCTTGGCTCATGGATGAGGCGGTCGTTAGGGGCCCGTGACAAAGGGGCCTTTGGGTTTTCTCTGTACCTTTGATCTGCATTATGAAATGTTAATGTCCATCCCATCAGAGCCTCTTCCAGAAACACCCTCTCTCCAAAGGCTTACCCCTGCCCACTGCGACTTCCACTCAGATGCTCCATTTATACTGAAGCCCAGGCCCAGAAGCACTGACATTTTGAAACAGGGCTAGCTCAGCTGTGAAATAAAATTTACGATGACAAAGAGCATGGCCGAGACTGAACTGTGGCGATTTAATCCCACACACACCCTCCTATCCCGTGTACCCTGACGTTACACACGCGCCTAGAAACTCAACTCCAAGGGCTTCGCCTCCAGTCGGTAACGCGGGGTGGGGGGAGTGTCCACGGAATCTGCGATTTTGTGTTGATGAGGTAGGAACCACCACAAGCACGTATTTTGATATCTCTATTAACAGCCTGTTCATGTCGAACTGCAAAACTTGGTTGTACTTCTTTCACCATCTTTGCCCAAGACAGACCAGTAAACACAATTCCTCTCTCTATAATTAGCCTTTTCTCTGAGGGCCCTGAAGTAAGTCTGCACGCCGTAGATTTAATATCCAGTGCTATATCCATATGTGCTGCCCTTGCCAGGTCCCAGAGCATATAAACTCCCCTATTAGCAGCCTTGACTGCTTAATTATGCAGATTTTTTTTGTACCCGCCTGCCTGTAAAATTACTGTGTCTAACCTTTTTTTTTTTCCTCTTTGCACCATGCTGGCCATTCTAATGAAATCGGCATAGGGGAAAGGGCCTGATTTGCAGTTATGGAGGCTGGATCGCACTGGCAATCTGTCCTTAGTGGGAGTTACAAAAGAAGTCAAATGCCTTCATCTGGTTCTACCCTATCATCCCCAAGGTGATTGAGTTCACTTCCCGACGCTTCCCAAGTTTTCCTCAGGCTGTCCAATCAGCACGTCCACCAGGGAGCCCAGCCTAGCTTGCAACAGTCTCTGTATCTAGTTACAGCCCCACCAGGGACAGTCAACCATCCACCCCCCAAGCCTTCAGATGAAAACCTTTTCTAACAAGGCCGCCCAGCGCCAATGAAATAACACACATCTGCATATCCACTGGGTCCCATGTTTCTTGTGCTCATGGATTATGTATCTTGCAGCCTCTAATAAAGAAATGCAGTTCTTTGTTTAATGTTTATCTTGTGCTTGTTAAGCAAATGCTAATGTTGTATCAGAATGCTTTAGTGCTATTTGGGTTTTTGGTGATTTACTACAAGACAATCTGCTGTGAAGTAAATTTAGAGAGAGAGCAAGAGAAAAGAGGAAAAACATCCTTCTGGTTGAAAGGGAGAAAAAGAAATCGGTTTGACAGAAAAATCAAGGAAAAGGGGGTGAGAGAGAGCGGGGAGCATGAGAGAGTGAAGGTGCATTCCAGAGACAGAGCAGAAGCCTGAGACAGAGAGACAGACAGGCAGATGGAGGGACACACGTACACGCCCGCAGGGGCTGGGGAGGCGGGGGCGGAGAGCAGGGCCTGGTATAAACCCCCTGGCCCCAGGCTGATGCATTCACCCTCTCACTGGACAGTTTGCGATTTGAAGCTAGAGGATAAACCCTGTACGATCTCCAAAAGGGATGAGATGGTAACTTCCCCTTCAGTGATAAGGTAAACAGTGTCCTGAAGGGTAAACAAAAAATAAAAAAGCCTTTTTGTTGTTGTCTGCCTTTGTGCCCTGATGGTTAGCACTGCGCACTGTTATTCACAGACCACAGGGAAGCCCTAAATTTAATTGTTCATGCCTAGCTCTGCTAGAAATAGGCAAAAAATAATCAGAACCTCCCTCCTCCCAATTTCAGGGAGAGGTGGGGGCTGGGGAAGAGAAGAGAGGGTGGCAGCTTGAAAGCTGATGAATGAATGCCCTTTATTTATCCTTTGGCAAGACAGGATGCAGATAGCCAGTCCACACCGTCCCCTCCTGCTTTCCAATGCCTGCCACCCTGTTAGGGAAGAGGATGTCAGTTTTAGACTGAGAGATCACACATCTCCACGCTATTCACATTTTTGACAGAAGAAGTCAAGATGCAATTCTCTGAAAGTAAAATCTAGAGGTCTATATATTTTATAATTACAGTTATTATAATTTGTTGACAAATTGTGATGTTAATCGAGGTTGTAGATTTCTGTGTTTTATAATATACAAAGATGATTTGATAAGAGATAATATCTTGCAATATATACAAATATTGAACCATTATGTTAGGCACCTGAAGCTAGTACAATGTTATGTCGATTATATCTCAATTAAAAAAAGAGAGATAATGATGAAAAGGATAGAAAAGTGATTAGGAGAAATGAGTATTTTGCTCAGAAAGTACACTTGTCACAAATCAGAGTCAGTTCCTCTCCTTCCTCTCGGCATTTCACAAAATAAATCAATGAACTTCCAAAAGGATGAAAAAAAAAACTCTAAGTGAATAAATGAAAAGCAAACACCTACCATACGAATACCAGTGAAAATTACTTCGCACTGAAGAATGCCGTGTTAGCTTTCTTCTTGGGCAAACATCTCTATCCTCAACACACCACAGAGGCTGAGGATAAATGCAGTCTTCATGATTAATACAATTAATTGTAAGTACTCTGGTTCTTTTGGAACACCTCACTGATGTCACAGAAGTTTCCATTAAAAGTGTTAACTACTGCTTCAGAAAATAAAGATCCAATGTACCTTCTTCTTTGCTGAGAACATTTCTTAAGTGTTTTGTTTTTCTTCTGAACATTTTACTCGATAAATTAAATCCTGCTTTCTAATGATGCCCTCCTAATACAAAAAACGCTGAACTCAAAGAAGCCCTTTGGAGGCCAGTGGAAGAAAGTAGAACAGAGAGTGAAGGTATCCATTTGCTACAAGAATAACTGGAAATCTGAAGTCTGGGCTTCTCAAAAGTACTGCCTCTTAAGGCACCCAGGGCTCTCTACAGAGTGATGCTTAATTACTACCAGTGGGCATGATCTGGGGGTGTGACACTTGCTCTTTGGGGTCTGACCAGAAGGAATCGACTCCCTTCCATGATGTCATTTCACTAAAAACATGATCACAACAGCTTCATTTAGGCTCAAAGCAAACCCTACTGCTGAAAATTCTCCCTTCCCATTGTTTTAGCCACTTGGTCCCCACTGGGGGCCATTATTAGAACTGGAATTTAAAAAAGACAGAAAAAGGAAATCAATGGTACAGTTCATTAGCTGGCTCTTATATCTGTGGTAAGGCGTGAATCAGGGGCTTTGCTGTTCATAAAATGTCACAAAAGCTCTCTACATAATAAATAGAAGCAAAATATGCATGTTGGGATCTTTCTGCTGAGAGTTGCAGGCACTCCACAGGGGGAGAACGCCGTAGCAGTGGCATCTCCCAGAAGCCAGGCTAAAGGATCCTGGAGCCCCCATGAACTGCGGTTGGAACAAAATCCAGGGTGAGAATCAGACACTGGGCTGCATGGAGGTTGAAAGGGATTCCAGTTGAGGAAACTTACGGAAGTACTTAATTAAAAACAAAACAAAATAAACCAACCAAACTGAAAAACCAAAAGGCAATCCTTGAAGCCCAGTTTAGAATGATATTTAGAGTACGTTAATACCTATAGTCTCAGGAACCACCCTACATATTAATTTTTAAAAATTCATGAGATACTTGTCTGTCTTCATATAGAGCAGAGGCGGAGTTCCACTTTGGATTGGCATAATCCAAATCCAACCTACATTGGTATAATCCTGTATCAAACCTCCTGCAGATAATAACTATAAACTCTGGGCAAAACGTTTAAAAAAAAACCCCACAATTAACCTGAAGGCACTGGCATGCGACTATGAGTAGACAGAGTCTGGAGAGAGCCAAAACTTAGATGAAGGTAATAACAGAAGATGAATTTCCCACTTTTATGAATTTTAGTCACACATGAATGCTAACAGACCAATAAGAAAGCATTTCTGGCTTAAAACAAAAAAGTTGGGGGCAGGCAAAGCCACTAGAAAGTAGAGGAACAACTCTGGAAAGCAAGGAGCCTGAAAGAGGATGGGAAAAGCACAATCCTGTGTAAAACTCTGCCCAAATCTCTGGCTGACTTCTGAACCATGCATGTGCAGCACTGACTGCATGAAGCACAGTTAAGGATTTAAAAACAAAACGAAACAATACAGGATGGACATTTGAGCTGCAGTCCAAGAGACAGGGTCTGCAGTTTGAGTCCAGTCAAGTTACTTGCCTCCTGAAACAAAAACATCAGTACCCTTTGGAGGAGTATAACAGAATCCAGAGTATCTACAACATAATATTCACTATGTCCAAGATACAATCCAAATTACTGGACGAAGAAAATGGAAAATGTAACCCATTTTCAAGAGAAAAGACAATCAACTCAGATGTTAGAATTAGCATCTAAGGATTTTAAAGCAGCCATTCTAATCATACCCAATGATGTAAAGAAAAATACACTCCTCATGAGTGAATACACAGGAAATCACAGCAGAGGAAAAGAATCTATGAAAAGATACCAAGTGGAAATTCCAGGACAATCAGTGTATGGGCTGAAAAGCATAATGGATATGATAATGGAAAAGTCAATGAGTGTAAAAACAGATCAACAGAAATGATTCATTCTGAAGAACAAAGAGTAAAGTACTGAAAGAAATGAAGGGAGCCTCAAGAACCTGTAGGACAATGTCAACACATGGGGTACTGAGGTACCAAGAAGGGGAACAAGAGAACGATGTGCAATAATAGTTTAAGAAATAATGGCTGAAGAGCCCCCCAGTTTAGTGAAAGACACAACTCTACAGACTCAAAAAGCACAGAAGACTCGAAGCAGAAGTTTGTTTTTTTGTTTTTTTTTTAAAGAGCATGTTCTTAAAAATGAAGAGAAAGGGAAAAATCTTGAAGCAGCAAACAAAACAAAATCAAACAAACAAACCAACCTCACAGAAACATACTATGTAGGGGAAAACAATCACTTCAATGACCTCTGACTTCTCACTAGAAACAATGGTGCCCAGAAGACAGTGGAAAGACACCTTTCTGGTCCTGGAAGAAAAACAAAACTATCAACCTATAAAGCAGCAAAACAGCCTTCAAAAGGGAGGTAAAATAAAAATCTCTCTCTATAAAGAACACAAAGAGATTGCTGCTAGCAGTTTAACTATAAGGAGTGCCTCCTCAGGCTGAAGAGAAATTGCACCAGATGAAAACTGGGATCTTCAGAAATAATAAACTGCATCAGAAATTGTGTGTGGCAAACACAAAACTTATTTTCCTCCTAATTTCTTTAACATACATACGATTACTTGAAGCAAAAACTGTAACATTGTCTTGTGGAGTTTATTATTCACACAGATATAATACACATGAAATCCATATCATAGATGAATCTACATAGTTACAAAGTATCTGTATTTTATATAAAGTGGTAAGATATTAACTCTATGAAAAGTTAAGAATGCATATTGCAATCCCTAGAACAGCAAAGAGGTATAGCCAGAAAGCCTGAAGATAAATTATAATGGAATGCTATAAAATATTCAAATAATTTAAAAGAAAGCAGGAAAGGAGAAAAAGATAATTTAAAAAAACCGAGAGGGTAAATAGCACACAAATAAGAAGTGGTAGGCCTAAGCCAACCATATCAATAATTATGTTACATTATAATGGACTGAACGCTAATTACAGGCAGAGATTATCCAAATGAATTAAAAGGAATAGCCAACTAGATGCTGTCCACAAGAGATGCACTTTAAACGTGAAGACTGGGAGGCTGAGAGTAAACGGGCAGGAAGAAGATGTACCATACCCAGGACAAGCACAGGAGTGTCAGAGTGGCTGGGTTAATACGGGCTTCAAGGCAGGACTGCCAGAGATAAAGGAGGGTATTTCATAATGACAAAATGCTCACTGATCAGAAAGATATGAGAGTCACAAATGTGCGTGCACTGAGAAAGAATCTCAAAATACATAGCTGACAGAATTTAAGGAAAAAATAATTTTATAATCATAGATGGATATCTGAACACCTCTCTTAGTAACTGATAGAACAACTAGACCCCCCCACCCACCCCTGCACTGCTAGTGACACAGACCATCTGAACAACACTGGCAGACACCTTGACCTAACTGATCGCTGCAGAATATTCTACTCAACATCTGCAGGATACACACTGTTTTCAAGTGCACATAAGACATTCACCAAGACAGGCCATATGTTCACCCACAAAACAAGTATTAATAAATTAAACAGAACTGAAATCATACAGAGTATGCTATCTAATTACAATGGAATTAAATTAGAAATTAATAATAATTGATATCTAGAAAAACTCCAAATATTTGGAAATTAAAAGCATACTTCTAAATAGCCCATGGATCAAACGAAGAAATCACAAGAGAAGTTAGATTATATTTTGAACTAAAAGTTACTGAAACCTCAACATTCCAAAATTTGTGGGATGTAGATAAAGCATTTCTTAGCAGGAAATTTACAGATTTAAATGCTTATATCAAAAAAGAAAAACAAAGGCTAAAATTAATGACTTAAGTTTTAACTTAAGAAACTAGAAAAAGAAGGGCATATTAAACCTGAAGTCAGTATAAGGAAGGAAATAATAAATATAAGAATAGAAGTCAAAGAAATAGAAAACAAAACATAGGGAAAAATTAGTGAAATCAAAAGTGAATTCTCTGCAAAGATCAACAGAGTTGATAAAGTTATCTAGACTGATTGAGAGAAAAACAATACAAATGACCAATATCAGGAATGAAAGAGCATCACTATTGATTCTATGCATATCTTTTTTACTATAATTTGGATATATTTCCTTTTTCTTTCTATAGCTATTTGAAGGAAAATAAGGGAATATCATGAACAACTTTATCCAAATACATTTGCTACAAAATTAAACAGAAAATCTGAACAGCCTTTTATCTACTAAAAAAACTGAATTTATTAAGGAGGAAAGGAGGAAGGAAGGAAGGAAGGCTGGCTCAGATGGAGTCATCAGTGAATTCTAACAAGTATTCAAGGAAAAATTAACACCCATCTTAAACTCTTTCAGAAAATCTTTCATGAGGGCAGAATAATTTTAATACCAAAACCCAAAAAAGACCTTATAAAACTGGTAGAATTGGCCTATATCCAAAATGGATAAATTTAATCATGTTAATGTGCTAAAATGGACACTGATGGATAAAAAAAAAGGAATGAAAACTAACTGAAATATTTTCCCCATTCTTATTCTCTTCCCTGTTACCTATTTAATAATAAATAGATCAGCCTCTTTAGAAATGAAAACTGATCTGGGCGCAAATGCCCGGGCTCTCTCCTCACTTCTGGAGCGGTCTCTGCTGTCAGGCAGCGTTTCCGCCTCCTGTCTGCAGTGAGACCTGGCGGGGAGCGGGCAACACAGCGCTGCGCGGCTGCTGCTCCAGGAGGCGCGAGGGGACCTGGTTTTGGTCACGCGTCACCTATCTGCTCAGGTCTGGCTTTATCTTATTATAGTAAAATTCTTATTTTGGTCAAAAACTCTTTGAAGAAAAATCCAGAGCAAAACATACGTATGTGTACACATATATATTACTGCATTTGTTCTCACTTGTCCCCTAAAAAAGAAAACAAGGTGAAAGGAGGAAGGCAAGTTTTAAACATTTTTAGAAGAAATGAAATAGGAAGCAAAGAGCATAGTAGCTACTCCCCTTTTTCCCCCTCGGGAGGGGGGTGGCCACGCGGGAACAGGAGAGCACAGAGAATTATTAGAGGACAGTAATACTTCAAGAAGTTCTACCAAGGAAGCTGAGAAAGTATTTAAGAAAAGTCCAGACACAGGTGCTTTAAAGAACAGAGGAGCTTGTAACTGGAATGCCAGTGTGACAGCAGTCCCCGTGTCCCTCTCCTGGCCAGCCCAAGTGCCTGCTTGGGCTGATGGTACAGATACATCTTTTAATGAGGGTCGATGGAACTGAGATCTTGGTTTGCAACCTGCCTCCCTCAGTTGTAGAACTGTGTCTTTCTGTTTTAACTCTGAAAGTGATGGCCAATGAGAATGTACTTAATACTCGTTCTAGTCAAGGCAGAATAACAGGCAAAAGATTCTCCCTCTCATCTTAAATAACTAAGAAAAAATGGACAAAATACATGAAGCAGCGTGTTTCAAACACTGGACATGAGGCAGTGCAGGACAGTGATCTCTGAAGGCGGGAAAGCACGTGAGGTGAGCCCCAGATTGCCCAGCTATGTGTGGAGCGTTTCCAGCCACAGGGTAGAGAGTGGAAACCCAGGGTGGGCAGGAAGGTCCTTCTGAGCTGGCGGCGCCAGGAGGCGGAAGTTCAGTTCCTAAAGCAGAGTCCCGCGGTGCAGAGAACTATCTCGAGAGAGGACTGCAAGGGTCCTCCCGAGTCTGAAGCGGAGTGGTGGTCAGTGCGTGCATGTGACAAGGGTACCTGAGACCAGGAAGAGCCTTCCCTGGGGCAGCACAGCCCCCACCAGGCTGTGTTCCCGCAAGCCTGAGCACAGCCCCTCCTCCCTCAATAACCCTGTCACACTGAATAGTGTGTTCAGAAGGCCATTGCCTCAGTCGTGGGAAAAAACTAGCCTAAGTCAAAGGTTGCTCTGATCCTACAAAAAAATAAGTAAATAAATGCCTCCAAAGGATCAAATTAACTTAAATGCTTCCCAGAACAAAGCTCAGTGACATTGCTATAAATACAAAAATATCTAGCACCTAAGAAGGTAAAAGTCACAGTATGTGACATTTAATAAAAAAAATCACTAGGCCCACAGGAAAATGGCACAGATGAAATTAGCAGACAAGGACATTCAAAAAGTTATCATAACTACATTCCACGTAGTCAAGCTGTAGAAGAAGAGACGCTAAGCAGAGTTACTAGAGACATGAAAGCAAACATAAAGAGATGTTGAATTTTAAGAGATGAAAAATATACTGGGTGCTTTTAACAGCAGATTAGACATCACAGAAGAAAAGGTTAGTGAATTTAAAGACGTAAGAATGAAAACTATCCAAAATGAAGCACAAAGGGAAAAAAGGCTGAAAAAAAATTAACAAAGCATCGATGAATGGTCGGACAACTTCAGGCAGTGTAATATACATGGAATCCCTGAAGGGGGCAGGTACAGAAAAATATTTGAAAATAGATAATTTTTGATGACAAACTGTCATGGAGATTCAGATTATCTGAATATGTTCCAATTCTCTATATTTTCATGATTTTAAGTATATACTATTTTCTGAATATGGTAACTAGAAATACATTATACCTGGAAATGAATAATACGTAAAAGCAAGCCCACATTTAACATCTGGAATTATGCATAGTCTACCAAACAGATGAGTGGTTTTCAGAATACATTTAAGAAGTAAAGTAAAATTCTAATATAAATTTATCTTCTACTTTTTGTGGACCTGAACATTGATGCATTACTGACGAAGAAGTTAAGAAATTTCTCACACAGAGAGCTCTTCTCCTTCTGGCTGAGATGATGGCAGCTTATGAAAGCAAAGAAAAGAAATTTCGGTCATGAGTTGCAAAGAAAAATCAGCAAATTGTAGTATGAGTATGGAAATTGACAAGTTTCAGATCAAAATGAGAAAAAAGGAAGGAGAAAAAACCATCAGGAACATATGCCAAATCACTATTTTGTACACCTCAAACTTATAGAACGTTATGTGTCATTCACATCTCACTGAAAGTGGAAAAAGTGAGGAACAAGCCGAAAGAGTGGGAAGTGAAACTTGGTCTAGTCAGGAAGGTGTAATTCATACACATTCAGACAATCTTAGGATCTTGGTTTGATCAAACAAAGTACTTGATTTAGGGGGAGGCTCTGTCCTCTTCTTAATCCAGTTCTACTTTACACAGTCAACATTGTACTGACCACTGAAAATCTGAGCCAGATTTTCCTCTGTTTGGGATTAGGATGATAATTAGAGAGATGAACAATAATATATGCACGGTGGTCAGCTTCAGACAAACAGGCAGAAGAAGCAAACACTGCTTTCTGCTTCAAAAATTTATCTGTCGACCAATTGTTTTAAAGCATACTGCATTTTTTTCTCCATATGCACGCACGGTGGTATCATTGGAGGCTGAAATGTTGAGCCAAGGCTCAATTTAAAACACAGAAATGATAAAGGAAAAAAAAAGTGAGGACAAAGGGAAAAGCAACAATATTAACAAAACCTCCTCACTGTTTAAATACTAAGATTAATATTCTCAAAGTCAAAAAATTCTAGAGCTAAGGTACTTTCGTGCAATCTCCTTATCTCCCGGAGGTAAAGAGACGCATCTGGGTTATGCAGCTGCCTAACTTAAGCGAAGGAACTGAGATGCAAGTCTCCTGAATCACAGCCCTGAGCCCCGTCCACTGAACCACCAATTTGCTTAAAAGGGAAAAGGGCACGAGCCCACTGTATCCACTGATTTTAACATGGGAATCTAATGCCCCGGAGAGCGTATATTAACACTTAAAATAAAAATGATAAATAAAAATACTCTTTCTGATATAACCTTGATCCACCTTGACCTACTACATGAGAAATATTAATAAGAAATATTAATTTAAGAAACATTAATATAATAAATATTGATTCCATACTTAGTTACTAGTAAATTTGGGCTCTCAGAATTTAGAAGCACTTTTGAGGATGCTGGTTTGAATGACCCCAGGTCTCTTAAAAGATCTGGCCGTGGAAGATACCATCCCTTCTTTAACCTTTTGATAAATGGTCTCCTTTATGCCTTGTAAGAAATTCAGATTTACTCCATTAATTGTTATTTTCATAAATCGTCATTCCAGTATCCTTTAGAGGAACACTTGAGGGGTTGAGAGCCAAGAAATCTGAATTCTGCCCCCATCTCTTGTTTGGGGCTTGGTAAGTCATGGAACCATGGATGTCAGCTTTCTCCTGAAAACAAGGGGGACAAAATGTGCTCTAGGTTTCGCTAAATCTCTCATTGTCAATTGTAAGGGTTAGGAGAGCAAGAATTTCTAGTCTTGTATTTGCAACTCTATTTTATTTTATTTTCTTCCTTTTTCCGTTCTGTACTCATCAACAAGTAGAAGCATCTGTGAAAAGACACAGAGTGGCAGGGAGCTAAAGTAACTGTTAATGAATTTTTATATCTTATTTTTCAACATCAGCTTGAGGACGGTTTCTTTTTCTCTCCTCAATTCACTGGCCACGTGGGTCTTGCTTCAGGAACGAGGTAATACATTAGTAAAAGCATTGGTAATTGCTGTTTTTTGATGAGCACTGTGATAAAAGGACAAAAGTTGAAGAATTGGGATTGCTATGTGGTTTAAATGTAAGCTAATTTCAGAGCAATCCTTTATTTTTGGCTTTTTTTATTTGTCCTGAACTCTTCTCCTTTTTCTTGATTCTTATTCAGATTTCCTTTCCTGATCGTGTTGTATAGATGATTCTCATTTACTTAGTTATTTTTATTTTATTTTCAATTGTGGGAACCAACAAATGACTTAACTATGTTGACAGCATTCATACCAAGTAAAAATTCTATCCAAGTTATATCAAATATGTGGAAATGCTTTGCTCTAAACAAATTAGATATCTACGTCAAATATACTCCTCCATACTATAAATACGGGTTCCAAAGCTCCTATTTTTAAACCACAGGTATTAGAAAGATGCACGTAGAAATGCTTTGAGTTGCATAAATCCAAGCTATAATCATCATAATAGGTAGTTCTGCTTTAGGTGGTTTTATATTGCTTATGGAATTTTCTAGTATGGTGTTATGTTAAAGTATTTAACCAAAATTTCCTTAACAGCATTTTTGAACACTGTCCATATATAAAAATAACTTCAATTAGTTGCCATTATGTGCCTACCACTAGTACCTCAAAGAGAATGTACCCATCAGTATCTGTCTGAGACATGAATTCACTTTCAATACGATATTGAGCTCATAAATTCAACAATTTATACTTCAAAGGGAGGGGTGGGTTTTTCTGCTGTTTTTATTTACAATGAAAATTGAATCTTAACTAGCCCCATGGGAATACGGTAGACAATAATCCATTGTTGAACATTAGCCTTAGTATTCATCTGATTTATTGATTGCATGAAATGAGGTCTCTGATTCAACTCAAGAGTTTGGCATTTTACACATTATAGTTTGTAAAACTGTTTGATTAACACTAAACTTCAAAGAAGACTATTAATGTTGAGTAAATTTGACTCAACACTAGGAGATATCAAGATATAACTTATGTTTGATTTGTGGTTCAACTTCTGTTCCTAAAATGAAACAGTAATGGTAGATCTTTTAGTGCGTGTGTGTGTGCTTGTGTTTATAAAACAAGTTCAATTACAGGCTAACAAGATTGCATCAATTATCTCTTTGGCTATGTAGCGTTTGAATAAGTAGGTGCTGCTTCAAGCAATTTAGGATAAAACTGACCAAAAAAGTGAATTTGGGTTGAGACTAACATGGGGGTGTGTGTGTGTGTGTGTGCGCGTGTGTGTGTAAAATGGTGTCATAAGTTTTCTACAGGGAAACTTTCCAGGATAGACTTAGTTTTCAAAATTGCTTTATTATTATTATTAGTAGTAGTCATAGAAAGCTATGAATTGGCTGTGATTTTGCTATTGTTTCTAAAATATAAACTTGTTGTTATTCAATTGTAGCTGGTGCTTTAATTTCTACTGTGGATATAAGCCCAGATTTTGCAAGTGTTTGACCGTTACCATTAAGTACAAAATTAGAAAATGGTTTATTTCATCTTATATTCTATTCCTAGTTGTAGCAACCTTTTTGACATTAGTACAACTTTTGTGCACTTTATCCCCCTTTGGTGGCCCTCAGAAATGTAATTTTTGCCTCTATGTACTTTTTAAAAGTTAGGAATTTGGATCCAAGGAATAGCCTCAAGAAACAGGAGAGACTCCTTCAGGATAACTCTTAAGAATAAATATTCTTGAAACTTGAAAGTGGATTTGACTTTCCAGTAACAGAGACCACATAGTAATACTCCAGCAATTTTGTCAAACCTATGAACCCATTTCCAGGTCTCACAAGCAATCCTTGGCTTCTTAGAACCTTTTCCTCCCAAGGAAATTGACCAAAAAACTTCCCTCTCTCTTCCTCTGGCTCCTAACTTTGTAGTTTACAAACTCATGAATGAGGTCAGGCTGTTGATATTAAGCTTACATTCTACACGGCAATGTTACAAATTTAAATGAAGCAGTATCTGTGTTCCGGCTCCTCAAATGAATAGTTCATTCCATATAAATGGACAGATTATTAATGACTACATTCTGCCTTTCTATCCCCTTTGTAGTTCTCAATTAGAAAAAGAAATAAAAGGAATATAGATTAGAAAAGAAGAAATAAAACTGTCTTTGCATACACGACATGATTGACTATGCAGAAAATCCTCCAACACTGGCAAAAAAAACTGGAACTAATGAGTGACTGTAGCAAGTTTGTAGGCTACAAAGTTAAATATGTAAATATACAAAATTCAAATGCCTTTCTATATACAAACAATGTGCAACTGGAATTTGAAATTGAAAACACAACACTATATTAGCAACAAAAATATGTAGGTATACACTTGGCAAAAACATATATAAGATCTTTCTTCAGAGAGGAATTAAATACAATAGAGATTAACAAGACCATAGAAAAAATCAACCAAACCAAAAGCTGGTTTTTTGAAAAAGTAAATAAAATCGACAAACCTCTGGCCAAACTCACAAAGAAGAAAAAAGAGAGAGCACAAATTAGCAAAATAAGAAAGGAAAATGGAGAAATTACAACAAACAAAATAGAAATACAGAATATCATACGAGAATATTATGAAAAACTATATGGAACCAAACTGGATAACCTAGAGGAGATGGACAAGTTTCTGGAAACATACTGTCCACCAAAACTGAATCAAGAAGAAACTGAACACTTGAACAATCCGATCAGTAGAAAGGAAATAGAAATAGCAATTAAAAACCTCCCTACAAATAAAAGTCCAGGACCGGATGGCTTCACCGGGGAATTCTACCAAACATACAAAGAAGAACTCATACCAGTCCTTCTCAAACTCTTCCAGACGATTGAAAAGGAGGGAATACTCCCAAACTCATTCTATGAAGCCACCATCACCCTGATACCAAAACCAGGCAAAGACACTACAAAAAAAAGAGAATTATAGGCCAATATCTCTGATGAACATAGACGCCAAAATCCTCACCAAAATTTTAGCAAATAGAATCACATAACAACACATAAAAAAGATTATACATCATGACCAAGTGGGGTTCATCCCAGGGACACAAGGCTGGTTCAACATATGCAAATCAATCAATGTAATACATCACATCAACAAGAGAAAGGACAAAAACCACATGATCATCTCCAATCGATGCAGAAAAAGCATTTGATAAAATTCAACACCCATTTATGATAAAAACTCTCGCCAAAGTGGGTATAGAGGGAACATATCTCAACATAATAAAAGCTATATATGACAAACCTATAGCCAGCATAGTTCTCAACGGTGAAAAACTCAAAAGCTTCCCACTAAAATCTGGGACAAGACAAGGATGCCTACTATCACCACTCCTATTCAATATAGTCCTGGAAGTCCTAGCCACAGCAATCAGGCAAGAGAAAGAAATAAAAGGGATCCAAATTGGAAAAGAACAGGTAAAAGTGTTATTATATGCTGACGACATGTTACTATATATAGAAAACCCTAAAAGGTCCACAAAAAAGCTACTAGAGCTGATCGAAGAATTCAGCAAGGTAGCAGGTTACAAAATTAATGTTCAAAAATCAGTTGCCTTTCTTTACACTAACGATAAACCAACAGAAAAAGAAAGTAAAGAAATAATCCCCTTTAAAATAGCACCCAAAGTAATAAAATATCTGGGAATAAATCTAACCAAGGAGGCGAAAGAATTATACACAGAAAACTATAAACCATTGATGAAGGAAATTAAAGAAGACTTTAAAAAATGGAAAGATATTCCATGCTCCTGGATTGGAAGAATCAATATTGTTAAAATGGTCACACTGCCCAAGGCAATCTACAGATTTAATGCAATCCCTATCCAATTACCCAGGACATATTTCACAGAACTAGAACAAATCATAATAAAATTTATATGGAACCATCAAAGACCTAGAATTGCTAAAGCATTACTGAAGACAAAGAATGAGGCTGGAGGAATAACTCTCCCAGACTTCAGACAATACTATAGAGCTACAGTCATCAAGACAGCATGGTATTGGTACCAAAAGAGACATATAGACCAATGGAACAGAATAGAGAGCCCAGAAATGAACCCACAAACTTTTGGTCAACTCATCTTCGACAAAGGAGGCAAGAATATACAATGGAATAAAGACAGTCTCTTCAGCAAATGGTGTTGGGAAAACTGGACAGCAGCATGTAAAACAATGAAGCTAGAACACACCCTTACACCATATACAAAAATCAACTCAAAATGGATTAAAGACTTAAACATAAGACAAGATACAATAAACCTCCTAGAGGAAAACATAGGCAAAACATTATCTGACATACATTTCAAAAATTTTCTCCTAGAAGAAATAAAAGCAAGAATAAACAAATGGGACCTAATGAAACTTACAAGCTTCTGCGGAGCAAAGGAAACCAGAAATAAAACAAGAAGAAAACCTATGGAATGGGAGAAAATTTTTGCAAGTGAAACCGACAAAGGCTTGATCTCCAAAATATATAAACAGCTCATACGACTCAATAAGAAAAAAATAAACAACCCAATCCAAAAATGGGCAGAAGACCTAAACAAGCAACTGTCCAAGGAAGACATACAAATGATCAAAAAAGCACATGAAAAAAATGTTCAATATGACTAATTATCATAGAAATGCAAATCAAAACTACAATGAGGTATCACCTCACACCAGTCAGAATGGCCACCATTCAAAAATTCACAAATGACAAATGCTGGAGAGGCTGTGGAGAAAGGGGAACCCTCCTACACTGCTGGTGGGAATGCAGTTTGGTGCAGCCACTATGGAAAACAGTGTGGAGATTCCTCAAAAGACTAGGAATAGACTTACCATATGACCCAGGAATCCCACTCCTGGGCTTGTACCCAGAAAGAAATCTACTTCAGGATGACACCTGCACCCCAATGTTCATAGCAGCACTATTTACAATAGCCAAAACATGGAAACAACCTAAATGTCCATCAACAGGTGACTGGATAAAGAAGATGTGGTATATTTATACAATGGAATACTACTCAGCCATAAAAACTGACAACATAATGCCATTTGCAGCAACATGGATGCTCCTAGAGAATGTCATTCTAAGTGAAGTAAGCCAGAAAGAGAAAGAAAAATACCATATGAGATCGCTCATATGTGGAATCTAAAAAACAAAAACAAACAAACAAACAAAAACAAAGCATAAATACAGGACAGAAATAGACTCATGGACAGAGAATACAGACTTGTGGTTACCGGGGGGGGGGGGGGGGTAGAGGGTGGGAAGGGATAGACTGGGATTTCAAAATTGTAGAATAGATAAACAAGATTACACTGTATAGCACAGGGAAATATACACAAAATGTTATGATAAATCACAGAGAAAAAAATGTAACAATGAGTGTGTATATGTCCATGAATGACTGAAAAATTGTGCTGAACACTGGAATTTGACACAACACTGTAAAATGATTATGAATCAATAAAAAATGTAAAAAAAAAGAAAATAAGATACAATTCTTAGAATAATTCAAATAAAAAGTTATATAAAGTGAGAAAAAAAACATATATAAGATCTTTCTGAAGAAAACTACAAAGTTCTGATAAAGGACATTTTAAACAGATCTAAATAAATGGAAAGGTATTCTATGTTCATGGATAGGGAGACTTAATGTTGTTAAGATGCCAGTTCTTCCCCACTTGATCTATAGGTTCAGTGCAATCTCAGTCAGGATTCCAGCGTGTTACTTTGTGGATGTCAACAAAATAATTTTAAAGCCTACATGAAAAGGCAAAAGACCTAAAATAGCTGACAAAATACTGAAGAAAACCAAAGTCAGAGGAACGGTGTTACTCAACTTAAAGACTTATAAAGTTACAGCAATCAGGATAGTGTGATACTAGTGAAAGAAAGACAACTAGATCAATGGAACAAAATGGAGAGCTGAGAGAAACAGACTCACAAAGACAACGAACTGGTGTGTCACAAATGAGTAAATACAATCCAACAGAGAAGAGACAGTCTTTTCAACAAATGGTGCTAGAACAACTGGACATTCACATGCAAAAAAATGAACCTAGATACAGACCTCGTATCTTTCATAAAAATTAACTCAAAATGGATCACAGACTAACTGTAAAACACAAAAATAAAACCTCTAGAAGGTAACACAGGAGAAAATCCAGGTACCTGACATTTGGCAATAAATTTTTAGATGCAAGGTCCATGAAGGAAAAAAATGGAAAGCTGGACTTCATTTAAATAAAAAAAAATTCTGCTCTGCTAAAGACAATGTAAAGGAATGAAAAGCCATGGGCTATCAGAAAATATTTGCAAACACATGCCTGATAAAAGGACTTGTATCCAAAACATGCAAAGAAATACCAAGATTCAACAATAAGAAAACAAACTATCCAGTATAAAGTTGGAAAATGATCTGAACTGACACTTCATCAAAGAAGATACACAGATGGCAAATAAGCATACGAAAAGATGCTCAACATCATTTGTCATTAGTGACTTGCAAATTAAAACAACAATGAAATACCACTACCTACCTATTAGAATGGCTAAATTCTAAAACGCTGACCAAACCAAATGCTGGCAAGGATTTAAAGCAACAGAAAGTCATGCACTGCTGCTGGTAGGAATGCAGAATGTGACAGCTACTTTAGAAGACAGTTTGACAGTGTTTTCCCAAAGCTAAACATAGTATTAACATATGATTCAGCAATTGCTCTCTTATGTATTTATCCAAATGAGTGAAAATGTATGTCCATATAAAAACCTGCACAAAGATGTTTACAGCAGCTTTATTCATAATTGCTAAAACTTGGAAGCAATCAAGATGTCCTTCAGTTGGTGAATGGATAAACAAACTGTGGTACATCCAGACAATGGAATGATTTGCAGACATAAAAAGAAACAAGCTATCAAACCATCAAAAGACATGGAGGAAGCGTAAATGCATGTTACTAACTAAAAGAAGCCAATCTGAAGAGGCTACGTACTATATGATTCCAATTATATGACATTCTGGAAAAGGCAAAATTATGGAGACAATAAAAAGATCAACGTTGCTAGGGGTTCCAGAGGAGAGGGACAGTACAGTGGCTTTTTAGGGCAGCGAAACTATTTAGTTAGCAATAATATATATTAATAATGGTTCATCAGTCGTACCACCCTCATGCAAGATGTGAATAATCTGGGTGTGCTGTGGGCTGGAGCGAACTCTGTACTTTCTATTCAATTTTTTCTATAAACCTAGAACTGCTCTAAGAAATAAAGTCTGTTACTTAAAAAATAAAATAAGTCTAATCTAAAGTAGATTTTTTTTAATCTATGGCATACCTGAATGGAAAAATGAACAGTGTTGTCACAAAAGTTTGGCAGCAGCCGGAGAGAACCAGAGGGAAGCAGGCACAGAGCAGAGACGGCTCCTCCTGCCTGTTCCTCCGGCTTCCAGTACTGCCCCCTCCACCCACACTCATGCCACACTGAATGGCCCGTTACAAGAAAATGAGAACGTGTCACTCTCCTCCTGAACTTCAAGAAAGCCCCTGGGCCACAAGATAAAACTGAGACTCCCTGGTAGGCACACAAGGTCTGTCACAGTCAGGCGCGCTCCACTTCGGGGCTCACCCAGTCGCCGCATCCCACCGGCCGTATGTACGATTCGCCAAGAGGCTCGTCACAGGCAGGAAAGTCTTCCTCTGGCCTTGCAAGCTCCTGGTCATTCTTCAAATGTCACTTAGGGAGTTCTTAACTGGCGAGTCTTCTCTGCGCTTCCCAGGCAGCTTTAAGATCCTTCTGCCTGTGCCCCAGTTGACCAGGGTCATGGCCCCCATAAGAGAAAGACCACATTGAGATTTAATAATTCATTTGCACACCTGGTGCCTCATTTGCCCAAGTTCCTTTAGGGGACCACTGTGTTGCATTTGTCTTTGTATCCCTAGTGTCTAGAACACAGCCTAGTATACAGTAGGTGTTGAATAAATGCTTACTGAATAACACCAGAAGCTGAATATTCAAGCTCTGATTCACTGCAGCCTCTATGGTAATACCCTCTAGCCAGTATTTTAATAGTTCACACTTCTCTAATCAATTCTCACTTGTATACATAGTGAACTCTTGATTACCCACAAGAGGATTATCCACATTGTAGTCTCGTGTAGCAAACCTTACTTTAAACTTCTTGTTGACATCTCCAGCTGTTTACTTATGTCCTTCAATGACATTGTCACCGATTCCGTCTACTTGTACTCCTGTATTAGCCAAGAGCATGGCAGAAGTTGGGGGGGAAGGTATTTTTAAAGAAACAAACACTTATTTGCCTCTCTTTACCTAAGATTCTGGGCTCAAAAATGCGAGAAATCTTGAAGACAGAAAAAAAGAGGACACCAAGTGAAGCCAAATAATTCTTTATCTCAAACTATGAATCTCTGAATCGCTTTGAGGATATGTTACTTAACAAATAATACTGTATCTCTAGATACCATACATTCTCTGCCGGTTGTATCAGTGGTTTGTAACTCCTAACTTTTTCAGTCCCTTGGGAATCACCACCTTGATGATCACACTCACTGGGGCAGGATGTGTAGGAACAAGAGCGGCTGCACACACCTAAAATAATCATATATTAAATTAAACCCTGTCTTCAATTTCAGACTGTTACTAAAGATAAAAAATAAACACTTCGATCTCAGGCACAGGGCTTTTTGTTTTGTTTTGTTTTCTATTTCCCTGAGAACGTTCTATGAAACTATTTTTTAATGTCATTTACATTAAACTCTTGAGCTGCTGACTGTGCCTTAGACTTGTCTGAAGGCCCCCGGTAGTGATTCTTCTTTTAAATTTAAAAGCCTAATGAACCCAGATTTTCAAAAGTAGCTAATATTGGGTTGAGGGCCAAACAATATAATGATGCAGAGCTGCTCGCATTATTCCTGGAGCTATTTGATTTTGACAAGCCCACATTTGGTAATTAACATGAGAATGCCCCCTTGGGCCGTTCTCCTGTTAGCTAAAATATCTTATAAATTACTGTAATAAAAGGGGGAAAAAAGGAACACGCTGCCTGTCAATGTTTCAACTTATCTAGCAAGAGTAGAAGACAAAGCCCTGATCTGGAAACATACAGATGCCAAATTCGAGCATAAATTCTACCGTCTGCCCCAACAGGAGGGAGCTGTCTACGAGGGGACAGGTGCACAACCGTCAACCGACTTCCCAAAGTGACAGGTGTGTCGGCCCCTTGGACAGGTAGTATTTTTATGACTCACATTTGCACTGAGGAGTGATGTCATCATCTACTAAATAGCAGGTCAGCGGACGCAGCACGTGTAATTGAAGAAGCAGCTTTATATATTCGTTTTAAGGTCTCTTGGCAGAGTTTAATAAATAATACCATGTACCAATGATAGAAAGTACAGTCTAATATATTATCCCAATTGAGATGAATGTATTAACATGGCCGTAATACAGAGTCTAAGTGCATTTGTGGTTAGGAGTCAAACGTCTCTCTTCACTACCTCTGTTTGCTCCCATCTGGCTATGAGCTCGTAATCAGCTAAAAGAATTGGAAGTAGACAAATGATCAGGTTTTATAGTTTATTTTCTTGAGGCGAAGATTTAGCAGTGACGTAATTCTAATTCTGGCAAAGAGAAATAACAGCCTGTGGCTATTTCCTTCGAACTGACTTTCAGAATTCTTCCAGTCCACACTTTTTTTTTTTTGCTGTTTCACCCACAAACACATTTATTAGCCTCCTGTAGACACAGAGGTCATCAAAAGATAATATGATACAAGTAAGGCATTCTTCACAGGCAATGGAGAACTGTGTCTCCAAGCACATCTGTAGTGGTATACTCCAGGTAATCAGGTAAAGGCATATGCATCAAATGTGCCTAAAAATAAACCTGATTTCCACAGTACAATTTTACCTACTGTTACCTAACCGACTTCTGTTATCATCAACTTATCTTAGTCTGGGACAATAACCAACTTACTTTGAGTTGACAACAGCTGCTGATTGAAACAAAAGTGTTCCATGTTCTCATGTTCTGATACTTAGGGTCTTTTTATTTTTTTTAATACTCCAGTTAAATGCCCGAAGGAATCAATGTGTATAAAAAGTAGACTTATTGATACAAATTCTAAGCCTGCAACAGAATATAGCTCAAAAATAGCTGTGTTTAATCTACAGCAGACATAATTTGCTACCACTGCTGAATTTTAACAGGAACAGATCCAAAATCATGTCAGTGTTCCCATTTCTGTGCCACAGAGTAATGACATTTAATCAGGAATATTACTACACTCTTCTGGTGACAGCTGAGACACAAAACCAGCCAGCTGATGCAATTCCTGTCTTATTGTTGGCGACCTATAGGCAGCAGCCACAGACAGGAAGCTGCCTTACCTTGTACGTATTATCAGAGGAAACTTTACAGAACAAGGCTCGCAGACAAACTGCAAATGGAGACAGACCATCACGTTTCCCTAAGACCTCTGGAACCATCCTAGTCCTGACCTATCCCTGTGGCCAAAGGGAGCGTAAGGATTTAACTGTTCTAGGTCTTTTTTAATGCAATGGCGCTGCTGTCGCCAGGTGTGAGGCAACATGAGGTCTGCAGAATACGACCGCCATGGCTCCTGCTCTGTTAGATCGATGGCCCATAATTACCTGGGAATTACTTGGACACAAATCAATGGTGTATTACGTCCCATTCATAATGAGCAGGGTAACTTTTGCCTGGTCTGCGGACGTCATGATAAAGACGATCTCCCCATCTGCTTCCTCTGCCTGCCTCTGCCCAAACTGCAAGTGATCCAGCCCAGAGAGACTGGGGAGACGGGAAGAGGGCTTCGGCGGGAAGGGAGTGGGGCTGTGTGCCTTCCCTCTGGAAACAGCCTTCAGTGCGCGGTGGTGGCAGGTTTTCCCTCAACCCGATGTGCGCAAAGATTGACATCTCTGGGATAAAAGGCACCGCATTCCATTAGATGTCATCAGCTTGGCCAGCCTCCTCCCCCGGCCACGCCCCGAGGGATCCAGCCACATTTTGATGACATCCATCAAGCTCACGATTCCAGCTCAACAGTTTGCAGCAATTTCTCCATCTTGCCGCTATCACCGAAAGAGGGGCGGGGGGAGGCCCAGGCAAGGGGTGGGGAGGGGCCGCTCCGTGCTATTTGATCAAACACCAAACGTGCAGCCCCATAACTAAACTGCCACGAACACACCACTCTATCCTGTAACACTCCTTAAAAGTAAAGGAACAGAGCTGGAGTCCTGCTGGATTTCCCTTAGCAACCTGACAGGAGCCCACAAGGTCAGCTAGCAGGAAGCGTAGAAAATTATACAGCGGGGAATTATCAGCTAAATTATTTCACTATACTCAGGATTTTTACTGTTCTTCCCAAGACAGTGGCCTCTTGCTACCCAGATTAGAAACATGAATAAAAGGACAAGAATGACAAAGGGAGGGGTTAAAAAAAAAGGGAAACATTTTAAATGCCTTATTATTTTATTTTATTATATACACATATATGTGCATCTATACACACACATCTACATGTGTGTCTATATATTTACATCTATATATTTATTTGGCTTTGTTTTTTGTTTTAATGCAACTCCTTGAGGCGGCTGCCCAAGGATCCAATCTGCTTGTTTTCTTTCTCTGGCCATGATGCTTCTCATCCTTTTTGTCTGGGGTGGAAGGACAATGGGGGCTGGGCCGCAGACTGCCTCGCGATCACGCTGGCTGCACGAGCTACGGCAGCGGGAGCAAGCATGATTTATCAATTAACAGGTAATGAAAAAAATTCTCCGCAATTAAAGATATGATTTTGCTCAAACAGGAAGCGGCACCATACAACTGTGTACCCCTCTGAGGAATACTCAGCTCCTGTCACTAACGTGGAACACAGCTAATTTTAACAGAGTGTGTGTGGGTCCCCAGGGGGACTCCATGTTGATGAAGGAATATACAGTAGGGAACCCCCAGAGGACCTCGCTGATTGGAGAGCCCCAGGAAAGGTGTAGGGAAATTACATTTCCTGTTTCTTGGGAGAGTTATTAAAGGGAAAGGCAGCTTTAATCACTGAAAGACCAGTTGCTGTGGTATTATTTTTGATTTATATACCAAAACAATACCCTTTATTCCTTGGTTGCTTTTTAATACATTTGTCAGCTTAGTCAATATTATATTTCAGCATAACATATAAACAGCTGTAAGATCTTGTTAAAAATGTGAAGGGTTTTGAAAGATTATACAAGATAAAATGTATTATTGCCTCTCAACCAAAAATCAGAGAAAATCAAAGTAGACAGACAGAAATTTTCCTTTTTTCCCCTTTCACATGAGTCAACAAGATTTTTTTTTTTCTAAAAATGGATTTCCTAATGATATGGAAAAAGTCGTAGGGTTCCCAGTATTTTCTTTTTCTGGATAAACAGATAGTTTCCTTAGAAAATTTTCATTTCTAAGCAATAAATGCAGAAAGGACAGAGTGATTTGTTAAAATTACGTTTATGTCAGTGTGTTTAAAATACTTCTGTACAGTCAATATTCTACATCAATAATTTAATAAACTTTGGGGATGGAGGGACCTTCAGATCACCTAGTTGACCCTTCTCATTTTTCAGGTAAGAAAACAAAGAGAGAGTCTGGGTACTACTAGCAACACGGCAACCCCCATAAATCTAACATCAGTTGGGTAATTACTCTGTTAGGCACTGCTCTGAGCTCTGTGCATGTAGTATTTTATTTAATTCTCACAGAAGCTCTGTGAGGTATTATTATTAACTGCCACTGTTCTCTTCATCTAAGGAGAAGCTCAGGCTTAGAGACGGTGAGGGACCCACTCAAGGTCACACCTGAGAAGGGCAGAGGCAGGCTGTGGGGCCGTCTGGCGTCTGTGTCCTTGCCCACTAGGCGTCCCTGTCTCCTGTCACACACTAATGACAGAGGTACGGGCCCTTGCGCCCAGATCTCTTGATTTCAGGTCTAACATAATAAAGAAGGCAATTTGATATCTATTAGATTATGTTGAAATACTCTGCACCAACAGATCACCCCACAATGTAGAATTTCAAGAAGTAAGTCCCGGTAGCAATTCCAACTGTGAAGCCAAACAGGACACCATGTGTGCGTGTCAGTGAGGGTGCTGAATGTGGCTGCCGGACTTGGGGGGGAATGCAAATGACCTTGGGGAAAATGAGGCAAGAGGCCGGGGCTCCTGCTGCTGTGACCTCTGACCTTCCAGAAGGATCCTCCTGGCCCTCCCTTAGTTCCCCCCATTAAGTCTCCCCACATCCCAGGCCAGTCCCAACCTGATTACATTTATAAGAACAAGTGTTTCCAATTCTGTGCTTTTAAAGTTTAATTGAAAGACCAAATCCTCCTAAAACAGCTAAAAATCTATAACCGTTTTCCCAAACATCCTCACTGAAAACTCCTCCGCTGGCCAAAGCCATGTTCAAGGACAACTATGGTGTGTGGCCGGAGTGCAAACAGCTTTCCTTTAAAGCACAAACCAAAAAAAAAAGGGAAAAAAATTACAGTCTAGCCGCTCTCAGTGATGGGGAACATTCCTTCAAACCCTGCCCCACAGTGTAACCTCAGGCAAAGGTTTCCTCTTCTGTCAGAGCTGGAACGTTTGGAAACAGGCTGCCCCTGCAAGCTTTGCTCTTGTTTCTTTGGAGGATTCCTCTGACGGTCCCTAACTGCATTATCAGGATTTGTCTCGCTGGTAATGGCCAATTCATTTGTGTTACCACGTTTAGACCTTACACTAAGCAGACAATCGCAGGTATGAAGAGTGGTTCCACAGATTTTACGGCAACCGTCTGCTCTGACAGCTCAGAGGGAAATACCAGCAGGAAATCAAGCCCGTCCTCCCCATCTTTCCCGACCGGTTTCCCCATCCCCTCTGGTAGACGTGCAGACGGACTGATGGACAGACTGCATGCGTACGCACAACCCCCCCCCCCCGCTGTAAACCCCAGTGGCAACCCTCAACCTCACTGGGGAAGAGTTGGGACAGACATCAGCCCAGTTCTTCATGTAACAGCCAAGGAACTGACCCCGGGAGAGGGTAAGGGACTCGCCACGTGTTAGTTCTAAGTGGCAAAGGCAGTGGCTTGATCCCAGGGACATCTGACTACTGCTGCTTAAGCAGCACTGTTCAATAACGGCGTAAAGAAGTCCTTCTCCGATACTGGGGGTGTTCAGGAGTTTCCCTTCTATAAGCCCTTGTAAGATGTGACTCCATTTTACAAGCGATCAATTTCTCAGGCCTCTCTTCTGAAGGCCTTTCCTGCAGACATCGTGACCCACTGGTGCAGCGCGGCCCCCGGCTGCCCAAGCCTTCCCACGTGGTTCTCACGCCGGTCAGGCGCCATGGATGATACCTCTCCCCAGTTCATCGCCTCCGCTCTGAAAACAGCTGCGCGTATTAAAGGCACCCACCCCCCCCATCGAAAAACGGGGGATGCCAGACAGCAGCACCATTTCAAAGAACTTGTGAAGGAAAATAAACACTAGGAAGTTGTTTAGAGGTTTGAAATATGAAAAAAAAAATAACCCTGAGTCATATTCTAATTTTTATAGGTACAATTTGTACCTATCTTTCAGTAGATGAGAGAGGTGGCACACAAGAAACGGATCATTAAACAGTAGTGTGAAACCAGGGAAATTAACCAGCTGCTGTGAAAGCCACCTCTCTTATTCTCTGAGAAAGAGGAGAGGGTGGGGGTGGGGAGAGGGGGCCCAGGAAAAGCAGGAATAAAGGAGCTGGTTGTGCCAATGAGCTTAGACGTCTGCGCACTGTCCTTAAGCTGATGAACAGCGAATGTTTGATCAAAAAATAATAGTTGTATGTGAATGACCTTTCATACTTTTGAAGTCATAATAATTTGTTCTGGAAGGGCCTTAAAGATCATGTCATTCAATGCGCTGATTTAACAGGACATCAAACCGGGGAACTGAGGTTGAAGAGAACTGACTCAGCCTCATGACCACACAGCAAGTGGGTGGCAAGAGCCTGGCCGCCTGGCTCCCCGTCTTGCTCTCTCTCCACTGACCCACACTGCCTGGTCAGCCAATGGGCCAAAAGGCATTAGAGAGCCGTTTTCAGTTAAGCAAGAAAGTACAGGATACAACACAAGATGGTTGGGTTTTGGCTGTTTAGCTGTTTTTCTGAACACACAGGAGGCGACCTCTCTTCTTCATCTGAAGGAATCCATGGGACGGTCTGGGCTGCTGAGTAAGCACCCCGTGTGCCTCCACCAGGCCAGAAGTACAAAAAGACTGTAAGGAATCTGGCAAACGGCCATGCCCGAAGTCACTGCAGGAAAGCTGTCCCATGCATACACGGTGTCCTAGCATCCAGGACATTTGGGAACGGTGTGACAAAAACGGGAGAGGGAGTGCCTTCCTTACAGCTGCTACTCCATTTAGTCTTCACACACCCCCTTCTTAGATGGCACAGTTGAGGCCAGAAACCATCAGTGAGAACCGCCTATCACACAGAGAACCAGTTCTCCAACCCACGTCCACTGGGTCCAAGTTCTTCCTTTGTGACCCTGTTCCTTCTCTCTCTACAGGCGCTCTGTGCATGGCAACTAGGTCTTTGGGTGAAACGAGACTCTGGTACCAGCTCATAATTTCCATCTTACTTGCTTCATCCATTAAATTCCAAGTTCCTCTCTGCTCCTGAATGAAAAGAAAAGGCCGTCTCTTCTTAGCTCCCCTTTCTGATCCCACCCTGACACTTGGAAGAACAAAAAGGCGCGCAGCCAACACGAAGGGAAGGCACATCTCCCGGCAAGACTGCAGAGCCCAAGACGGAGAGAAAGCAGGAACAAAGTAACAAATTATATTGTCAGAGAAAATGTGAACTTTCTGATTGGGGATGACATTTATTTTAAGTGTGCGATGACGGCAGGGAATCTGTCAGCGTAAGACGTGGCAGAGGTTTCAGCGTTTCTTAAGAGTGTCGTGGGAATTTAGCTAAAACTGCTAAAACTGACACCATTGGCTTTTGTTAACACATTAAGCATGGGAAAAGTGCCAGTCAGCATATCCTCCATTGCATCAATTCAGTTAAATCATCTGGAAGATGCATAAAACCTGGGGGGGGGGGTGCGGATAATAACGGCTACATTTTTCAACACACGGGGAGATTGAGGGGAGAAGGCCAGTGCCATTTTGATAAGGATAACAAATGATGCCGTTAAGATACAGCTCCCAACAAGGGAAAAAGGGTAGGGACGGCATTTTTATCGGCCCTGCTATATTCCTATCGACATTCTAGTCTAGGAAACAAAGTTCACGGGCTACTGCATGAAACCAAAACTTGTAGAGGAGACTGATCATGGATCAACATGTAGACAAACGCACGGATTTGACTGAAGTAAAACTGAAGATCTGTCTCAAACTTTCTGCTTAAAAACAGACTCAATTATTACTTCGGAGTTCGGCTGCGTGAGAAAAAGCAGAAATTCCACTGTTTGCCCAGGGAGATGAACTGAACCCAACGCAAAGGCACCTCTGCTTCTCCACGAACCCTTCAGGCGGACCCAACCCACTGAACCTTGCTGTGACCCACTCCCTCCCCAGAAGCAGATCAAAAGAAAAGAAAATTGAAAGCTTGATGATGATGATGACATGGTTTCCAACAATTAAATGGGTCTGAGCTCTCGGTGACCGGAACATTATATCGAAATGGTAGCCTAAGCTGCTCTGGACAAATGTTTTGATTGGAGTCGAAGATTTCGTTCTCAGCACCCTTTGTCTAGTCAATGAAAAATTACATGTTTGTGTCATAGGAAGATTTAAGAAAAAGAGTCGGGTGTTTATGTTTGAAGAGCACAAAGACACCGCAGGGCTGCCAAGTTGCGCTAGAAAGCCCCGAGCCTTTCACCATAGCCCCGTCCGCGCGCTGGCCAGACCTCAGCAAATGAGACACTCCTTCCAAGTCAGGGCGTCCCCCGGGGGCCGTTTCTCCTCAGGGCACAGAGAACTGAAATTCTGTCTTCGGGTCCCCTTATTGACTCCCAGACTAAAGAAGAGCCTTCAATTTGGCAGAACTCTATGAAGCAAATGACTCACTGCCCTTTGGCAGAGACTGAACCCCGTACGTGCCTCTACGTCAGGATTTACGCCCTTTGTAATGTGCAGGCGCTCGGGGTTTGCTGCTATCTGACTTGGCACTTTCTGGTCCGCTTCCAGGGGAGTGTTTATTGTCCATAGGTTAGGGTGCGTCTAATTTAAAGCTTTTCCTGGCTCCCTGGTTATCTGTAAATGATTACTCCACGCTCAGATTTTTCAGCAACAGACTCTAATGAATGTAAGTAAAATATGCCCCTGTTCTGCAATTGTAGAGCTGCAACCCCTTCTCTCTACAACAACCTCTCCACTGACTGGAGGTGACCGGAGTGACTTTCCAACCTTCCATGTGCTAGGAAGTTTTTGCTCATTTGCGCCTGTCTGGTTTAGCTGATAAAACACAGACGCAGAATTAAGGGCAAAAACATGGAAATCGGCTGCCAAGAGCTGTCTTTCTACTAGGCAAACATCATCTTGTGTAGCTTAAAACACTAAACGTTTTTCCTAAAGGGCTGCTTCCCTCATCCTCCCCCTCCACACCAGAAAGGGAACATATGGAAGAGTGAGCTTGGACCGAAAGCATCCTTTCTTTTGGCTCCAGGCGTGGAGCAGTCGCACAGGCATGGCACCTCATCAAATAAACCAGCCTGACACCGTTTGGACTTGACCAACCTAATTTCCTAGGTCTTTCAAGTTCTCCCTCTCACAGATCTCTGGCTGTTACCAAGCACGGGCAGCTCACCAGGCACAGCACCTGGGTTGTCCAGACACACAACTACTGATTTAAAAAAAAAAAAAAGAAAAAAATCAAGCAGTTGCCATAAGCATTGTCCAGATTCAGAAAAGTCAAGTCTTATCCCCAAGTCAAACTGATTGAAATAAGGTCACCGGAATTGGCCTCATTATTGGCAGCCTTCGATGGAAAAATAGCTAACGCACACATGACCTAATTCTTAAGTTGACTTTCCCTACTGCCTACCGCGAAAGTTCCCAGACTGCTTTTTTGCAGACAAGACGGCACGAATGTGCCTTCCATGCCTTAGACTGGCTTGGCGATGGACCCTTGACACAGCAAGCCCCAGGAGGGAGAAACAAAGGGAGGCGAGCGATCACAAAACTGCCCTCTGTTTTAAGCAACGCACGGGCACTGGGGTCGTATTCTAGATTTTTCACAGAAACTTTACAGTAGCCTTTCTTTCACGTGTTGTTGTTTAGCATCTAGAAAGGTAGCAGAAGCATTCATTAACACAAATATTTTACAAAAGTTTCTATTTATTCCAGAAATAAAGTTCAGGAGACAGTTACCTAAGAGATTTCTGTTTCATGTGTGCCCTTTAGTTTGTTTTTTTAAAAGCGATTCTCATTAACTAAAAAAAAAAAAGCAACTCTCATTAACGATTCTAATAGGTTATGGTAATTCAGTTCCAAAGTTTATTCATCTGCCTACAAACAAAATCACACCTGCTAGAGATGTTCACATTGTTATCAATAGATCTGCAAACATTCGTGGTACTGACCTTCCCCTGACATAGACTAACACAGCCAGAAAACTTAATGAGCACCTGATGTCCCACACAACTTTGAAATGACACATTTAGTGTCAATATGTTCTCTGCATCATATTTTCTACACTATAATCCTCATCTTCAGTCTTCCCAACGGAGCATTAAAGCGTGGATTTTCCTGAAAAGCTACTTTTCTAGCAAATGTATCTCATCCCTGCTTGTGACATCACAGAAATTTCCCTAATAACTGTAAAATCCCAAATAGAAATTTATTATCATGTCAAGTTGATAATAAAGGATGAGGTTGGCCACAACAACCAAAGAGCAAGGTTTTTCAGGAAGATATTTGCCTTCAGGAATAAAGAGATGAAAAATAAAGAAAAAGTAAAGTGTGACTGTCAGGTGAAGAGATGGATTTTCTTGTATATCTTGTAAACTGGCTCAGAGAACAATTAAAATCAGGGCTCTAAAGGTGTTCTGAGCAAGGATGATGTTATTTAGAATAAGTTGATAGCCTTCAGTGGTGATTATTTGAAGAGTAACCTTCATTATTATGCATAAGTACCATCATTTCAAAGTTAAAACTGACGTAAAGTCTAGTCTTTGAAAATGTCTTCCTAAAGTTTTTTTTAAAGATAACTTGTGTCAAATATGCTAAATAACAAGAAAACTATTTCCATTATTTTATACATTTCTGTTATTTGAAATGTTTTGAAAGAAAGAAGAAAAGAAAAAGAAGAAACATTTCTCCCTCAATGGGAAAAACCAACAGACACTGAAAGTTGCCACAACTACCTGTAATAAACTCAACCATCCAACGTCACATGACTGGACGGGACAGAAATATCTTCTGAGGCAGTTGTTCAATTTGTCTTTTCACTAAGTGAAGCAATCAGCTATGCCAATAAGATGGTAAATATTTTCACTCGTACATGAAACAACCTTCTGGCTGGTTTATAATCACAAGCATGATGCTGACTGAGTCCCTCGCTTTGTCTCAGTATCCCGTTAGTACCAGAGACCTCTCTGCCTCTCTTGTTTTTCTCAAAAGCAATTTAGAAAATGCTTGTATCTGAGACAAAAGGAGAACATTTGGTGAAAGAAAATTCATCATTAGGTATCTAGAGGTTTGTTAATAGAAAAGGCAGCTCCCACAGTGTATCCTGGTGCTCAAGCCAGACACACATGCTCAGGACCAGCAAGCTGCCTTCACAGTGGGCCAAAAGTCATTATCATAATTTTATATTACATGGACTACATTGAAAATTTAATATATCCCAGCAAAAAGAGACAAAAGACATTTTGCATAATGCTTCTGTGAGCGCACTCTCTCTCGCCACTCTTTTAGCCACCCCATGCAGATAATCACACCAGGAAAAAGAAGTTCATTACCTAAGCCAAATCAAAATTAGGCTTTTCTTTTTGATAGGGAACTTCATTAGTAAGCCCTGTCTTATACAGCTGGGAGATTTGATGAATCTATCTTAGAGTAATAATTCAGTACCATCAGCCACGATTTTACTTTAAGTTTTACATCTTTATTAAGAAAAGGAGAAATATACAAACTGGATACCCAGAGATGGATGTTTAATGATGTTAAACCAAGAGGCTAACTAAAATCACTTTTGGGTGTTTGAAACATTTCAGGGTGACAGAAGAAACCCAGGTAAGAAATGAACCTCTCTGCCAACCTAGCTACCCATGATTAAGGCTTTCAAGGAGGAAAAAAAAAAAAATCAAAGGAGGCAAAGCCTGAGACACTTGAAGTTGAGGAAAGTGGATATGTATTGAAACGATTCAAATGAAGACATTTTCAAATTTTGAAGTTAGCCTTTGATTAACAAGGAAACGCAGAGGGGAAGAATCATTTTCGATATCTTCTTACGATAAAGGCTAAAGATCTATTGTCCCTCCAGGCTGTCCAAGGAAATACCCACCACAGTGCCGAGCCCCCATTTATATCATAGAGAACTCAGTTATCCCACAGACACGGAACAAAGAGCTCCACTCTCCCCTTTGTGTGACCCACATGTGTAAGGAAGTGCGCCGGCGTGCAGGAGCTCTGCTGGCTGCAGACGACTGTCTGTGGAACTCCTCCAAGCCTGCATCCTTTCACGCTGGAAAAACCACTCTCCGTTGCCCTGGTTGTGGACATCGTTTTCCGCACTGAGCTTGAAGCTAACCTTGACTTCTGTAACCAGACAGCAGCTTCCACATCATGCAGGGTTCCTTTGGCCATGGTCCATTACGCTCTCTCTCAATCATACAAATCATACAAAGCCAGCTCTCCTTCAAAAGAAATATCAGTCTCACTTTGCCACGTTCCCCCTCCTCACCCTTATTGGCACCCATGAATTTTTCCCAATACTTACATCAATATTACTGAAAGAATGAGAGCCCTGAATTCCTGAAGGTTAAGCCTTTTTAAAACAGAGAAGATAACTTCATTTCCCAGGCCTCTTTGGGGTTATCAGTATTTATTTTTTGCTAACTCTGGATGGAAGCCTATGGCAAAACAACAACAGAACAAAACCAAAAAAACAAATCTCTTTCACCCAGTGGTAGATGTCACTTCACCCATATCTGAATGGTCGGAGCACTCAAGAGACAAATTCCACTTGACTTAAGCTGACCTGGTCATGGAGCATAAATGGCCCCAGTGGACAAATCCATATTGAAATGCTCAATGACTTCTTTTTGAGAAAGGACAGAAGGCTTAAGAAGTTCCTGGTTTAAGAGCTGAAAGCTAAATACTTTCTTACATTCACAAGTATTTAAAATGTGCTCTCAGAGCATTCAGAAACATGAACAGCATTATGAATCCCAGCTTCCCCATAAGTTTAATAACTTATACAGATGAATAACACAGTCCATTTTATTCCTTTCTGATGTTTCATCTTCTTTTGAAAACTCTGCCATTCCTGGTACTTTGTTGCCACAGGCAGAAGTAGAAGGTGGAAACAAAACTGTTACCAACATTTTAAGATATAACAACATGGGAAAGCTTTAGAAAGGAAGGTGAGTACCAACAGTTACCATTTTTAAAGTCTTAACTCTGTACCAGGTATGGTGTTAGTTTTTTTTTCTTTAAAACAACCCCACTAGTTAGCTGCTGCTATTATTCCCATTTTATGGATTAGGAGGCTGAGGTTTTGAAAGGTTCAGTAATCTGCCCCAGTCACACAGCAAGCAAGTAGAGAGGCTTGGATTTACACTCATTAATCTGACTCTGGTGCCCACGTTCCTCCTAATCACTGTGTTCTTCAACCCTCCCAAGCAAGCGGTGAGCAATGTGCAAGTCCAGGAAATCAAAAAAGTTGCTCAATTCTAACAACTGTCCTATAAGTCATTTATGAAAATGCCCTTCCAGGTGTCCTTTGGGACCAGGACCTAGAACAAACATTTAAGATATACAGAAAAAAGGGCAGGGAGCCATATAGAAAACTAGGAAAGATATGTGAAATATGGGCATATTCTACATTATGACTTTGGTTTCTCTGAAAAAAGACTATGAGTATCTCTATTATCTGGTTTTATTTAAAAAAACACTTTTATTTAAAAACTTTCACTTTTATAACCCTTGCTACTTGGCCAGCTTAACCATAACTGATACCCCTGTAAGGTCTCATGAACGTCACCCCACGACACTCTTCAGTTCGTTCCCTAACCAAACAAAGGTGGGTGGATCGAGGCCAGCGGAGGCCTTCTTTCCTCTTTTTGCTGACTCAGCTGCACTGTTCTTGAGGGCTTCTGGAATTTGTCCCTCTCATTTGACTTCTTATCCCTGTTACATTACCCTGCGATCGTCTCTTTATAGGTATGCCCTGTCCCCAGGCCACAACCAGATTCTATACTCCCCGAGAGCAGGAGAGGAGACTGCTCTTATGTGTTTGTAAGTGAAAAGCAAAACAAAACTGGATGCTCAAAAAATGTGTGACAGACAGTGAGGGTAAGATTACGCAGGCATCTCATTCAGGATACACAGCCGTAATTCTTTCTGCTTTGGTTTTCTTATTTTGAATCTTTAAAGACTACAAAGCAAGGCAAATACTCTTAAAATTGAGGTTTACAAAGGCACCGAGAGACAAACCAGTACGCAGTTGACAAAACAACTAGGAAAGACAACGATCAAACACAAACCAACAAACGCCAGCAACAAGATCAAACAGAGCAGTCATGTCAACAACTAACAAAACAAGGGAAAGCAAAGGTCCTCAGATTCATCTTCCACATTAAGATGCAGTAACATAGCCTGAAGAGGCATTTTCACATATTTTATAAGGAAGTTGGAGGTTGTATGAACCATGGACACTTGGCCAGAAAAACCAATCAATGACAGTCCCAAGAGGGACCAAATACACATATTTTAAAAACTACCCCCACAGTCACTTGCAATTTGGTCCTAGTTCAGGGAATCCAGTTCAGCTATTTTCTTTTTCAACAGATTTCCACATGTTATTAGAAGTACACAGTTAACCAGGTTTCGTGCAGTAGACAAAACGGCATTGTGGGATTACATTAGTTCGACAGCTGCTTTATGACTATAGCTTCCAGACCAATTTATTTAATATTGATCTTTAAACAAACATCAGTACAAATAAATTTGAGCACTCCAGTCCCGAGATTTTCTATCTAGAAAAGAGGCCTATATTCAGAGAAGTGGGGCTGCTTGTATTTCTGCCTTTGATTCTGTTTTCTTTGATCCTACCAGGTATCAAATACATCAATGCCAAATTAAAACAAATCCATCTTCAGATAATGCTCTGTTTATAATCTTTCGTGCAGAAGGAATTTTTCTATCAATAACTTCCAGCGAGCGTTTTAACTGATCTTTTTCTTGCTTTATTCTGGCGACTACAAAGGGCAGCAGTGCCCTGTCCTGACTTGAGCTGTGCGCCCGGCTCCACCTGGAATCTCTCCCAGGAAGAACTCAGTCCCATTTCCCCGTCTCCAAGCAGCTTGCTCTCTCTTAACAGTTCCAGCCCAGCGGCAGGGACGCACCGAGATCCAGCTGCCCCGACTGAGAAAATTGCTGCACAAAGCTAGGGGTTGGAAAGGCCAATCTCGAGATTTTTACGGGACTACAGTTGACCATTTGGAGGAGGGGACAGCTGGGTGCTAAATATAAATGGGAAAAAAGACTTAGATAGGGAAATAGATAATGAATCCTGGGATTAAACACTCGATTCAATTAGGCAGGCATATCTGAAAGCGAGGCATAAGTGGACCCAACATAATTATTTGTGCAGGACTTATTTATGCCCTTCTTAGTTATCCTGATTGAGCACAGATACGGGGCTCACCAGGGGATGGCTGTGCCTGGGGTCTGGAACTGGGATAAAGTTCAAAGATTTTGGTCACAATTCGTTCCTGGCCGCCATCTGTTTTACGTTCACTGAGGTCGATGGATTATATCGATCCTTCGAAGAAACAGTTTCTTTTCTGTTCTTTACTCATCCCTGTCTCCTGCCTCTTCCTCTCCATCCGTTCCTTCTTCCTTTTCTTTGAAATATAAATATTCTGGAAATGGAGTAGGTCAGTGTAAAAAATCTTTACGGGAAATTAAAAATCCCTTCAGCAAAATATTCAGATTTTTCCAAGACACCCTGAAACTACGCTATCAAAAGAAGGTATATCTGCTCTGAAACTGTAAGACAATTGTTTACTGTGAGTTATGAATTTTGGTCAGTGAAGGATTGTTTTTAAGGAACATTTGAATTTAAGAAAAGAGTCTTTTTACTTTGTCATAAATTAGGGCTCAAGGAGAGATTGAGACGACATGGTATTTTAATGTTTAACATCAGAGATGCATAAAAGATACAATTATTTAAGACCACTATCCCTCAGTCAATCTAATAGCTTGATGCTATAAATAAAGAAACAAATCTATTATTTATATAAGTACTAGCTTCTGCTATGCCCCTCTCCAGTGCGCTGACATAAGTGAAGCTGGAGCATGAAACAAATGTACAGACTAGGAACCACATCTATTGCATTTTCCTAATTTGAAAGGACTCTTCTTCTTTGTTCACCAAACCATTAAGACCATTCATAGTCTCGAGATAGATGAAAAGGGTCCATGTGGCTAAATGTGGCTGCTCTCTGGGCCCTGGGGAACAGGGTGAAATATAAGGCACAGGAATTTGTCTGCAAACCTGCTGGATCTGAGACAGGAGGTGGACCCTCCATACAGCTGGAGGGTGAGGGCTGGTGCCCCGGTAGCCGCCAAGATGCTACTGTTGGACCAGGAAGGTCTTCTTTCAGTTGTGTGGGTTGCGGGGTGGGTAGAGAATGATTTTTCCCCTCTTAGAATTACTGAGAGGATTAAATGGTGAAACACATGTAAATCTGCTTTGATAACCAGATGTCAAGCCAACATAAGGTTCACACTTTTTCCTAACTCATAATTACCATTATAAGCTATCTAGGGAGGCAACAACTTCATTAAAGGAAGTCCACCTTTTATGACTTATATAGGCTTCCATTCTGGCTGATGTTTAAACCAGACCAAGGGATGGGACGGGTGGAAGAGCCAGTCATCTCTCTTGGTGCATCCCTTAGCATGCCCACCCCCAAACCTCCTGTTCCATCCACGTATCACTAAATGAATCCCCTTCAGGCGTCCTCCCCATTGAGAACTCTGCGCCTTTTGTATGGCATCCCCACTGCATCCTTTCCCTAGCTGATTCTCAAAGAGTCGGGGCAGGTAAGTGAAGGGAAGGTATGCCCCAGCCCTGGGTGCTCACATCCACAGGGACAGCCTGTGATGAGAAATGAGTCAAAGGTGCTCCTGAGGTTCTCTGCCATCTGGGTGAGCCAGGGAACTGACGGTGTAAGTCTCAGACATCAGTCGTGTTCTGGGCAGAGGAAATCCTGAGACTCGCTCCTCTGCAGACATTCCCATATTTTAAACCTTCACAGCAAGAGAATGTAATTATTCCCTTTTTGCCTTGTACCTACTGACCGAGAGCATCTGAGATACATTCAGCAGATTTCTGTATCCTTAATCAATGACAGAGTCCCTGGCATAGACCAGATGATGAATGAATGGATCAGCACGGGTGAGAGGAACAGACTCAGAAGAGAGGTGATGATGGTCTGAAACTATGACATACGAGCAGAGTTTGAAGGAACTAGTAAATGTTGTCTTGGAGGAGAATCAAGAGAAGCAGCATGTCAGCTGCGATAAAATATATGAAGGACTTCATGGCAGAGGAAGGATTTGCCTTCCTACACGTGGACCAGTGGGGGGAAATTTCAGAGACAGGCTTACGGCTTCCTGAGACTCCTTCCGTCCCTTCATCATCCACATCTTCGGGTCATAACTCCTAAGTCCTTCGGAGTTCCATTTCCTCTCCATCTCTACTGCCATAGTCTCGGCTCTGGCCCTCACCTAAATCTCTTGGGCCATTTATACTTCCCTGCACGTAGTCCCTCACTCCTTTAATCCCACTCTCTAGCCTGTTCCAGGTCTTACTATGTTGTCCCCTGATTAAAATTTCTTGGAAATCTATCCCCTGTCCTCAAAATAAAACTCAACTTCCTTGGCTTGGAAACAGGATCTCTGATGAGCTGGTATCTCCCTGAGACTTTTAACTCCACGCTTCAGACACGCTCTTCTCTCTGGCTGAATATCCTTCCTCGGTCCTCCTGAGGAACCTGCACTCATTATTCAAGACTCCGCTCAGAGGTGTCCTTTCACAAAGCCTTCCCTGCCCCTCTGAGACATGTTTATGCAGCCACTTCCCTGTCTTTTCATACTAACACTCTGTGGTTTCATACATTTCAATTATGTATATTACTATTATTATCACCTTGAGGAAAGGTAACATTCTGTTTATCTTTGTATCCCATTCATTTTGTATCCCACTGACTCAACATTTTATTCACTTTGTTGAGTAAATAAATGAATGGTTGGGCGATTTACTCTTTAAGTAGATCTTCAAAAATTGGAGCAGGCTCTTTTGGGAAGTGGTGCTCTGTCAGGTGTTCAGCTGGGGGGCTGGATTAGACTTTTATAGATTCTTCCAACTCTCTCCCTCTTAGGGCTTGGTGAGCAGTGGGGTAGGAGAGAGTCAAGGCAGAGGCATGTGTGGAGGTTTAACCAGAGCCTTCTGTTCGGGCGAGCGGCCTAGTCAGAAGAATCAGGGCTAGCTTCCACTGCACGCAGATGATGAACCAGTGCAGGGTCTAGACTGAAAGACTGTAAAAGTCCCCACCATCCCCATTCAAGCTAAGCCTGTCAGGTAAGTGAGAGAGGACTTCACTTAGGAACTCAGTTGCACAAACAAGAAATGATTTTTATATAGAAAAAGACTTTTAAGCAAAGTCCTTTCTTGCGGGATGGGGGTCAGCAAATCTGTGCTCTCGATGTTGGCTCCTAATGATCATTTCTTATACGAGAGCATGCAAACACTAACATTCCATTCCTCTGCTTGCAGAGATCTCCCAGATTATCAAAGAGTCATGATTCAGAAGTACCATTTTCACAAATCCATACTGTGGAATCTTTCTACACATTTTTAAAGCACTTGCCATCTGGGAGATCACAGATCTGCAACATCACAGATCACAGATTTATCCCCACATTTAGGCACTTTACTTAATGCACCATGAGGGCAATTTAGAAAACCGTCTAGTGATTCCCCAAACTTGGTGCCCCTCCCTGAGTGCCTAACCCGTTACCAAGGGGATGTCCTTACTGCTAGAGAGAATTTAACTGTACAAAAAGCTTCAAATCTGGAACTAATGATACCCTGGAAAATGAGTCTTGTGTTGTAAGTGGACGAGTGCCCCTCAACAGAAGAATGCTCTCGCTGCCGCAGTTCATCTCTTGGACATGGGTTTCAGATCTCCTACAGATTTACTTTCATGAGGAGTGAATTCAAACTATCTTTTCTATCCTTAGACGTGGCCTTTGATTACTTTTAATACTTTGTTGGCATTAGAGAAAAGAGCGTAATTACTAGAGACAAAGGTAAAATGCCAGGTGACAGGCTGCTACTCCTGCTCTGCAAGAGCTGCTGGGACACCCGTGACGGGCGTTAAATCTGACCAAAATACCTCCAACGCCGAAGCAGGCATAGGTGTCTATCTTACAGCACAAACCATGAGAGCTTTTCAAAACAATTACCTACAAATGGTAAAGTGGACATTTAAGATCCGAGTTGCTTACAGTTTTAAGTGTGAATTTTTTCACTGGTGCTGATGGCTGTTCATTATGTCTTTGGGTACAAGCAGTGGTGCTGCTCAGAGCGTCTGAATGCTGCCAGCGTGGAGAAGATGGTCAGCGAAAATTTCAAGTTGCATGTAATCCACACTGAGGCTTTAAGTAATCCGCTTGGTCATGGAAATGGAAATCGTATCATCACAATTCTCTAACAAAAATCTGTGCTCTTAAATTAAAAATCTACTTCCTATACTGTCCGTAAATTCCATCTGCACCAGGATTTACGAAGTGAGGGGGACGCCTGCTTGGTCCTGCCCCGTTTCCTGTCATCCTTTGGTGCCGAGGATAATGAGAGACTTGACAACACGGCTGCGGGCTGGGACTGAAAGCCTCTAGCTCTTCCCGCTCGGGTTTTATGGGGCCTGGCTGCGGAGACTTCACAGGACCTTGCTGAAACGACCTGTCTACTCCAGTTCCGCACGGTCCCACTCCGGCTAGGCCTTTGGATCAAACCCTTCTCGTGTGAATACAGACAACGTCTGGGAGACCGGTGCGATGTCTCCACAGAGAATCACAGATGCTGTCAGGACCGAACTTCACACTCAAACATTTGATGCATTTTAAAAAGGGATTCAGCCTCAGACTCAAACAGGCAGATGGATCGTCTAACACTTCAAAGGCTTGAGCAGGATTGCAGTTTTTCTCCTTTGTCCCGTAACCCATTCTGCTTCTCCTCCTTCTCCTCAACTCGCCTTTGCCCAGTTCTAAGTCTCACCAATCCTAACGGAATGCAGCAGAACCACCACAGATCCGGGAACGCCCTTACAGAATCCCGAGCTTTTCCAGCTCTGATACCAAAGGTTCCAAGAAATCAGGGTGGGCACAGGGAGAAGGAGTCAGAGAAACAGCAGCAAGATGAAGGAAGCCATATGAAAACGCCTAGTTCTGTGCCCTGCTGTCCCTGCAGAATGCCGAGCATCTTCCAAATCTGAACCTACTCTGCCCTGACAGTCAGTTCCCACCAGCAGAGTCAAGGTCTCCCAGATTACAAGAAAGGCTGACTTCATTCTGGTTCTAGCTATTTTTCCAGAAAAAGTCTGAAATCCAAAATGATCTTTCCCTAAAAGGGTTTATTTCTACAACTATTAAAGCAATTATTAAACTAGAAACATGCTGGGAACGGAGGCTGTGGGTGTGTCCACAAGTTCAAAAATTGCTGCTTTTCTACTAATTAATTATTGGCAGTTTACACAAGTTGGTCAATTGACATGGAATATGAACAAAGGATTTTCCTCAGAAATATCCAGAAATAGGTCAATGTCTGAGTCATGTCCCTAACCTTGATGAGACCTGATGCCACAAAAAAGTTGAGGGTTCTAAAGAACCCTAAGGTAGGGGTGAGGCAAGAGTAGGCAGAATAGGCAAAAGTGGGCTTCAGAAGTTTTAATCAATCAGTTAGTCAACACATTCACTACATCCCAAATATAGTAGAAGAAGATATTTTACATGTCCCTTAACTTTTTGAAATTTAATGGGAGAGGGAGGTAATATTTACTTATGTGAAATCACTTGTAAATAACCTATATCCAATCATAGATGGGTTAGGAGTGCCAGGGATAGGAAAGGGGAGACAAGCTGTCTTTAAAGTGGAGCGTCTCTGTATAGGTATGGTGGACTACACTCATGGGTAAATTCAGAGAAGGTTAAACTGAAAAAGACCTTTAGACACTGTCTACTACAAAAACCTTCTTTATAAATAAGGTGAAATGGACTTGTCTATAGCCTTTTGGATAAAATGGCAGAACCAGGCTGACAGTCCAGTTTCCATCAACCAGTCCTGTGATCTTTCCACGACAGCCTTCCTCTATGTCTGGGGATTTCACTGTATAAAAATCTACATGTCAATTTTCCATATTTAAGAAGAAACACTTCCTCATGCTCACTCACTTTTTCAAAGCAGAGATGCAAAATTCACACATGTGCATACACACATAAATAGGAAGTATTTTAAAAAGTCCAGGAAGCCAAGTGGAAAGACTGGACCTGGTTTAATCCATTCAGGTCTTGACTTAAATTTGATATGTTGTCTGTATCCACATGTCAGGTAAGAGCATTTTCTTCATCTGTTGATTGATGTAATTTGCAAAGGCTAGTATCCTTTATTTATTACATAATTTAAAATGTACCCGCTGCATTCTTAAATATTTAAGAATTAACATGCCTATATTAAATACCATTAAGAAGACAAACAGTAAAATAGTGGGAAAATAGTATATTAAAAGTAAATGTCTCATAGCCTTAAAATGTGAAATGTTCTTTTAAGTCAGTAATATAATGACAAAAGCTCATTTTGAATGGCCATAAGGCATGAATAAGTTCTTTTTTCTAAAATATCAAACAGAAATGGTGAATAAAAGATGAAAAAAATCAATCTCACTAGTAATAAATATTTGGAAATTGAAATGAGGTACTGGTGGTATTTATCAGATGGAGGTTTTTAAAATTAAAACGTCTGCTTTTTAGAAGTCTACTACTCATTGTGGTCAAGGGCTTGAGGAAATGGGTCTCCTCACACACAAGAGGGAGAAATGTTTAACAGGACAAAAATTCATATGAAGAGCATTAAGCATGTTCTCATACTTTCTTACTTGTAAGAATTTATCCTGAAGTAATCAGAGATAAAAATACAGTTTTTTGGAGGACAAAGTTCATTACAGTGTTGCTGAAAAGAGTAACGTATGGGCAACAATTAAAAACGTCCAGCTCAGACTATGCAGAATGTCCAAGTGCACAGCTTCAGTAAAGATGAGCAGAGTATCTGAAGGGCTATTTGGAATTATTTAGGTGTATAAAGAGTCAGGGTATCTCAGTGGTTTAGAACACAGCCTCTGGACTTCAAACTCCTCAGTCCAAATCTTGCCAACCATTAGCTCTGTGACTGGGGCAAGTTACTTAATCTTTTAGTGTCTCAGTTTCCTTAAATACACAATAGGGACAACAGCAGCCCCTGTCTCATGGAATAGCTGTAGCTTAGTTAAATGAATTCATATGTCGAGTTAGCACAGTACTGACAAATAATAAGCACTCACTAAGTGTTACTTATGTATTTGATATATTTGAAGAATATTTAATAATCTGGAAATATGTGCATTATATAATACTAAAAAAGCAGAAAGCACTTAAAATGTTATACTATATACTAAGATCACACTCCTATTTAAAGTATACACTCATGTGTGTATACATTTGTATAAACAAAAGGCTGAAGAAGAAAAACTTGAAGAATATATATCAAAATGTTATCACTTGGCTTGTAGAATTGGGGCTGTAAGTAATTCATGTTCCTCTATACTTTTCTGCATTTCCCAATTTGGCCATAATCAGAAAAATTACAGATTATTTAAAGAAAACAAACAGGCATAGTTTTGCTCTATCTTTAGATTCCTCAGGAAGCAATTTTCAGAGGAAAAGAAAGCACCGTTATGTATGAAACCACTAAGGCACCAAAAGAGCAGCTCCCTAAGACAGTCAGGGACCGAGAACACAGGGAAGAAAAGGGGAAGGAAATGAAGTAAGAAGAGCCGGACCTACCAGACGGAAAGATGGAAGGAGGAAACAGCAAGCAACTGGGGAAAGACCTGGGAGATACGAAACATCAAGTGTGGTCGCGCTCCACGGGCCTGTGCAGCAGCCGCGGTTGGCCGGGCCAGCCCTGCTCGTGGGCCTTCCTCACAGGGACGGGAAGGTGGAGCCGGCTGCTTAGCCGCTTTGGGACATGGTTACAGGTAACTGAGAAGTTGATCATTATCGACGAAGCCGTGCTCACGTGGCCTGCTGGGGTATAGCCTACAAAGTGAGCTAAACAGTTTTTTCCACGACAATTTTCTTTTCATTTCCTTCACAGTACATGTATGTGCTGTGCTGCCCAAAGCCAGGATGACCCCAGAACCCAGGCATATCCTGAGGGCAGGAAAGGTCTAGTGATGGCGCCGTACCACATTTAAGTTCCTTCCAATTACTGGCTGAGGAAGTAATCTAAACTAGGGAATGTGCAAAAGTTGCTTTTTACAGAGGAGAAACGACTAATATTGAGTAACAAAAAAGGAGCCATAGAATTAAAATGGACTTTTTAGGGTTGTAAAGTTGAGGGTGAATTACTGTCAGTCACAGCTGTGGGTAACACGGGGCTGTAGTCAAGTTAGGTCTGCATCGATTCAGTGGGTCAGTGTAAAATTCAGAGTAGTTTGGTCCACATGGGAAATACTCGAGAGAGAAAAGAAACTGTGAGCCTTGACAGGGACTGGAAGGAATAAAAGGTCTTACAGTCGGGGCCATGTCATCGCATGCAACATAGAAATTTCATACCAAGGTCAACTAGATTACGCTTGCCAGGAAGGACACAGGACCAGACATGTGGCTTTGAGTAAGTCCCTCAGCTCCTTCAGCCTCCTGACTGTAAAACCAGGATCGCAACATAACCAGCCAATTAAGTGAGACAACCCGTGTAAAATGCTAATCTCACGGCAAAGTATTCTACAAATGATTGGTACAAAAAAATGGCATAAAATTAGCAAAAGAAAATAGGTTATTATTTTGCAACTATTATCAGGAAATCCTTAAGGAAATACTCTGGGAGGATCAGAGATGAGGAGATGAGAGTGTACAGAGGGGCAAAGGGTTACTTTAGTGGCGTGTTTACTCTATCCATCTTTGCTGGCAGGGCCACATTAAATGCAAAGCTCATGAAAACGAAATTGGGTAAGCTTTCCCCCATCAGAAGAAAGTGGGGAAAGTACCTTTTATGAGCAGTCACTAGTGCATTATGGGAATATCCTTTAGGATTTTGACAGAGATATGTTTCCAGGTGAATTAATGCTTCTTTGTCATATTTACTGTCCAAAGGGTGAATGAATGAATGAATGGATGCCATGTATTTCGCTGAGATCAACGTCACCTGGTTAATTTGAAACAAGTGATGAAGCACTTGTTTACAAGCTCAGTTGGAAAAGCTGGGTTCTTTTACACATTACACTTGCATATGTGCACACGCCACATACAGAGACACGCACAACCCTGCCTGATTTCCTTACCACACCTGCATTCACAGGGACTTTATTTACTAGTCTCATGTCAGGTTGGGAAGCGAAATTTCCACAGATAAGTTCCCACATATATGTGCTTTGGGTTTTGTGTTCTTTACACACTTTGTACTTTCCCACAATGAGAAGAAAAACAGAAACCAGGGTGAAGAATTCTGCTATTTCCATTGCTTTTCCTATGAAACAGACAAGCCGTCTGCCATAATGGGAATTAGAGACGGCATTTGGGGAGGTTGCCAATTTTGAGGGGAGGGTGTGCATGTGTGCGCTGTTTTCTGCTGGAGTTACTATAGCAGATAATTCAAAATAAAATTCAGCAGGTCCTGATGTTAAACGTCGGGCACCAAACTGAATTTAGGGAGAGCAGAAGTACCAGGCCTCCCTGGGGACGCGGGCTAATGCCTCCTGAGGCCCCTGGCTCAGCTGTGACAAGCTAATAAGGTTACCATGCAGCAGACGCAGCTGTTAATACAGATGTGGCAGGGGACCTCCGGAGGCAGGTCACAGTCATGACAGCTCATGGTCGTAGGCAATATACTCATTATGAAAACTGGTGACGGGAGAACCTCAGGCTGGAGGTATCACCGAGCGCCACGCTTCTTTGTCTCCTTTTCCCTCAGTTCACCTGACGGAAGGCGGGTTGTCTAACACATTTTACACACACACACACACACACACACACACACACACACACACACACACAGTGTTCGGGGGAGTTTTGTTTGGGACACTTTCCCTTCAACGCAAAGGATTTTAATCATTCTAAGGCAATTCAAGTGACTGGGGAAGCACGTATAGAAAACCTCATGGAAATCGAGTGTGACAGCTGGTGTGGGGGGTCCAGAAAAAGGAGCTGCCACTATTCATGGACACAACGGAGAGGAATGGTTTTTGGCAGCTAGTTTCAGGGTTCATGGTGTGTGGTGAAATGGGTAATACTGCGGATGAGGACTGATTATCAATAAAATGGTGTGTTTCTTCAACTCTTCCCACTGTTCACGGTCTAACAGGATGCTTTGGAGAAGACAGATGAAAACTACTGGATTTAATTTTCCTGAAAACCTTTTTGAAGCGAGTTGGCCAATTTGGAACTCACAAAATCACAGGATCTCCTGAGTGAATGGAAGTTTTGCACATACAGTTTGCACACTGAAGCAGTAACTCTGAAAACTACATGCTGGTGACTTGGGTTACTGCAGGACAGAGCGGAACAATGTAGAGAGTAGCTTAAGCACCAAAAGAATCTGATGTGTTCGATGTTTTCAGACTAATGGAGCTATTCACGTTCTGATTGCCAGCCCTAGAAGACAGACAAGCGAGTTGACTTCTGAAATTCCCCAACCACTTCGTTAACAAGGATGGCGGGTTACAACATGATAAGCAGCAGCTCCTGCACACATGGGAGCTGCCTTCTGTGGGATTTCCAAACCTCTCAATCCTGGGGGGAGTCGGGGTATGGGACAGTCAATGTAAGTAAAGTTAAATCTCCCCTGTGAATCACGTTTCCCCAAGAGGAACTCTGTCGCTGGGTCATCCTTTAGCTCATCTGAGCCAATTTTCCTTCCTCTCTAAGCGGTCATGAAGAGAACAATTATTGTGCTCCAGTTTGAAACCAAATGCTGTTTACAAACAGTAGCTTCAAGGAAGTTACAAATGATGGCACAGAGGTCTTACATATGTGGGGATAACTTATACGTGGGGATAACTATCACTCTTAAGATTCTTGCAAATGAAGACCTGCAAAAAAGACATAACCTTTAATCAAACTAGAGAGAAAAAAAAATAAAGTTAAGAATAACCACCGAAGGACATGAAAGCAAAGTGTGATTTCAAATTATACTAGTATAATGGATGGGAATGGGAGCCCATGGTGATTCAAAAGGCAGTGCTTCTAAGTGACATTTACATCACTAGATCTCTGTTTCTGCAACACATCAAACCACTGTACATTTCAGTGTCTAAGTTCACTCCTTCATTCACTGGGTCCGTTAATCAGTCACCCGTTCAACAGTCTTTTCTTGCTGGCCAACAAATTTTTAAGTGTTTTCTCTAAGATATCAGAGATTGTAAAGCAAGTCCAACAGGGCTTTTAGCACCAGACTAGACAGCCTGTTCTTTGCTGTAAGAATGCCGTGAAGATTACTGACAAAGTTACTTCAATAATAAAGTCCGTAACAAACGTGGGTATGGGTTCAGGGTTGGAATGTGGCTCCTGAAAAAAACAGGAAGGTAGAAATTGAACTAGTGCCAAGTCAGTTACCTCTGTGACTGGAATATTTCTATCACAGAACAAGACATTCATCATAACTTAGGCTCAGCTCTTCAAGCTGTGTCTTACAGGGAGCATTCGGTCAGATTTTTGGTCTATAGTTAACAAGGCCTTCAGGATTTAATATGCTAAGTCCTGGCTCACCTGAGCCTTCAAACACATTCATTATTTAACTATTAACCTAAAAGATTAAAATAAAATAGCACTGGTACGTATTTTTCTCAGCTGCTCATTCTTAATTTTATCCTTTCATTACGGGGAAACAGAAATAAGAAAGGACTATAACTCAGGATCTTATAGCTAGTCAGTAGCTGAAAGGCTTGCTTTCTAATCAATGATCCAAGGTTTATATACCTTCGGTCATACAGCTTTGATCGATTTTAAATTACCAATGTTAGAGTAGTCAATAATATCAGAGGAGAAAACACAGCGTAGTATGAGAAATAAAGTGGATCCACCTATGTTCTGGGCCACGTAACTACAGCCTGAGTCAAACAGAAGCGTGAGATCTGATAACCCCACAGACAACGGCATTCTTTCCATTCATAATAAATTGACAGCATTATTTTTTGACGACAAAGATGGTTCAAAGATTTAAAAGTTGCCAGACCCACTAATTAGAGTCAAGATCAGCCTGGTTTCTAGCAAGCCCCTTTTTTAGCATCGTGTTATTGGTTTGGTCCAACACCATCCCCTGCAGTGCGTGGAGACAGGCCAGGAGTGTGAGGGCTGCAGAGCAGAGCAGGAAGAAAATCAACTGTGAAATTGGTAATTTTATTGAGTTTCACGGGGGGCTTTGTTGTTAAGACACAATGCAATTGGAACAGAACGCCTGTGGTAACACCACGCACACCGTGTCCATTTCGTGGCCAAAGGTAAACTGCCCCTAACTAAAAGCTACATGGACACACACATATCCTTCCTCAAGGGCATTTTGCAAAGTGGGAAAAGAAGTGGATCTGGTGAAGGATGAGTGGTGATGTTACAAGGATGGGAGCACTGCCAAGCACAGGTAGAGTGGAAGTGTGGAGCGTGTGTGAGTGAGTGAGTGCGTGCGTGTGTGTGAGCACATCCTTCCCTCTCGACATCTCAGAAGGTTCCTTTTTTGAGTAGGGCCTGCTGGTGTGGATTTAGAGAAAAGCTGTCCTTTTGCTATAAATGGTAAGAAGGTCCCAGAAGGAGTAAGTGAGGAAGACAGGGGCAGAAGGAGAGGACAGACCGAAATGTAATGCCTGAACAGCTGAAATCATTTGGTACTCTCAATCCCCCCGGTGAAATAAGAATTAAACATAGCTAACAGGATATTACTCCCAAGTGGGAAAGATCTGCTTGCGGGCGATGTGGAAGTGAAGCTAACAATGGGTATTTGTTCTAGGGGGGTATGCTTTTCCCCCTGAAAGCTTAAGGCAGGAATAGTTAAATAAAGGATGCTGGTTAACTGGGTAAATACGTTCGCAGCTTCCGTGCCTTGCGGGGCTGTGCCTGCAGTGGGTTAATTCGGTTTCAGATGGAAGGATGCCCGTGAGATGATCTAGGCGTCAAGACCGGGCAGGACAGCTGACGCTGGCAGAGGAGGTTAAGGGGTGGTGAAAGGAGGAACACGTTCATCCTGTGAGGAGAGTGTGTGCGTGCAAAAACACTTCTCCTTTGAAAAACACTTTCTCCCACGCCAGCACATGAGTCCTAGCAGCAAGCTACCGTTCCAAGGTTTCATTTTTTTTTTGCCATGCATTTTGACCCCATTTTTGCAAGGAAAGAAAGGAGGAAAATCAAAAACATCCTCTTGTGTTCTCATCAGTTTGATCTAAACTGTATGCGGAGGTGGCGATGCTCTGCTCTCTTATTTGGGGGCGCATCTCCGGAGATTTCTGCCCTCCCCAGGGGACTAAGTCATCATGGTTGGCTTCTCCCCACACACGGGCAGCACGTGGATCAGGCTGTGCATAAAAAGGGAGGGCACATCACTGCCCCTCCCTGGGGGCTCCTTCCATCCCCCCACCGGGAGAGGCCCCCTCAGTTCACCTTTCATGCTGATAGTGACATAAGACGGCCAACTGGCACTTTTTGCTCTTATTTATGTTTTGTGCCATCAGAATAGCAGTTGCATCCACCAGTGAAGTGTAAGCACATAATGCACCTAGAGATAGCTCCATTTCCAGGACACAGAGCAGGGGCACGCATTCACTTTCCATGGAGATGACAATGAACACTGACGTGCTCCCTCCAGAAGACACGGCCTGGGTGTCTGCGTGTGCGGCCCAGTCTGTCAAAGCAGCCGTACGCACCCGTCTCACTCTCAGACGTGCATTCACATCGAAGCACCTCTTTTAACACCTGTACTTTTTTTTTTCCCCAACGCACTATACTCTATGCTGCTTTTCTTTTTCAAAATGCAATTAATATGGCTGTGTGTTAAATGATTCAGTGAAAGTCAATCTTTTATATTCAGGTAAGCAATTCAGCCTTGTGCGCTTTTCTGGGAATTAGGTGTTTTTTGAAGTCTGGGCTGAGCATGCCCATAACTCTGACAGGGCCCTGCAGGCTCTTGTCTTCACCTTCAAATCATAAGACAGAGAAATCAAGCTCCCTCTGTGCTCTCAATTATACCAAAAAACACGGAGCAGAAGTCTTCAGTAATTCAATCCCTGTGGAAGCTTCTTCATACTGTTTGCACTGTTGGAACTGCTGACAGCAGCAATCCCACAGTCCCCCCCGGTAGACTGTCAAAGCTCCTCACACGGCGCGAGCAGCCCTGCTCTGTCCCCCGGCCCCTTCTCCTGAGACCTCTAAGCACATGCGCGACTTTTGATGCTTGCTGGATACAGTGGCCGAGAGGCCAGCAAACATCACGACGCGAGTTCTCATACTTTTGCAAGGTACTCTGCGCTCGAACTAATAAGTTCTGCAGCTACACGTGGGCCTGAGTCGGTGTAATTTAATCACAAGTACAGCTGCATAAACATGGTACTAAGGAATGTCTGTCTGCAATTGGATTCTTTCTTTGAAAATACACTGTAGAAAATTCCTGCGTGCCATTTTCCATATGGTTAATGAGCAAATGTATCATGGCCAGCTTTTAAAAGTAATTTGAATTTATGAGTTGCAGTGATCCTAGCACATGTGCACAAGACATTGTGCGTACCCTGGGCTCTTCCTTATCATGCAACTCCATTTCAGAGTCTGCTGCCAAACGACACAAAAAGAACCACTCTGTGTGTTTAACTGGCTTAAATCATTAGTAACAGCCAGCAGCCGACATCCCAGTGGCTGCAACCACTTCTAGTCTCTCCCCTCAAAAAGTGTTGTAGGTAGGTTAGCCCACTGACGACACAAAGGTGCCATTCATCTATGCAGCTACACGCTATAAATACAGATTTCAAGGAAATCTTTTAAAACACTTTCCCACCCACAAACTCCGCTGTTACATCCCACTGAAGTTTCTACTGTTCTTTTTAATGGACTAAAAGACGAAGGGGACAATCCCAAGAGTAAACTCTAACGGGAACTATGGGTTGGGGGTGGTTATTATGCGTCACTGTAGGTTCATCCGCTGTAACACGTGGTCCACTCTGGTGGGGGCTATGCGGGTGTGGGGGCAGGGAGTCTACAGGAAATCTTTGTAGCTTCCTCTTCAGTTTTGCTGTCAACCTAGAACTACACTAAAAAATGAAGTCTTCATTAAAAAAAATAAAGAGGGTGAGGACTTCTCTACAAATCAAACCTGCTGCTGTATTCGTCGTCCCCTACCCTTTGACTGCAGCTATCCCAGTATTCAAAGTTCCAGAGCAGCTGAGTAAACTTGAAATTCACTAGGTGAATAGAATTTGTCTCAATGTGTATCCTGAACTTCCTTGGATTTTTTTTTTTTAAACAAGACTTTTGTCTTTGTCTCGCCACAGGATAATTCTCTTGTTCTAGATCTTGATGCTGGCACATTCAAAATACTGGAAATACTGAAAATCATTATTTTTAAAAAAGAGATAAAGATACACACGCACCTGCTCCTCCCCAGGATAACAGAAGGACACTTCATGGAATGTGTAATATCAGCTTTCCTCATTTTTTTTTTTTAGCTTTCCTTATTTTTGTTGTGGATATAATTTTAATACAAACAGAGAGTTCAAAACTTTTCCCAGCAGGAACGTAGCTGCTTCTGCATGGCAAGCCCCCCCCCCCAATCATGGCAGGAACGTCCAGGTCTCTGTTAATATGAATTATTACTGAAAACATATACCCGAATAACCGGCAGAATTAGCTTCCTTCTGCAAGACAGCACCATCTATTCAAGTAGTAACGTGAATCTGTTTGACCTACTACATCTGCAGCTCTATGATCACTGGTCCACTATTTGATTTAGTTTGTACACTGATGTTTGTTGAAGAGATGGATTAATACTACACATCCATCACATGTATTTAATTTGGCTAACATGCTACTAGTCTTGGAAAACAGTGTTTACATCTCCTTTCATTCCATTAACTAGGAATGAACTTTAATCTGCCTTTACTTTATATATTTCTCATCACTGCTTTTCTGCTGATTCAGCTATGGCCCAGCACATATTCCTTAAGGCCTGAGAAAGAGATGGCTAACTGCTCTCTTTCTCCAGCACAGGTAAACCTGGTTCACCTGAATGGGTACTTATTGCCTCAGAGGGAAATGGTCACCAAACGGTAATCAACAAGGTGTCACTGCAGCTCACCTGGAAGCTCTGTATTAAATGCAGCTTTGCTTTTCAGAGA